>NC_071614.1:10905044-11205044 GCF_014839835.1 Dryobates pubescens | reverse complement strand
TGTTGGAGATGAGGAAAAATGTCTTTGCTGCAAGAGTGGTCAGGGATTGGAAGAGGCTGCCCAGGGAGGTGGTGGAGTCCCCATCCCTGGAGGTGTTCAAGAAACCTGTGGCCATGACACCTGGGGACATAATTGACTGGCCATGGGGGGTTGGGTTGATGGCTGGACTCAATGATCTTGGAGGGCTTTTCCAAACGGCGCAACTCTATGACTCTGTGATTAGTTCACAAATTCCCATCAGTGATAGCTTTTATGGAGTTCCTTTATACTGAAGTCTCTTTTCACAAAGACAGTGGAAAGAGACTGGTTTGCAGCTCAGCAGTTTGAGTTGCAGCTCTGCCCTCTCCGAGCCAGCTGGAGAGGCTGGTGTTGAAAGGCCTCTGCATTTACACTGCATAGAGTGACAGGGGTTTATATCAGGATAGATCCAGCCTGGTCCTCAGGGCTGAACTTCCCTCTCATGCCTGTGTTTCAAAGCCATTCAAAGCACCAGATGGTTATTTGTATATAGCCTTTGTTATTGGTATTTATTTGCATGGAGCCCCATTTCTGTGGAGCCTTATGACTCCACGTGGATTGTGAGTGCCTCTGATCCAAGCCAGAAGGAGAGTTTCTTGTTTAGTTTGCTCAAAGAAATCTCAGTCACAAGCACCAAAGCCACACTGTGAATCAAACTAGTGCAGGGTTAAGAGGAGACAACTGGAAATTGTGTAAAGATCTGTGTATTGCTTGCAGCCAAACCAGCAGTGCAGATGCAGGCTCAGCTCTTAGGGTATTCCTTTGCCCTCTACAGCTGCCTGAAAGGATGTTGGAGCCAGGAGGGGATCAGTCTCTTGTCCCAGGTAACAAGCAACAGGACAAGAGGAAATGGCCTCAAGTTGCTCCAGAGAAAGTTAACCACACCTTAAGTCCTATGTCCATTTCTGGGTTCCTCAGTTTAAGAAGGACATGGAGACACTTGAAGGTGTCCAGAGAAGGGCAATGAGGATGGGGAGGGGTCTGGAGCACAGCCCTGAGAGGAGAGGCTGAGGGAGCTGAGGTTGCTGAGCCTGCAGAAGAGGAGGCTCAGGGGAGAGCTTCTTGCTCTCTCCAACTCCCTGAAGGGAGGTTGTAGGCAGGAAGGGGTTGGTCTCTTCTCTCTAGCAACCAGCACCAGAACAAGAGGACACAGTCTCAAGCTGTGCCAGGGGAAGTTTAGGCTTTAGGTGAGGAGAAAGTTCTTCACTGAGAGAGTTGTTAGCTGTTGGAATGTGCTGCCCAGGGAGATGGTGGAGTCACCATCACTGGAGGTGTTCAAGAAAGGCTTGGATGTGGCACTCGGTGCCATGGTTTAGTTGTCAGGAGGTGCTAGGTATTAGATAATAGGTTGGACTTGATGATCTATGAGGTCTTTTCCAACCTTATTGATTCTATGATTCTGTGACTGACATCAGCAAGAACTGGAGAAACCCGAGTGGAAAATCAGAGCCCTAAGTTTGACATTGGGTCCTGGGAGTTATATATTGCATATTGAGAACTCACCATAATAAATACTTAAAATCTCATAAAATCTGCTCATGATGGAGGTGAAAAGCATCTGAATTATCTATTATTAATGTACACTCACTCATCTTGTTAATTTAATTAGTGAGCTGGGTAAGATTGTCTCTTTTTGTGATCTTCCTATGCAAGCAGGCAGAATTCCTTTGTGTAAGACATAAATTCACAGGTTCATAGACTGCACTGGGCCTCTCAAAGGTCATCTTGTCCAAACCCCCTGCAGTCAGCAAGGACACCTCCAGCTAGATCAGGGTGCCCAGGGCGACATCAAGGCTGATCTTGCATGTCTCCAGGGATGGGGTCTCAACCACATCCCTGGGCAACCTGTTCCACTATTTCACTACTCTCATAGTGAAGAACCTCCACCTAATGTTCAGCCTAAATCTTCCCTGCTTCAGTTTCAAACCATTGTCCCTTTTCCTATTACTAAGAGTCCTTATAGACATTCCCTCCCCTGCCTGTATCACTTGTAGTCAGCTTTGGTGAGGCCACACCTTGAGTATTGTGTCCAGTTTTGGGCACCTCAATACAAGAGAGATGTGGAGGTGCTGGAGTGAGTGCAGGGGAGGGAAACAAAGCTGGGGAAGGGCCTGGAGAATAAATCTTATTGAGAGCAGTTGAAACAGCTGGGGATGGTTGCTTTGAAAAAGAGGAGGCTGAGGGGAGACCTCATTGCTCTCTACAACTACCTGATAAGAAGTTGTAGAGAGGCTGGTGCTGGTCTCTTCTCACAGGTAATTAGTGATAGAACAAGAGGGAATGGCATTGGAATGTGCTGCCCAGGGAGGTGGTGGAGTCACCAACCCTGGATGTGTTTAAAGGTGGTTTGGTCGCGGTGCTTGGGGCTGTGGTTTAGGGGTGACCGTTGTAGAGTAGGGTTCTGGGTTGGACTTTGTGATCCTGAGGGTCTATTCCAACCTGAATGTCTCTGTGATTCTGTGGCTTCAGTTTGGAAGCTTCTGGGAGTGGATAACTCAATTTATGTCAATTCAATATTCACCAACTGATAGCTTCTAGAGCAATGCCAAACAAAGATATCAAATGCTTTTATGATGGGCAAAAATCAATCACTCAGTGATTTTTTTTTTCCCTTTGTTGCAGATGAGCAGAGGCATGAACATTCCCCTTCCAAACCTTGCTGAGCTTTGAGGCATGTCCTAAGCATGTTGTTTCTGCTCTTGTTTTGGCCCTGCCCATGGAAAGGCTGCTTCAGTCCATTACCATCACTGTGCAAACCGCTTCCCCTCACCCAAATCTATGATACTGATCTTCACAAAATTCTCTCACCAGCTGTCAGCAGCCTGAGAACATCTCCCTTGCAATTCCCTTGAACTTTGGGGGTTTATACTCCCTGCTGGATTTTCAAGGTCAAGAGAAGCCAGGCAGGGGTCATCCACACTTTTTTTTTTGTTCTGTTCTTCTTTGAAAATCTCTGAATGAGCATCTGAAATATTTATTGGCTGGTAAACAAACTTGGTCACCCATTTCAGGACTTCTGAAAGCAAAGTTCAGTTGCTGGTGGTTGTTTCCCCCACTTCCTTAACAAAACATTTTGCTTGCTTTCTTTGGAAACCAAAGAAGTTTGATAAGGAAGAAATTGAGTCTTGGTGGAGCCTTTAAGTGGAGGTCTTGTGTGCATGGAAGGTGCACAGAGTTGCTCCGTGGAAGACTAAAGCTTAGGCATGTCCTGTCCTCAAAAACATTGACAGGGAGGTAACCAGTGGCAGAAATCTGAAGAATACTAAATGTGAATATTAAACATGAACAATAAATACTGCTGCTGGACAGTGATCTTACAAAAGAAATCAATCTAGGAACCATAGAATCATGTTTAGTAGTCATGAGGTGTTGGGTGACAGGTTGGACTTGATGATCTTTGAGGTCTTTTCCAACCTTATTGATTCTATGATTCTTTGAATGGGTTGGGTTAGAAGGGAGCTCCAAAAAGTCTTCTATTCCAAACCCCCTGCAGTCAGCAAGGACATCCTCCACTAGATCAAGTTACCTATAGCCAAGTCAAGCCTGATCTTGAATATCTCCAGGGATGTTGTCTCAAGCACCTCCCTGGGCAACCTGTTCCAGTGTTCCACCACCCTCATGGTAAAGAACTTCCTCCCATCATCTAATCTGAATCTGCTCTTCTCTAATTTGAAGCCATTGCCCCTCATCCTGTCCCTGCAGGCCTTTGCAGACAGTCCCTCTGCAGCCTTCTTGTAGCCCCCTTCAGATACTGGCAGGCTGCTATCAGGTCTCACTGGAGCCTTCTCTTCTCCAGGCTGAACACCCCCAGCTCCCTCAGCCTGTCCTCATAGCAGAGGTGTTATAGCCCCCTGATCATTTTTATGTCCCTCTTCTGGACCCAATCCATCAGGTCCATGCCCTTCCTGTACTGAGGGCACCAGAGCTGGACACAGTACTCCAGGTGAAGCACATTTTTAGTTATGAGTAATTATAGAACAAAAACAAACCCCAGAAGTCTGGGGCAAGCTAACTATTCCAGTTTGAAGATATCCAGTAAAGGCTGAACTGGTCTGTAACTCTCTCTCTCAGTTATTTGCTCTTGCTTTTCACAGTGAGTCTTGCAAGATGTGCTGTCTTGTGTAAGTCATCCATGCCAGGGCCAAGGGATTCCAGACAGTTCTGTTTCCACTGATTCACAGATTGCATTGGGCTGGAAGGGTTCCTCAAAGGTCATCTTGTCCAAACCCTGTGAACTCAGCAGGGACAGCTCCAACTAGAGCAGGCTGCCCAGGGCCACATCAAGCCTGATCTTGAACGTCTCCAGGGCTGGGGCCTCAACCACCCCCCTGGGCAACCTGTTCCAGTATTTCACCACCCTCCTTGTGCAGAACTTCTTGATGATTTCCAACCTAAACTTACCCTGCTCTAGTTTCAAACCACTGCCCCTTATCCTATCACTCCAAGCCCTTCTATACAGTCCCTCCCCAGCCTTTCTGTAGGTCCCCCTCAGGTACTGAAATGCAGTTATAAGGTCATTAAAAAGAAATTTGGGTTACAGTTACAGAGGAAGCCTTGATGTACATACCACACATTTTGTAAGTTTTCTATTAAATACCTGCAAGCAGAAGACCTTTACTATAATTATACTTCTATTCTATGTATTTCATGATTTTAAGATGAATTGCATGGCTCTCAAGAGGTCTTTTAGATGGTTTCTCCACACTCAGGTAGGCAAAAGCCATTTCCCATTGAAAATGAAAGCAGAGCTCCACAATCCCCTTTTAGAAGATCCTGATTTGGTCACAGGATCACAGGGTGTCAGGGAAGGGAGCTAAAGAGATCGTTGAGTCCAACCCCACTGCCAGAGCAGGACCATACCATCTAGCTCAGGTCACACAGGAACACATCCAGATGGGACTTGAAAGTCTCCAGAGAAGGAGACTTCCAGAGAAGGAACCTCTCTAGGGAGCCAGTTCCGGTGCTCTGTGACCCTTACAGTAAAGAATTTCCCCTTTGTGTTGAGGTGGAACCTCTTGTGCTGCAGCTTACATCCATTGCTCCTTGTCCTATCCCAGGGAGCAAGTGAGCAGAGCCTGTCCCCTCCCTCCTGACCGCCAGCCCTCAGAGATTTATAAACATTGATTAAATCCCCTCTAAGTCTTCTCTCCTCCAAACCGAACAGCCCCAGGTCCCTCAGCCTCTCCTCACCAGGCAGTGCTCCAGTCCCTTCAGCATCCTTGTAGCCCTCTGCTGGACCCTCTCCAGCAGATCCCTGTCCCTCTTAAACTGGTCAATCTCTTTACATGTTTTCTAGCACACACAGAGCATCTGCTGGCAGGACTAATTGACCTCTCACATGTTACTGAGCTGGAAGTCAAGGGGATAAAAAAACCCTCTCTTTTCTTTGCACAATGAACCTGCCAACAGAGGCGAAATTATCTCTCTGTTTGGTATTGTGGGAACTTGATGAGTTATAATTGCCATCCTTTATGTCTTCTGCAGTGACTGCTGTGCAGTGAACAGGGTCATGGACCTGGAAGCAGCAGCCTTGGTGAGAACTAGCACTGTTAGCCCAGGCAAATCTCTTCACCACTTTGCAGGCTTTCTGTCTCTCTCAAAACTGTAGACTCTTCAGGGCAGGGTCTGTCACTCAGTGTGGCATTGCTCCTTGCCTGGTGCAGAGGGTCTCCACTCTTCCTCAGCTATTCAAGGCAAGCCTGTAGTGTGCACAATAAATAATGAAAGGAATACATTCTCTTCTTCCCATCCATTTATAGAACCCTCTGCAATTAAATTATCAACAGTGTCTGAAGTCATTAAAGATGTTCAGCACTACTTTATGTCTGTAAATCAAAACTGAGCAATTTTAGAGACTATTACCTCCACAAAAGAAAGTCAGTTCAGCACAGTCCACCTTACAAATGACCTGCAGAAAGGCTGGGAAGGGACTGTTTAGAAGGGCTTGGAGTGATAGGATGAGGGGCAATGGTTTGAAGCTGGAGCAGGGGAGATTCAGGTTGGACATGAGGAGATTCTTTACAATACTGGAAGAGGTTGCCCAGGGATGTGGTTGAGGCTCCATACTTGGAGACAATCCAGATCAGACTTCATATGGCCCTGGGCAGCCTGATCTACTTGGAGATGTCTTAAAAGTCTTTTCCAACTGAAACAGTTCAATGATATTGAAGAAACTCAAGGCTGAGCTCGACAAGGCTCTGGACAACCTGATCTGGTGGAGGATGTCCCTGTTGACTGCAGGGCTGACCTTTGGTGATCTCTTCCAATCCAAACAATTCTATGATACTATGAGGCAGCAGGTTGAGGGAGGTGATTCTCCCCCTCTACTCTGCTCTGGTGAGACCAAACCTGGAGTATTGTGTCCAGTTGTGGTCCCTCTATTGCAGGAAGGATCTGGAGGTGCTGGAAGGTGTCCAGAGAAGGGCCACAAGGAGGAGCAGAGGGCTGGAGCTGCTCTGCTATGAGGACAGACTGAGAGAGTTGGAGTTTTTCAGTCTGGGGAAGAGAAGGCTCCAAGGAGACCTAATTGTGGCCTTCCAGTATCTGAAAGGGGGCTCCAAGAAAGCTGGGGAGGGACTTTTGAGGGTGTCAGGGAGTGATAGGACTGGGGAGGATGGAAAAAATCTAGAAATGGGGAGACTGAGATTGGATGTTAGGAAGAAGTTCTTCCCAATGAGAGTGGTGAGAGACTGGCACAGGTTGCCCAGGGAGGTGGTGGAAGCCTCATCCCTGGAGGTTTTTGCAGCCAGGCTGGATGTGGCTGTGAGCAACCTGCTGTGGTGTGAGGTGTCCCTGCCCATGGCAGGGGGGTTGGAACTGGATGATCC
The DNA here is from genome assembly GCF_014839835.1 of Dryobates pubescens. NCBI lineage: Eukaryota > Metazoa > Chordata > Aves > Piciformes > Picidae > Dryobates > Dryobates pubescens. The sequence continues at coordinate 11,198,199 of NC_071614.1, read as the reverse complement.
TTGAAGTCCCTTCCAACCCTGACAGTTCTATGATTCTATGAAGCACTGTTTGCTAGTCAAATACTAAAAACAAATTCCAGGCCAAGGAGATTAGATTAGTCTAAGGTCAGTTACTTTAGATGTAGGGCATCTCAGAAACAAATAAAGGCTTCCCAAAGCCAGTTCTGGCATATTTATAGTATGGTTTTCATTCTAGAGAATGAAAGCATAATGATTTCATAAAGAGCCCTGCAAATAATGATCTGTTCTTCCCCAAACTACAGGAAGCCATCAGATGTTACCTGCTGGTTAATAATTACAGCAACAGACAACGATTTAGGTCTGGTGGCTTTTCATCCTTTGGGTTTTGGGGTTGTATTTTTGGCACTGCTGGGTGAGCTAAGGGTCAGGCAAAATAGAATAGAATAGAATAGAATAGAATAGAATAGAATAGAATAGAATAGAATAGAATAGAATAGAATAGAATAGACCAGGTTGGAAGACACCTTCAAGATCATCGTGTCCAACCTATCAACCAGTCCAACACCACCTAAACAACTAACCCATGGCACCAAGCACCCCATCAAGTCTCCTCCTGAACACCTCCAGTGATGGCGACTCCACCACCTCCCCAGGCAGCCCATTCCAATGTGCAATCACTCTTTCTGTATAGAACTTTTTCCTAACATCTAGCCTGAACCTCCCCTGGCACAGCCTGAGACTGTGTCCTCTTGTTCTGGTGCTGCTTGCCTGGCAGAAGAGACCAACCCCCTCCTGGCTACAACCTCCCTTCAGGTAGTTGTAGAGAGCAATAAGGTCACCCCTGAGTCTCCTCTTCTCCAGGCTAAGCAGCCCCAGCTCCCTCAGCCTCTCCTCATAGGGCTGTGTTCCAAACCCCTCACCAACTTCATTGCTCTTCTCTGGACTCATTCCAGCAAGTCAACCTCCTTCCTAAACTGAGGGGCCCAGAACTGGACACAGTACTCTAGGTGTGCCCTAACCTGGAATTGGGCCAGGACACATCCCTTACTCCTTGGGAAAAAAAAAAGCAAACCCAAAGAACAAATTGCTTCAGCACTTTGCAATAAGCTGTGCTCTAATCCTTGGGATAAATCCCTTCGTGTCACCTGGAAGCATCGTTGTGCTTGCACCGCACTGTTTCCCTCTTCCCACCTAACGCTCTGGCTGCCCCGAGTGATACACATCCCCTTTGTCTTCTGCAGAGTTTGGCCATTTCCTAGTGCCATCCAGAGAAGAAAAAGAAAAAAAAAAACAAACAAATGCTCATGACTCTGTGGGCTTTGGCTAGCAGAGCAATTTCCTCTGCTATCAATATTTCATAGGTCCAGAAAACACAGATCATTTCTTTTGAGCGCTTCTTTTTCTCGCCGAGACGCCCTTCTAAGGGCCCAGCAGATAATCAACAATCATTTCCTCTTGTTAGCTACAAAAGATGTTCTGCAGTTGAAGGTACATCAAAGTCTGTTGCTGAGGGTATTCCATGTAATATGCTAAATCTTTAACAGATGGGCTATACAAGAGGCTGAAAAAGTCCCTGATTAGAGCTGTGCCTCTATGGCTCTGCAGAACTTCCAGATGCCACCGTGTTGTTAATAACCTGGGGATCTCTCTTCACCATATTGGACCTGCTTGTCAGCTCTGCCCAATTAGCAAAGATAACTCCAGGGTAGGAGCACAATTCCTAGGGCAGTGGTTTTCAGCATTTTTTAATCTGTGGACCCCGAAGGGTTTCTCGCTGTAGATGGGGAGCTCCACACAGCAAATGAAATTCTGCTGGCAGTGGGCATGCTGCTCTTGCTAACCTTCTGTGGTCCCCATAGTGGGAGTGCTGGGACCCACCGGAGGCTGCAAGCACTCCAGAATGAAATCAAACTGCCTCAGGATAATGTGTTCCTCGCGAAGAGTGGGGCAGCTGAGGGAGCTGGGGTTGTTCAGCCTGGAGAAGAGGAGGCTGAGGGCAGACCTTGTTGCTCTCTACAGCTGCCTGCAAGGAGGTTGCAGTGAGGTGGGGGTTGGGCTCTTCTGCCTAGTATCAAGTGATAGGACAAGAGGAAATGATCTGAAATTGTTCTAGGGGAGGATTTGGTTGGTGATTAGGAAAAATTTCCTTGCTGCAAAAGTGGTCAGGCACTGGAGCAGGCTGCCCAGGGAGGTGGTGGTCACCAGCCCTGGAGGTGTTCAAGAAAGGTGTGGCCATGGCACTTGGGGACGTGGTTTAATGGCCATGACACTTGGGGACATGGCCATGGTGGTGTTGGGTGGACAGCTGGACTCCATGAGCTCAGAGATCTTTTTCAACTGACACAATTCTGTGGTTCTATGTCTTCCTTGGGTCTTCACAGCTGAAACTTGCAATTTGCTGCTTGTGAGAGACGAAATCTTGCCTCTCTTGATGTGACTCAACAAAGATAAAATCACCTTTGCTGCTGGCCCAGAGAAGAGCTGATGTGTATTGGGCAGACGCCACTGGACTGCGACTCTCTGGAAGGTGCACAGATAAAGGTTGCTCACCAGACTGCGGCTGCCCTGAAATAATGGGCAGAGGCTGCTGCTATCCATACTCTCTGGAATATACATACCTAAAAAATGTATAAAAAATCTGAGTGGGGTCAGACTGGCTGGGATCAGAGTGGCTGGAGAGCTGCCAGGCAGAAAGGGACCTGGGGGTAATGGTGGACAGTAGGCTGAACAGGAGCCAGCAGTGTACCCAGGGGGCCAAGAAGGCCAATGGCATCCTGGTCTGCATCAGGAACAGTGTGGCCAGCAGGAGCAGGGAAGTCATTGTGCCCTGTACTCAGCACTGCTTAGGCCAAACCTTGAGTCCTGTGTCCAGTTCTGGGCCCCTCAGTTTAGGAAAGATGTTAAGTTGCTGGAAGGTGTCCAGAGAAGGGCAACGAGGCTGGGGAGGGGTCTGGAGCACAGCCCTGTGAGGAGAGGCTGAGGGAGCTGGGGTTGCTTAGCCTGGAGAAGAGGAGGCTCAGGGGAGACCTTCTTGCTCTCTCCAACTCCCTGAAGGGAGGTTGTAGCCAGGTGGGGGTTGGTTTCTTCTCCCAGGCAAGCAGCACCAGAACAAGAGGACACAGTCTCAAGCTGTGGCAGGGAAAATTTAGGCTGGAGGTGAGGAGAAAGTTCTTCCCAGAAGAGTAATTGGCCATTGGAATGTGCTGCCCAGGGAGGTGGTGGAGTCCCCATCCCTGGAGGTGTTCAAGAGGGGTTTAGATGTGGCACTTGGTGTCATGGTCTAGTAGGCATGATGCGTTGGGTGACAGGTTGGACTTGATGATCTTTGAGGTCTTTTCCAACCTTATTGATTCTCTGATTCTCTGATTCTCTGATTCTCTTTCCCTCTCTGGCCCGAGACACTGCTGCGAAAGGAAATTCATCACTTCTAAAAAAATCAGAACCTGTGCATAAAGCAAAGCCTCTCCAAATGTTTGGGAATAACATATTCAAATAATAATTAGTGGGATGGTTGGGGAGGTTTTTTGTTGTTGTTGTTGTTGTTGCTGGGGTGGTTTTTTTTTTGCTTGACCACAGGAAACTCACAGCTTCATTTGCTGTTTTGAAACCATTCTCATAACGCTGGCGAATTCAAAGTGGAATAAATCCAAGCACCTCAGCAGAACTGCCATTTAAATCAAATTAACTTTACTAATTAGGGAAAAGAGGGGAAAAAAAAAAAAACACCATAAAGCAGGCATCTCAGTACCAGGCATAATTTGTGCTTCTAGAACTTCACACTTCAGGTGATATACTCTGCCTGAGAGGTAGCTATAAGAGAGCAGCGTCCCCATCGCAATGGGAAATCAACCATGGCCACTAAAGTTTTTCAATTCACAAAGATTTGGGGGGGGGAAAAAGCATAAAATAAAAATAATAATAATTAAAAAAGTCCAATTTGCCCAGAGGAATTTGAAGCCTTCAGATGAAAGCAGAGTCATTATATTCAAATGAGTGAGTACATAGAGGCAGCCAGTGGTACCGAAATGATTTCTTGTAGGGTAGCTGAGAATAATGGATGGGAACGTGCTTGTCATCACACAGTGCCCAAGCACTTGTGTTTAATTCATGTTTGCCCAGACTCCCAGCTTCTTTTCTGACAGCTGAGGCTGTGCAGGGGCTTGTCTGCTGATCAGAGGAAACTTTCTACCAGCAGATGATGTGGGAAGAGCCACGGCGCTTTGATGCAGCCTCTGTCACCCAGGCACAGCCCAGCCACAGCCACATCAGTGACTGATACTCCTCCAGGCTTTGCTGCCCTTCAGCAAGACCTGGACAGGCTGGAGGGTTGGGCAGAGGGGAACCTGATGAGGTTCAACAAGAGTAAGGGAGAGAGCTGCACCTGGGGAGGAATAACCCTCTTGCACCAGTGCCAGTGAGGGGTGACCTGCTGGAAAACAGCTCTGCAGAAAAGAACCTGGGAGTGCTGGTGGACAAGGTCACCAGGAGTCAATAGTGTGCCCTTGTGGCCAGGAAGGCAAATGGTCTCCTGGCTGTGGCCAGTGGGTTCAGGGAGGTCCTCCTCACCCTCTACTCTGCCCTGGTGAGGCCACAGCTGGAGTATTTTCTCCAGTTCAAGGGGGACAGGGAACTGCTGGCATCTAATAGTGAGCCATGAGGATGAGCATCTCTCTGAGGAGGGAAGGCTGAGACACCTGGGACTGTTTATGCCAGAGAAGAGCAGACTGAGAGGGGATCTGATCAATAGCAATAACTAGAGGGTAGAATCCAAGGGGATGGGTTTGGGCTCTTCTCAGTGGTGCCCAGTGACAGGACATTGGCCAGTGGGCACAAACTAGAAAACAGGAGGTTTCACTTGAACTTCTTCCCTGTGAGGGTGCTGGAACCCTGGAGCAGGCTGCCCAGAGATGTTGTGAGGTCTCCTTCTCTGCAGAGATTCCAAACCTGCCTGGACATTGCTACTCTGGGCAACCCAATCTAGGTGATCCTGCTCAGTCAGGAGGGTAGCATCAGATGATCTCCAGAGGTCCCTTCCAGCCCCACCATTCTGTGATTTTATGATTCTCTGATATGTGGAGGGTTTTCCAGCCCTCTTCTCCCTCATAGGCATCCCATGCAACATGCAACCAGCTGACAGCCCCCAGTGGCCTGAGAGGGCATCATGTTGGGTCATGAGGTGAGGAGAGGACGTTTATGCTGCACATGTTCTGATGGTGCAGGAGCAGTTAGAGGAGCCTGTGTGAGTCTTGCTTTCAGAGCTTGGGACTTGATGGGTTTTATGGCTGTGTGATGGCATAATGATGCTGTAAATCATGCATAAAGGGCCTCTGGAGAATTTACCTTGTGTAAGGGATTTCTCAGGCTGGGTAAAAACATTTCCACCAGGCTTTGGCATAAGCAACAGAAGAAAACAGACGGAGCAGCATGGCTGGTAAGCCGTGGCCCATGGCTGTCATTGTCCAAATGAGTCTTCAGGAGCAGCTAGGGCAGTACAGAGCCAGTCTCAAGGAGGATTTTTGCCGAGGCTCTCCAATAGCCTGAGAATGTGGTGCAGAGGCAGCTTAAAGAGATTATTCACTTATCTCCTCATCCTGCCCGCGGTTGCTGTGCTGAGTCCAGGAAAGGGGGGAAAGGAGAATTAGGGGATCTCTGCCTCCATAGATGTGAGCTGGTAATGATTTGTCCATGAGGTTAAACAGTACAGGAAATAGTGATCAATATTGGATGGTTGTACCTCCAAAGTGCAAAGGCCATCTGCACATTCTGCCCTGCCATGGAGGGGGTTACAGCACCATCAATAATTGATTCAGAGACTCTGCCTACTAATTCCCCAAAGCTGCAGTAGATAAATACATACTGAGGCTGAACTCTGGGTAACAAAACAATTCTATCTTTAGCTTGCAGTTGTCTTGCTCTGAAATGCAGCTGAGTTTTACTTTTAATTGAGGTTCTCTCCCTTTATTACCTGTATATATTGGCTTCAATCCACAGCAAGGATGATTACCTGACTCCAGGCTGCAGTGTCTCTGTAGATGACCCATCCAATCATGATGGACAGGAAGACAAGAGCACCATGCAGCAGCACTCCCAGCATAGAATTGTTCCAGTTGGAAGAGACCTCTAAGATCATACAGCCCAACCATCAACCAAACACCACCATGGCCATTAAACCCTGGCCCCAAGTGCCATGTGCACACCTTTCTGGAACACCTCCAAGGCTGGAGACTCCACCACCTCCCTGGGCAGCCTGTTCCAGTGCCTGACCACTCCTGCAGCAAAGAAATTTGTCCTAAACTCCAACCTAGACCTCCCCTCATTAGGTAATTTTCTCTCATTCTATCACCTGAGACTAGGGAGACCAACCCCCAACTCACTGCAACCTCCTCTCAGGGAGCTGTAGAGAGCAATGAGGTCTCCCCTCAGCCTCCTCTTCACACTCAACACCCCCAGCTCCCTCAGCTGCTCCTCCCCAGTCCTGTTCTCCACAGCCTTCCCCAGCTTTGTTGCCCTTCTCTGGACCTGCTCCAGCCTCTCAATATCCTCCTTGGAGTGAGAGCCCAAAACTGAACCCAGTACTCATGGTGTGGCCTCACCAGCTCTGAGTACAGAGGGCAATCACTGCCCTGGTCACCATTGCTAAACCAGGCTAGGATGCTGGTAAACTTCCTGGCTACCTGGGCACACCCTGGCTCATCTTAGGCTGGATGTTAGGAAGAGGTTCTTCATAGAAAGAGATTGGCCATTGGAATATGCTGCCCAGGGAGGTGGTGGAGTCACCATCCCTGGAGGTGTTTAGGAAGAGCCTGGATGAGGCACTTGGTGCCATGGTTTAGTTGATCAGATGGTGTTGGGTGATAGGTTGGACTTGATGATCTCAAAGGTCTTTTCCAACCTGGTTAATTCTATTCTATTCTATTCTATTCTATTCTATTCTATTCTATTCTATTCTATTCTATCTTCAGCTGCTGTCAACCAACACCCCCAGGCCCTTTTCTGCAGGGCAACTTTCCAACCACTCTGTCTCAAGCCTGAAGTTTTCATGAGGTTATTGTGACCCAAGTGCAGGACCCAGCATTGGGCTTTGTGAAACCTCATGCAACTGACCTCAGCCCAGCAATCCAGGCTGTACAGATTCCATTGCAGAGCCTTCCCAGCCTCCAGCAGACCAACACTCCCAACCACTTTAATGTCAATGCAACCCTCTGACACACCACTGCAGGTTGGATTTCTACTCCTTGTGCCAGTTACCAAAGATATCATTAACAAGGGGGGGAATAAGTTTCTGGGTTTGAACTTTGATATTAACAGATCATGCTAACAAAATTTACCTTTTACTCCACAGAAGTGGCACTTGAGCTTGGCACAGATATTGAGCTGGTGATGCCTTTTCCAGGGAGAGAAAGAAGAGTCAAGGGTTGGTAACTTAAGAGAATCATAGAATCAACAAGGTTGGAAAAGACCTCAAAGATCATCAAGTCCAACCTGTCAACCAACACCTCATGACTACTAAACCATGGCACCAAGTGCCACATCCAATCCCTTTTTGAACACCTCCAGGGATGGTGACTCCACCACCTCCCTGGGCAGCACATTCCAATGGCCAGCAACTCCCTCTGTGAAGAACTTTCTCCTCACCTCCAGCCTTCCCCTGGTGCAGTTTGAGACTGTGTCCTTTATCCATCATTTTGACAGTGAGACCTGGCCTAAGCCTTTGTTCCTCATGACACTAATCTTCCACCTCACCTTTCTTGCTCAGAGCAGGCCCAATCCTGCTCTTGTGGAAATCAATGGCAAAAACCCCACTCATTTCAGTGGATTAGTTCCAGTGTCTCAATTTACATGTGATTAACAGCAATTTTGCCTACTTAGTGCCTAAAAAATTCATAAGCAAATTTACAGTGAGCTGTGCACTGATTTTCTAGGGAATCTCAGCTTATTTCATAAAGCTTCTAATTTCAGCCTTTCATCACTTTTGGTCCTAACCCAACATGCAATCATCTGACCACGGAATACGTTCTTAAAAGCTTCCCACCAAGTTGCTGGGTTTGGAGCTGATGGAATGTTCATTTGCAGGATTTCTTTGATCCTGAAGTGCACACAGACTTGTGGTGCTCTGTTCATCCTCTGGACATTTACTGCACTGAAAGCCTTTTTGGTACTTTATCTGCATTAGCTGAGGTGAATGGGCAGAGTGAGTCACAGTGGTGGGGCCAAGGAATGTGGGACTCCACATAAAGAAGGTGGAGTTGTCCTTGCAAAGAAGAGATGTTTTAATTGAGAGATTTCTAGGAGTTCAACAAAAACCATGGGTCTGGAATGGCTACTCAGCCATTTTGGGCCATTCAGCCCCTGGTTTGGACAGCAGCACTCTGAGCTGGGTTAGGAACTGGCTGGAAGGGTGAGCCCAGAGAGTGGTGGTGAATGGTGCCACATCCACTTGGCAGCCAGGCACTAGTGGTGTCCCTCAGGGATCAGAGCTGGCCCCCATCCTGTTCAATATCTGTATTGATGATCTGGATGAGGGGATTGAGTCCATCATCAGTAAATTTGCAGATGGCACCAAGCTGGGGGCAGGAGTTGATCTGTTAGAGGGTAGGAGAGCTCTGCAGAGGGATCTTGCCAGGCTGGACAGATGGGCAGAGTCCAGGGGCATGAAATTGAACACATCTAAGTGCAGGGTTCTACACATTGGCCACAACAACCCCAGGCAGTGCTACAGGCTGGAGACAGAGTGGCTGAGAGCTGCCAGGCAGAAAGGGACCTGGGGTTGACAGTAGGCTGAACATGAGCCAGCAGTGTGCCCAGGTAGCTAAGAAGGCAAATGACATCCTGTCCTCCATCAGGAATAGTGTGGCCAGCAGGAGCAGGGAAGTCATTCTGCCCTGTGCTCAGTTGCATAGAGCAGGTCTCACAGGAATGCATCCAGCTTGGTTTTGAAAGCTTCCAGAGAAAGAATCATAGAATCACAGAACCAAACAGGTTGGAAAACACCTCAGAGATCAAGTCCAGCCTAATACCTAACACCTCCTGACAACTAAACCATGGCTCCAAGTGCCACATCCAAGCCTTTTTTGAACACCTCCAGGGATGGTGACTCCACCACCTCCCTGGGCAGCACATTCCACTGGCCAGAGAAATTCCATAACCTCCTTTGAACTACTAGGCATTGGAATAACCTCCCAAGGGAGGTGATGGATTCCCCTACAATTTCAAGGCCCAGATTCACAGGGTGCTGCACTGTCTCATTTAAACTCTATTCTTACCCTGAAAGGTTTGATTAGATGATCCTTGAGATCCTTTCCAATCTGGTATCCTATGAATCTATGAAACCTCTCTGGGCAGCTTGTTCCAGGGCTCCAGCACGCTCAAAGTAAAGTTTTTCCCTGTGTTTTCTCATCTGCAGCCCAAGAGGATCTTGTTTGCAGCCAATGTTCATGTCTCAAATGCAGTTTTCAAACCCTTGAAAACTGCAAACCAGAACTCATCTAGACTTGGTCTGAGGGTGCCCAGCACACCTGAGTGGCACCATCAGCCATTTCCTCATGGATCTTGCTGGCAGTGGAGGATTAACAGCACTTCAAAGGATAATATCACAAGGGGGTGATTTAAAAAATAGCTGTGACTGACTCTGGTGCTCATTAAAATGAGAGACTAATTGCAGTGGTTCAACTGCAGTCAGGTAGCGCTGGAGCAGGTGTTGTGTGAGCTTCCCCAGACAGCTCAGGCAAAGCACCTGCAGAAGGGCTACCGTCCTGCTCTGGCCTCTGCCTGGATTTATTCTGTAGGAGAGATCACTAACAAGTGTTCAGTATCCTTTAGGGTGGGCTCTGCTCTTCTGAGAGCTTTTCAGAATCAGCTGACATCCATTGTCCTGTGACAGACTTCTCACAGAATCACAGAATCACCAAGGTTGGAAGAGACCTCAAAGATCATCGAGTCCAACCTCTCACCACAGACCCCAATGACTAAAGCATGGCACCAAGTGACACTTCAAATCCCCTCTTGAACATCTCCAGGGATGGTGACTCCACCACCTCCCTGGGCAGCACATTTCAATGGCTAACAACTCTCTCAGTGAAAAACTCTCTCCTCACCTTGAGCCTAAACTTCCCCTGGTGCGGCTTGAGACTGTGTCCTCTTGTTCTGGTGTTGGTTGCTTGAGAGAAGACACCAACTCCCTCTGTTGCTCCACACATGATTTGAAGATCATAGAATGGTAGGGATTGGAAGGGACCTCTGGAGATCATCAAGTCCAACACCCCTGCGAAAGCAGGACCACCTAGGGCAGGTCACACAGGAACACATCCAGATTGGTTTTGAATGTCTCCAGAGAAGGACACTCCACAACCTCTCTGGGCAGCCTGCTCCAGGGCTCAACACCCTCACAGTTAAGTATCTCCTCATGTTGAGATGGAACTCACTGCATTCCAGTTTGTACCCACTGTCCCTTATCACTGGGCACCTCCTTGACACCAACCCCTCAGATATTTATAGACATTAATAAGATCCCCTTCTCTTGGTCTTTCTTCACAGCAGAGATGTGCAGGTCTCTTCATCATGCTCGTAGCTCTCCGTTGGACTCTCTGCAGCAGATCCCTGAACCTCTTGAACTGAAGACCCCAAAACTGCACACAGTAATCCAAGTGTGCTGTCTATAGACCAAAGGCTGTTGCATAAGGATGAGCAGTGAGCTAGTCATTTAGCCTGGAGAAGAGGAGGCTCAGAGGAGACCTCATTGCTGTCTACTGCTACCTGAAGGGAGGTTGCAGCCAGGTGGGAGTTGGTCTCTTCTCCCAGGCAACCAGCACCAGAACAAGAGGACACAGTCTCAAGCTGTGCCAGGGGAGGTTTAGGCTGTATGTTAGGAAGAAGTTCTTCATAGAAAGAGAGATTGGCCATTGGAATGTGCTGCCCAGGGAGGTGGTGGAGTCACCATCACTGGAGGTGTTTAGGAAGAGACTTGATGGGGTGCTTGGTGCCATGGTTTAATAGTCATGAGATGTTGGGTGACAGGTTGGACTTGATGATCTTTGAGGTCTTTTCCAACCTTATTGATTCTATGATTCTAAGGCCTGTTGGCATCAACATGTCCAGGGCTAAAGGACCTGGACCTCTGCCTTCATTTTGATATTTTTGACCTTCCCAAGCCTAACTTTTCCCTCCTTCCCCATCAGCGTTCTCTGCTGGTGGCCCTCAGCTCTCCCGTTCCCAAGATGCACCACGAAAACGGCAAGAAACTTCCCAAATTGCCTCTTTTTTTTCCCCCCCTCACATATGCTTGCCTGGCCACATTCATTATTTAAAAGTTATTCTCTAATTTATGGCAGTCCAAAAGCTGTACCAAGCCCTGCACATCCGCGCTCACTGCTGTGACTGTCTCTGATCGCTTTATCGCACGGAACCTTTTCTTGAAGCTGTTAGCTAAATGTCCCGTGAAGTTCTGAGAACAAATTGTGCTGCTCTGGGACATTAACTCCACATTAATTTGGCTAATCACTTCTACTTGATAGAAGTTTGTTTGAAGAGGAAAAAAAAAAAACCCACCCAGGATACTGGCAGCTGCAGTGCAACCTGTGTGAAGAGTCGCCGAGCTCGGAGCAGCCCCCAGCCCTGCTAGTGGGTAGTGGAACGTCCTCCGGTGGTAGTTTAAGGCTGTGCCTAGGAAAGGTTTCCACAGATGGAGTAGGGAAGCGGTAGAATGGAAATAAATTACCATTGGATGTTAAAAGGGGAAATAATGATAAGGTCTAAATAATCCAATTGGTCTGATATTGGAATGTGTTCAGAGAAGGGCCACGAGGATGAGCAGAGGGCTGCAGCTGCTCTGCTACGAGGACAGACTGAGGGAGTTGGGGCTGTTCAGTATGGAGAAGAGAAAGCTCAGAGGAGATCTAATTGTGGCCTTCCAGTATCTGAAGAAGGCTAGAACAAAGCTGTGGAGGGACTTTTTAGGGTGTGATAGGACTGGGAGGAATGGAACAAAACAAAGAAGTGGGTAGATTAAGATTGGATGTTAAGAAGAAGTTGTTCCGCATGAGGGTGGTGAGAGCCTGGCACAGGTTGCCCAGGGAGGTGGTGGAAGCCTCATGCCTGGAGGTTTTTGCAGCCAGGCTGGATGTGGCTGTGAGCAACCTGCTGTAGTGTGAGGTGTCCCTGCCCATGGCAGGGGCTTTGGAACTGGATGGTCCTTGAGGTCCCTTCCAACCCTAACAACTCTATGATTCTATGATGATCTTAAAGGTCTTTGATTCTTTGATTCTATGATTCTACCTTTACTCAAACCTGATTCAGCAGTCCAGCACTAACCAGCAAGCACCGAGCATCACCCAGCAGCTTTTCACAGTGCCAGGGCCAGGCTCAGGCTTGTAATTAGCATATGCTAACGACTCATTAGAATATGTAAATGACACGCCGGGTCAGAGCTGCACGCCCATTGAAGCTAATGAACTGTGCCCTTTTTGTGTGTGTGTATTCAGTGGCAGCAGTAATTGTGTGCATCGTCTCTGCGTGGCTGCTAGGCAGAGAGCAAGGAAGCCATCTGTAACGGCAGGCCAGTGCGTGCTGCAGTCCTGTTGAGAAGTAAAGGCGAGGGCTGCTAATTTCCAAGTGTCCAGCAGGGAAGCGGTACACATGCCTCCAGTCACCATCCTCACGACTCCTAGGATGTGAGCATGTAATTATATGGTCATATTTTTAGAAGAGATCAGCATTTAAGATAACTGTTGAAAGCTCCCAGGCAGGGCGGCGTGCAGAGATCTGCTTGAGCGCCTACTGCCTAAAGTGCAGAACACCTGGGTTGGGAAAATGCAGCTGCCTCTGACCTTGCTGCAATGAGGAAAATATTAGTGTCTCATTTATGGGGGCTGCTCTTCCCTCTCAGAAACAAAACCTGCTGTAAAGTTATGGCCCTCTTTCTGAAGAAGATAAGTGCCCAGTTTGATATCAGCCCCTGAGAACACAGAGACTGACTGATCTATCGCAGCCTTCCCCCACAACTGGATTACTTATTTCTCTCCATTAATTAACATCCTTACTCAGAATCTTTGTCAAGGATAAATTGATAATCAAAGAAGGATTCAAATGTCAGTTTTATTTTATTTTATCTTACTTTATTTATGTAGGTTATATTTTATTTTATTTTATTTTATTTTATTTTATTTTATTTTATTTTATTTTATTTTATTTTATTTTACTTTATTTTACTTTATTTTTTTCATTTTTAAAATCTATTTTATTTTTAATGTTTAATTATTTTATCTTATTTTATTTATGTATTTTATTTTATTTTGTATTTATTCATTTTAATTTTATTTAATTTATTTTATTTTTTTTTAATTTCATTTTTGTTTATTTCTTTTCTTTCCTTTCCTTTTCTTTTCTTTTCTTTTCTGTTTTTCTTTTCCCTTTCCTTTCCTTTCTTTTTCTTTTCCCTTTCTTTTCCTTTCTTTCCTTTCCTTTTCCCTTTCCTTTCCTTTCCTTTCCTTTCTTTCCTTTCCTTTCTTTTCCTTTCCTTTTCCCTTTCCTTCCCTTTCCTTTCCTTTCCTTGCCTTTCCTTTCCTTGCCTTTCCTTGCCTTGCCTTTCCTTGCCTTTCCTTTTCCCTTGCCTTTCCTTTTCCCTTGCCTTGCCTTGCCTTGCCTTTCTTTTCCTTGCCTTGCCTTGCCTTGCCTTTCCTATTTACAGAACTTCATTTGGAAGCCCTGCCACGTGAGGAAGGAGAGCTGAGTGTGTTCAGCCTGCAGAAGAGGAGGCCCAGGAGACACCTTATCACCATGGACCAGTCCATAAAGGGAGGCTGCCAGGAGGATGGAGACTCCCTGTGTACAAGGAGCCCTATGGGAAAGACAAGGGGGGATGGGGACAAGGGACAGCTGGGGACATTCCCATGGGACTTCAGGAGAAAATGTTTGCCCCTGAGAGCAGTCAGAGACTGGAATCATCTCCCAAGGGCAGCAGTGGAGTCCCCTCCATGGGGCAGTTGGAAGGCTCAGCTTGGCAGGGTGCTGAGCCAGCCCATTTCAGCTCTGCTGTTAGCTGGAAAGATTGGAGCAGATGGTCCCTGGGGTCCCTTCCAACCTGGCATTATGGGATTCTGTGATTCTCTGTCCAGTCTTTCCTCTTTTCCACCTTTCCCATGCTGAGGTGGCATTGTGGGGACATGTGTGTGCCATAATGCTTTGTCTATTACAACCAATTTAGAAAGCTCATTAAAAATGTCTATTAATCCTAATTCATCCATTCCCACAGCCATGCTGACTGCAAAGGTATTTCCCTTCTGGCATTTTTATTGAGAGGAAGATATCAGCTCTGAGTTTCACTGCTTGTGAGTGGCCCCAGAAAAGAGGACATGCACATCATCATTTTGTAGGGCCAGCAGGACTAGGGCAGTGATTGTCCCAATGGGCTCAGCACAGGTGAGGCCACACTTTGAATACTGGTTTCAATTTTGGGGCCCTCATTACAAGGACATGGAGGTGGTGGCACACGTCCAGAGAAGGGCAACAGTGCTGGTGAAGGCTCTGGAGAACAGGGCTGGGGAGGAGCAACTGAGAGACCTGGGGGTGTATAGCATGGAGGAAAGAAGGCTGAGGGAAGACCTCATGGCGCTCCACCACTCCCTGAAAAGGGAGTGGGAATTGTCTCTTCTTAGTAGGAACAAGTTTAGGCTGGATGTTAGGAAGAAGTTCTTCCCAGAAAGAGAGATTGGCCATTGGAATGTGCTGCCCAGGGAGGTGAAGGAGTCACCATCCCTGGAGGTGTTTAAAAAGAGCCTTGATGAGGCACTTGGTGCCACGGTTTAGTTGATTAGATGGTGTTGGGTGATAGGTTGGACTTGATGATCTCAAAGGTCTGTTCCAACCTGGTTAATTCTATTCTATTCTATTCTATTCTATTCTATTCTATTCTATTCTATTCTATTCTATTCTATTCTATTCTATGTGACAGGAGAGGAAATGGCCTCGTGTTGCAGCAGGGGAGCTTCAGGTTGGGTATAACAAGAATCATAGAATCAGTCAGGGTTGGAAGGGACCACAAGGATCATCTAGTTCCAACCTCCCTGCCATGGACAGGGACACCTCACACCAGATCAGGCTGGCCAGAGCCTCATACAGCCTGGGCTTAAACACCTCCAGGGATGGGGCCTCAACCACCTCCCTGGACAACCCATTCCAGGGCTTCACCACTCTCATGGGGAAGAACTTCCTCCTCATGTCCAGCCTGAATCTCCCCACCTCCAGCTTCATTCCATTCCCCCTAGTCCTATCACTACCTGAGATCCTGAGAAGTCCCTCCCCAGCCTTCTTGTAGCCCCCTTCAGATACTGGAAGACCACAATAAGGTCACCTTGGAGCCTTCTTTTCTCCAGACTGAACTTCTTCCCTGAAAGGGCTCTCAAAGCCTGGCACAGGCTGCTCAGGGAGGTGATTGAATCCCCACCCCTGGAGGTGTTTCAAAGAGGCAGAAATGTGGTGCTGAGAGCCAGCCTTGGTAGATTTAGAGAATGGCTGGAGTGGATGATCCTAAAGGTCTTTTCCAACCAAAACTATTCCATGATTTTATGATCTCCAATAGCCTCATGCTTATTTGTCTCAGATTGGTTGTTCAGAGTCCCCTCATGGGTAGAAAGATCAAGTATGAGTCATGATGATTAAAAAAAAACAAAGTTATTTTGACAACTAACTTAATGTTTAAATCCTGGAGCAGCATTCCTAAAAACTTCATCAGAGGATGTCCCACAGACTTCCAGTTCAGAATCAGTGAACAGAAAGGGCAAGAACTGAACTGCTGCAATTTGCTAAGTGAAAACAGCTGTGTAGCAGAGAGAAAATCCAACAGACCTGATAGCAATCCACAGATCATAGAGTCATAAAATCCATAAGGGTGGAAAAGATCTCAAAGATCATCAAATCCAACCTATTACCCAACACCTCATGACTACTAAAGCATGGCACCAAGGGCCACATCCAATCCCCTCTTGAACACCTCCAGGGACAGTGACTCCACCACCTCCCTGGGCAGCACATTCCGATGGCCAACAACTCCCTCTGTGAAGAATTTTCTCCTCACCTCCAGCCTAAACTTCCCTTGGTGCAGTTTGAGACTATGTCCTCTTGTTCTGGTGCTGGTTGCCTGGGAGAAGAGACCAACCCCCACCTGGCTACAACCTCCCTTCAGGGAGTTGGAGAGAGCAAGAAGGTCTCCCCTGAGCCTCCTCTTCTCCAGGCTAAACAATCCCATCTCACTTAGCCTCTCCTTGTAGGTGAAACCCTCTGTATATGGCTCCTGCTTTTGGCATCAATGGAAATATCATAGATCAAGACTGGGCCAGAGACTCTGTTCAATATTGATGGCCACAAGGTCTTGGTGTTACTAACATTACCAAAAAATGTCTCATGTCCTGGGGCGCATCCAAAGCAGTGTGACCAGCAAGATGAGAGTAGAGTAGGCTAGACTAGAATAGAATAGAATAGAAGAGAATAGAATTAACCAGGGTGGAAAAGACCTTTGAAATTGTCGAGCCCAACCTTTTACCCAACACCATCTGATCAACTAAACCATGGCACCAAGTGCCTCATCCAGTGAAAGGACAAGGGGCAATGGACTGAAGCTTGAGGAGGGGACATGAAGACTGAGGATTAGGAAGAAATTCTTTCCAGTGAGGGTGGGGAGAAACTGGCACAGGTTGCCCAGGGAGGATGTGGATGCCTCCTCCCTGAAGGTGTTCAAGGCCAGGTTGGATGAAGCCTTGAGCAACCTGGGCTGGTGGAGGGTGTCCTTGCCCATGGCAGGGGATAGGAATTAGATCATCTTTAAGGTCCTTTCCAACCCAACCCATTCTGTGGTTCTGTGAATACTGCCCAAACCTAACTGCATAGTTTGGGAATGACATTAGGTGTTTGCTGCTGGCAGTGGAAGGTGATATATTGTTGACGTCCTCCTGCCAATGTTAGGTGAACAGCTATCAAAGCTCTATTGTCTCTGTTGGCATTCATGTAGCATAGCCTAAGAACACTTCACTCTCTCTCTCACTGAACTGCAGGTTTTACTATTTTTCACATCAGTTGTATTTTTATTACATCTAAATAATAAAATGCATTATTAGGACCAGTCTAAATCCACAGTATTGGCAATTTGAGGATGTTCTCCACGGATTTGGCTTTCTCCTCCAGAACCTAAGCCTTCACTTTACAGGCCTGAACTTTCTCTTGCCCTTCGGGTTGCAAAGGTATCTTGGCAGCATTTAAATGCTGCACCTCTCTAATATGGCTTAGTGCTGAGCAGAGGGGGATTGGATTCAGACTTGCAAGCCACATTCTGCTTATGAAATGGGATCTAATAAAAAATCAAAATGCTGATTTGGCTGCAGGTAAGGTCCTCATGCTAGCAGGCACATTTCAAACTCTCTATAACAGTTGTAGGGCTTATTGAAAAGAAAATTAATAGCAAATGAATGTGACAGATGCAGTGTCGTATCCTGGGCTGCAGCAAGAGAAGCAGAGCCAGCAGGGCCAGGGAAGGGATTCTGCCCCTCTGCTCCACTCTGCTGAGACCACACCTGGAGCTCTGGGTCCAGTTCTGGAGCCTCCTTCCAGGAAGGATCTGGAGGTGCTGGAAGGTGTCCAGAGAAGAGCCACAAGGATGATGAGCAGAGGGCTGGAGCTGCTCTGCTATGAGGACAGACTGAGAGAGTAGGGGTTATTCAGTCTGGAGAACAGAAGGCTCCAAGGAGACCTAATTGTGGCCTTCCAGTATCTGAAGGGGGCTCCAAGAAAGCTGGGGAGGGACTTTTGAGGGTGTCAGGGAGTGATAGGGCTGGGGAAAATGGAATAAAACTAGAAATGGGTAGATTCAGATTTGGTATCAGGAAGTTCTTCCCCATGAGAGTGGTGAGACACTAGCACAGGTTGCCCAGGGAGGTGGTGGAAGCCTCATGCCTGGAGGTGTTTGCAGCCAGGCTGGATGTGGCTGTGAGCAACCTGCTGTAGTGTGAGGTGTCCCTGCCCATGGCATGGGGGTTGGCATTGGATGATCCTTGAGGTCCCTTCTAACCCTAACAACTCTGTGATTCTATGATTATTTTCCTGATGCACTGCATTTGAGTAATATGTGGTGATGTCCAGAAATAGTATCGCTCCTCCTAATCAGAGGCTTTGCTTCAGCACTACCTGCTTCAGTGACCCTACATCATCAAGGGCTTCTTATTGTCTCTTCCCATTTCTTAAGAATTGGATTGCTCTTGCTAAATGAGTGGTGGCTGTCTCTGTTGCCTCCCCACAGACCTTAGAGGATGAGAAAGGAAATAGTATCTTGTTCCTGTTTCAGAGCCACCAGCTAGGTTTAGAAATCTGCTTGAACCTTTACCTAGGAAATGACCTTTCTGGAGAGGCTTTGCTGCACCTCTCTGGGTCTAAGGGCCAGGTTCCTTTGGGAGAAATTTTAAATGGTGCTCCAGTCATGCAGCTCACCAAGAATGTCTTGGGAGACTCACAGGACCATTCACTGCCTCCTCCCTCAGTGGGAATAGCAGCTTGCTGTGAACATTGATGCCTCTAATTATCACTTGATGGGACTCTCCTGTCTTTGATCAGTTATCATAGAATCAATAAGGTTGGAAAAGACCTCAGAGATCATCAAGTCCAACCTGTCACCCAACACCTCATGACTAACTAAACCATGGCTCCAAGTGCCCATGGCTTCAAGTTCCTCATTGTTTAGCCTAGAGAAGAGGAGGCTCAGGGGAGACCTTCTTGCTCTCTCCAACTCCGTGAAGGGAAGTTGTAGCCAGGTGGGGGTTGGTCTCTTCTCCCAGGCACCCAGCACCAGAACAAGAGGACACAGTCTCAAGCTGCACCAGGGGAAGTTTAGGCTGTAGGTGAGGAGAAAGTTTTTCACAGAGAGAGTTGTCAGCCATTGGAATGTGCTGCCCAGGAAGATGGGGGAGTCACCATCCCTGGAGGTGTTCAAAAAAGGATTGAATATGGCACTTGAAGCCATGGTTTAGTAATCATGAGGCATTGGGTGACATGTTGGACTTGATGATCTTTGAGGTCTTTTCCAACCTTATTGATTCTATGATAACTGATCAAAGACAGGAGAGTCCCATCAATTGATAATTAGAGGTATCAATGTTCACAGCAAGCTGCTATTCCCACCAGCCCAGCTTTGCCACTGTTCATTCCACAGAAGCAGGCTCCATTTTGCCCCTGTTTTGTCACTGATTGAGCATGGGGTACATATTAAAAGGATTTTGTGTCATGTGCTCTGGCCTCAGTTAAGTGAGAGATGCCAAGCAGCCCTCAGACCTACAAAGTACAGAAAAGCAGAGGGTTCCACTGGATATAGAGTGCAAATTACCCATTCTTCCCCTCCAGGAAAGCCAGGCTCCTGTCAGCTGGGGTTTTTGGAAGAGACATTGCAAGGGCCAAAATTCATCAGAGTGCTGCTACCTCAGAGTGCTTGGTGGCTGGATAAATCAGGAAGCCATTTATTCATTGTTGGCAGAATTTTGGGGCACTGTGTTGGTGTGAGCTAGAGCAGAGCTGGTTCTGCTCAGTGCTGTCCTTTCCCAGCTCAGTCTCTGCTCAGGGCCAGCACTTTCTGCAGCTCAGGGCAGGGCTGCACAGCCAGGGGCTGCTGCCAGCAGGGAGAACATGATTGGGGAGAGTGAGCACCAAGGTTTGGGCTCTAGACCAAGGGAAGTGCCACATCTTGTGTGCCACCTTGGGATGCAAGAAGTCACAGGTGGTACCTGTGGGAAGGAGTGGAGATGAAAAGTGACTAAATTGACCAGCAAGAGATTGCATCTCATGGATGTCATCATCAAGATAAAGCTGAGGCATCACCAGGGTGAAGCCTCTTCTGTGGCTGGTGCCTGAGGAGGGCTTTCTCCATTCTGCCTTCAATCCTGATCCATGAACTCCTGAATTCCAGAATCCAGCTCCTGAATCGGTTCCCATCTGCTACTGAGTCCAGTCTGGGACTTCTGCCACAGCATCAGTGGTGATGGTGACTAATTGCCACCAGGGGTTGGATTTGGTATTGGTTTGTGTCTATTTCATTTTATTGTTATTATTTTCATTAAAGTAGTTCTGGTTCTCGGTCCCACCCCACCAGTTTCTCTGCCTTATCCTCTTTCTCTTCACTCTGGGAAGGCAGAGAGGTTCACAGAGAGCCTCTGGCACTTGATTAGTGGCTGGCCCAGCCCTGACCCTTAACAGGCACCCCCCTAAACCAGAGGGGATTGCAGAGAACTCCTGTTTTCTGGGAAAACCTGTGACATTCCCCATTTGCCTTCCCCCAGTGCAGGTTTTGCAGCGTGTGCTAATGCTGAGCAAAAGCAGTCTGGACAGGTTGGTTCATTTTCTCTTTGTTTTAATGTATGACTCTGGGAAACAGCCAGGTGATAAATGCATTGACTAGTCATGCTTCTTGCCATTCCTGCAAAGTTGATTTCATTTTCCCCTCTTTGCTGATTAAATCCCCCCAGCTTATCCCCGTCAGTCAAGGCTTAAGTGAGCTGGTGATCCAGGCAGCCCCAGGCTATGCAAAGCAGCCTTTTGGCCCCTTCTGACTCGGGTTGCATTGTCTTACCTGGGATATTCTCCAGCCAGGGGAGGATTGCAGAGCTACACTGGCTCGTCCCACCACGCCAGCCTGCTTCCTGAGAAGCTAGCAAGCAGTTCTAAGCCGTGCTGAGAAGTGAAATTTTCATCTGGCCTTGGCAGCTCTCTGCTGGCACGGCCCCAGGCTTGCGCCGGGGTAAGCAGGAGCAGCGCCCGTGCCAGCGCCTGGATTATGCTCGAGATAAATTGGACAGGGTGTGCTCATAGCTGACCCAGACTCAGCAAATCGACCCCCAGCTCAGCAAAATAAAATTAGATGCTCTGCCCCATCCTCTTTGGAGAGCTTCTGACACAACAGGGCTGTTCCAGAAGCGCTGCTGTGATCTTAATAGAAGATGACACTGTGAGAAAGGCTTAGGGGGCAAAAAAGGACTCAAGAAAAAGAGAAGAATGCAGAATACAGAATTAACCAGGGTGGAAAAGACCTCAGGGATCATCGAGTCCAACCTATCACCCAAGACAGAATCACAGAATCACCAAGGTTGGAAGAGACCTCAAAGATCATCAAGTCCAACCTGTCACCACAGACCTCATGACTAAACCATGGCACCAAGTGCCACATCCAATCCCCTCTTGAACACCTCCAGGGATGGTGACTCCACCACCTCCCTGGGCAGCACATCCCAATGGCTAATGACTCTCTCAGTGAAGAACTTTTTTCTTACCTTGAGCTTAAACTTCCCCTGGTGCAGCTTGAGACTGTGTCCTCTTGTTCTGGTGCTGCTTGCTTGAGAGAAGAGACCAACACCTTCCTGGCTACAACCTTCCTTTAGGGAGTTGGAGAGAGCAAGAAGGTCTCCCCTGAACCTCCTCTTCTCCAGGCTAAGCAACCCCAGCTCCCTCAGCCTCTCCTCATAGGGCTTATGCTCTAGGCCTCTCCCCAGCCTTGTTGCCCTTCTCTGAACACCATCTGATCAACTAAACCATGGCACCAAGTGCCTCAGCCAGGCTCTTTTTAAACACTTCCAGTGATGGTGACTCCACCACCTCCCTGAGCAGCACATTCCAATGGCCAATCTCTCTTTCTATGAAGAACTTCTTCCTAACATCCAGTCTGAACCTCCCCTGGCACAGCTTGAGACTGTGTCCTCTTGTTCTGGTGCTGCTTGCCTGGGAGAAAAGACCAACCCCCACCTGGCTACAACCTCCATCAGGTAGTTGCAGATGGCAATAAGGTTCCCCCTGAGAAGTTTTCCTTGCAGCTGGATTTGCCTGATGGATCCCATCCCATATAAATGGAAATGGATGAGAAACCTCAGCTTCCATTGTTGACATACACAGAATAAAACCACTGCACAGACAGGGCACTGTGAGGCTGCACAGTAGGTAGGTAGCAGGCTCCAATTGCTTGCTCAAAAAAACAAAATGAACCTTTAGCTGAAACAATGAGGACATGACATGAAACAGGCATGAGCTAAAGCACAGAGCAGGAGGGATGGCTGGAGCCTTCCTCCTTCACCTTCCAAAAAGGCTGCTGTCATTAGTCTGGGGGAGTCATGCTTTCACTCACCCTTTCTCCTCCTCTCAGTGAATTCAAAGGGTTTTTTTCTGCACAGTGCTGCAGCTTCCAGAGGAATGGTGAAGAGTCCCCAGATAAAAAAAGACAAACCAAACCTATAGCCTAATGACTAGAAGTGTGTTTGAATTCTTTCCAACAAGGATAGGAACTGAAGGTGGGTTTCCTACTTCCTAACCCCAAGGCTGACTCAAGATAGAGTGGTGGTTGCTTTTCCAGCAGCCCTTAAAAAAGAAAGTGAAGCCCTCAGAGAGTTTTAGAAGCAACCTGTTCTAGGCAGGCTATGCTGGGCATGCTCTGTGAGCACCTCCAGAGCCCCCTAAGGTGCTGCCATGTCCTGTTGTTTGTTCATTACTGCAGAAGAAGGCATCAGGCAGATGGGCTGTGTTCATACCCTGATGGGTTGAAGGGATGGCAGTTAAGAGGCAGAGAATATGAACTCAGTTTAAGAAGGACATTGAGAGACTTGAAGGTGTCCAGAGAAGGGCAACGAGGCTGGGGAGGGGTCTGGAGCACAGCCCTGTGAGGAGAGGCTGAGGGAGCTGGGGTTGCTTAGCCTGCAGAAGAGGAGGCTCAGGGGAGACCTTCTTGCTCTCTGCAACTCCCTGAAGGGAGGTTGTAGCCAGGTGGGGGTTGGTCTCTTCTCCCAGGCAACCAGTACCAGAACAAGAGGACACAGTCTCAAGCTGTGCCAAGGGAGGGTTAGGCTGGATGTTAGGAAGAAGTTCTTCCCATAAAGAGATTGGCCACTGGAATGTGCTGCCCAGGGAGGTGGTGGAGTCACCATCACTGGAGGTGTTTAAGAAGAGCCTGGATGAGGCACTTGGAGCCATAGTTTAGTTGATCAGATGGTGTTGGGTGATAGGTTGTACTCAATGATCTCAAAGGTCTCTTCCAACCTGGTTAATTCTGTAACTTTACATGAGAGGGGGATTTCATTGTCTGTCTTCAGAACTACAGAAGGTGGCTTTGGATGTCACCTAAAGAGGCAGTCACAGCTCTGCAGCCATATCCTGCAATACTAATTGAGTCAATTACTTTGCCAAGTGTTTGCCCAACTCATTTGCACATCTGAGAATCATAGAATCATTTGGGTTGGGAAACACCCTCAAGCTCAAGCCCAACCATTCTCTATTTCTGTCAAGGCTGGTGTTAAACCATGTCCCTCAGCACCACATATCTGCCTCTTTTCAACAGCTCCAGAGATGGGGAATCAACCACCTCCCTGAGAAGCCTGTTCCAGTCTTGCAACAGAGCACTTCCAGGGAAGAAGTTTCTTCTAATATCCAACCTGAAGCTCCCCTGGTGCAACTTCAGACCTTTTCTTCTTGTCCTAGCACTTGTTGCTAGTGAGAAGAGACCAAACACCACCTAGCTCCAACCTGCTTTCATGGAGATGTAGAGAGAGAGAAGATCTCCTCTTAGCCTCTGTCTGTCCAGAAAGTTTATATATATCTGTGTGTCTTCTCTGTGTGTCCTGACCTCTGGGCCCATGCCTTCCCTGTGGGACACAGCCTCTCCTGCTTGGAGCGCAACAGTCAGAGCAAGACACCACCAGGCTTGACACTTATCCAATGACCAGCAGAACCATGGTCCTTTTAGGGCCTGAACTCAGGACACTGAGTGTAAGAGTGTTCCCAGGTGAACCCTGACAGCTCTTGATCAGTAGAGTCAAGGAAAGTGAGATGATAACACAGCAAGGCATGAGAGGACCTTTGTAATGGGGTCATTAAGATCAACCTCAGAGTACATCCACAAATATCATGACAACATTGTGGATGCTAAGTGCTGGCTCCAAAATGCACTCCTGTCTAAGTGCTGGTATTAGACAAGGTGCACTCTTGTCAAACACTGTTTGGTCCAGTAATTGAAAAGGATCATTAAACATTTACTGAAAGTCAAACTGGAAGCACGTGGACGAGCAGAGCTGTGCTTGAACACCCCAAAGCTGTCACTGATGCCACAGGGTACATGGTCAGAGTTTTACAGGTTTCCAGCAGAGGAGAGGCAGCCTGAGCACACACACAGAGCTGAGGCAGGTGACAGTGGAGGAGGACATTTCTGGGCATATGAGCAACCTCCATGCTCCTGCCTTGGAGGGCTGGCCCTCAGATTAAAAATAAAGGGGTCCAGGAGGGCTGGACCTGCTTCAAGAAAGAACTGATGAAGGCGCAGGAGCAGGCTGTGCCAATGTGCCGGAAGAGGAGCCGCCGGGGCAGACGGCCAGCCTCGTTGGGTAATGAACTTTTAACAGAACTAAGGGAAAAAAAGAGGGTGTATCATCTTTGGAAGAAAGGTGAGGCAACCCATGGAATGTTTAAGCAAAATCATGCAGGAAGAAAATTAGGGAGGCAAAAGCACATTTGGAGCTTAAATTGGCCTCTGCTGTGAAGGACAACAAAAAGTCCTTCTATAAATATATTAATAGCAAGAGGAAGGGCAGGGACAAACTCCACTCCTTGGTTGACATGGAGGGAAATGTTGTATCACAGGATGAGCAAAAGGCAGAGGTACTTAACACTTTCTTTGCCTCAATTTTTACTAGCAGGACAGAACGTCTACCAGACACCTGGCCTGCAGAGCTGGCAGAAGGAGCCAGGGAGCTGCATAGTTTCCCTATGTTCCATGAGCAAGTGATTGGAGCTCTCCTCAGCAGCTTGGATACCCACAAGTCCATGGGACCAGATGGGATCCATCCTAGGGTGCTGAGAGAGCTGGCAGATGAGCTGGCCAAGCCACTATCCATCATTTTTCATCAGTCCTGGCTCACTGGAGAGGTCCCAGAAGACTGGAAGCTGGCCAACGTGGTACCCATCCACAAGAAGGGCCGGTTGGATGAGCCAGGGAATTACAGGCCTGTCAGCCTGACCTCAGTGCCAGGCAAGATTATGGAGCAGGTCATCCTGAGTGCAGTCACACAACACTTAGAGGATGGCCAAGGGATCAGACTCAGCCAGCCTGGGTTTAGGAAGGGCAGGTCCTGCCTGACCAACCTGATCTCAGCTGGAGGCTGAGGCCAGAGAGTGGTGGTGAATGGTGCCACATCCAGCTGGCAGACCGTCACTAGTGGTGCTCCCCAGGGATCAGTACTGGGCCCCATGCTCTTTAACATCTTTATTGATGATCTGGATGAGGGCATTGAGTCCATCATCAGTCAATTTACTGACGACACCAAGCTGGGGGCAGGAGTTGATCTGCTGGAGGGTAGAGAGGCTCTGCAGAGGGACCTGGACAGGCTGGGCAGATGGGCAGAGGCCAACGGCATGAGACTTGTAATGGGTTGGGGCAAACCCCCTCCCCACCACGCGCAGAAATAACGACTCAGGCAAACAGATTGCAAAAGTAATGGAGAGTTTAAATAGAGAACAGTGAGTGTGCACAAAAGGAAACATAGTGACAAGAAAGGAACCAAAGTAAACCCAGAAAGACTCCAAACCTGGGTGCCCTCTGCTACAGGGGTGTTTCTTGTGTCCAGAAATCCATCCCAGTGGGTGGACTCAGGAAATTAGGTATTTCTACCATAATCCCTTGCACCACTATAAATTTTGCGGTGGGGTCTGGCACTTTCTCTTTTCTTCCTCCTCCGCCAGCCGGTAACTGGGGGAGATGTCTGCTGGCTTTGGGCCTGGCTAGGCCCAAGGCCACGGGGTGATGGGTAGTCTCAGGTCTGGCCAGCTGAGACTAGCCCAGCAGAGGGAGGGGGAAGAAGGAGCCCTGAGGGTTTTGGATGCACCCTCAGGTGGGGTTTGGAGTCTTTCTGGGTTTACTTTGGTTCCTTTCTTGTCACTATGTTTCCTTTTGTGCACACTCACTGTTCTCTATTTAAACTCTCCACTACTTTTGCAATCCATTTGCCTGAGTCGTTATTTCTGCGTGTGGTGGGGAGGGGGTTTGCCCCAACCCATTACAGACTGAACACATCCAAGTGCCAGGTTCTGCACATTGGCCACAACAACCCCATGCACAGCTACAGGCTGGGGTCAGAGTGGCTGGGAGCAGCCAGGCAGAGAGGGACCTGGGGGTGCTGGTTCATGGTAGACTGAACATGAGCCTGCAGTGTTCCCAGGCAGTCAAGAGCGCCAATGGCATCCTGGCCTCCATCAGGAACAGTGTGGCCAGCAGGAGCAGGGAGGTCATTCGGCCCCTGTACACTGCACTGGTTAGGCCGCAGGGCCAGGAGTTGATTCTGCCCCTCTGCTCCACTCTGCTGAGACCACACCTGGAGCTCTGTGTCCAGTTCTGGAGCCTCTATTACAGGAAGGATCTAGAAGTGCTAGAAGGTGTCCAGAGAAGGGCCACAAGGATGAGCAGAGGGCTGGAGCTGCTCTGCTCTGAGGATAGACTGAAGGAGTTGGGGCTGTTCAGTCTGGAGAAGAGAAGGCTCTGAGGAGACCTAATTGTGGCCTTCCAGTATCTGAAGGGGGCTCCAAGAAAGCTGGGGAGGGACTTTTGAGGGTGTCAGGGAGTGATAGGACTGAGGGGAATGGAGCAAAACTAGAAATGGGTAGATTCAGATTTGGTATCAGGAAGAAGTTGTTCCCCATGAGGGTGGTGAGAGCCTGGCACAGGTTGCCCAGGGAGGTGGTGGAAGCCTCATGCCTGGAGGTTTTTGCAGCCAGGCTGGATGTGGCTGTGAGCAACCTGCTGTAGTGTGAGGTGTCCCTGCCCATGGCAAGGGGGTTGGAACTGGCTGATCCTTGAGGTCCCATCCAATCCTAACAATTCTCTGTGTCTATGAATCAGGAGTAAATTCTGCAAACTCCTTTCTCCCCTCCCCTCTTCACCTCTTTCTCTGGAGCTGGGCAGAACTTTGCTCCCGCTCTGGCTTCGGCGTGGCGCGTTCGCCAACGCCACCAAGAGGAAACTTCAATGTTCTGTGATCCATTATGCAGAAGGAGCACACTCCAGATGAAAAAAAAAAATATTAATTACTCCAGTTTTCTATTCTGAGGGAAAAAAAAACAGCACACCCTCGATTTTGTATTCAAGATTTAAAGTCTCCCTGGATGTGGGGAAAAAACCACTTTGAGACTCTGAGGCTTTGAACTGCTGAATCGCCTCGGATGAGATAAAATCGATTGGGTTTGATTTTGGCTTTAACAGCAGCAGCAGCAACAACAACAGCAACAAAAAAGAAGTAAAGTGGAAATTAATGTTCTGGTAATAGGTGAGGAGCTTATACACAATTATTTCGTGGTGCTAGAGTTGGGTTTGATGTAGCTTAATTAGCAGAATATAAATTATATATGGTTGGGTTTTTTCAAGCGACGTGCATATGTATATTGCCAGGGCTTTAGCTCCTTATTTCTCTTTCTGTTGCATTGTGGAGCGAGCCATTTGATGTGGCTCTGCAAAAAGCTCTAATACACATCAAAAAGCCATCAACAAACTCTTTGAGTACATCAAGCAGGATAATTTGGATGGGTTTTAATCACGATTATGAAAATATAATTAGGTGGGCTCGCGGCGGCGGCTCGAGAGTGCGAAGGGAAAAGAGATTCTCCAAGCAGAGGAAGAAGATGGATGACATTACCCAGGAGCCAGGGAACAACCACACACACATGCACACAGAAACCAACCCAAAAATAAGACCCAGCCCCAAACCTGCTGGCCTGCTTCTCTAGGAGATCAGCAGGTGACCTGTTTAAATAGAATGATCTCTCCTATAGGAGACCAGGAGAGGCTTATTTAACAGACAGATTACACAGGAGTAGCTTTGGAAAAATGCCCCTTTTTAATGTGCTACAAACCCTTCCTCTGCCATTCACTCAATCCAAATCCTCTTGTCAGAACTGAGGCAACGAGCAGAAGATGCATTTTGGGTCTAGTCAAGTGAGTTTTACTGAAGGAAATAAGAGGCATTGATAAGAGCTCTTTAACTCTGCCTGGGCGTTGAGTACCAGAGCAAGTGCCATATGTTGGTGTGTATGGTCTCCAGGTAAAGGTTCCTCTAGGAGCTTTTAACCACCTTAAGTGCCCTACTGTGACCTGCTCTGGCAGGGGGGGTGTTGGACATGATGATCTTTCAAGGTCCCTTCCAACACTTAATGTTCTGTGATTCTGTGGGTCTCTGATTCTCTGATTCTCTGATTCTCTGATTCTGTGATTTTATGATTCTATGATCCTCTGATTCTCTGATTCTATGATTCTGTGATTCTGTGATGCTGTTTCTCAATCCCAAGGAAGGGTGGCTAAACCCTCCTTACTTAAGAAGCTGCCACATCTAAATGGCCTCATCTTCACAGGTTCTCTTTGCAAGCCCCCTCATGCTTTCAGTCCTTTTGGATGTGCCATCACAATGTCCTCTGTTTCCCAATTGCCAGCTTTTCTCAGTAGTGCTGTTAACCCTGAACACAGTGTTGCACACCATGGCTCCTCACCCCCTTCACAGAATCACAGAATGGTAGGGTTGGAAGGGACCGCCAGAGATTGTTGAGTTAGGTCTGCAGCTAAAGCAGGATCACCCAGGGCAGGAATGCATCTAGGAGGATCTTGAAATTCTCCAGAGAAGGAAGCTCCACAACCTCTCTGGGAAGCCTGCTCCAGGGTGCCAGTAAAGAAGTTTCTCCTCATGTTGAGGTGGAATTTCCTGTGTTCCAGTTTGTGCCCATTGTTCCTTGTCTTACCACAGGACACCATTGAAAAGAGCCTGACCCCTTCCCCTTGACACCCACCCTTCAAATATTTATACACATGAATTAGATCTCCTTTCAGGTTTCTCTTCTCTAGACGAAACAGCCCCAGGTCTCTCAGCCTTTCCTCATCACACAGATGTTCCAGTCCCTTCACTATCCTCATAGCCTCCATTGGACACTCTAGTATATCCCTGTCCTTGTTGAATTGGGGACCCCAGAACTGGACACAATGCTCAAAATGTGCCCTCACCAGGGCAGAGTAGAGGGGAAGGAGAACCTCCCTTGACCTGCTTATTGTTCACCAGGACTTTGAGGTCCTTCTCAATGGATCTGCTTTCCAGCAAGTCAGCTTCTAATCTGTACTGGTGCCTGGTGTTGTTCCTCCCCAGAGAGGGGCTTTGTGTGACAGTATCTTAAGTATTTAAAGTGTTGTTCTTGAGCCCCTTCCGTTTATGTACTAATGCAACACTTTGGTTGTCTGTGAGCAGGCGTTCTCCCTGCCCATAGATCCATCTTCTGGATGGATGCAAGCAATCTCTAACCCCACAGCGTCTTCAATGTGTGTTTGCCTGTATGTAATCCTTATACCAATGCACCTCTTCCATGATCTTCATCCACTCACCCATCCATCCATCCATCCATCCATCTACTCATCCATCCATCCATCCATCCATCCATCCATCCATCCATCCATCCATCCATCCATCCATATATCCATCCATCTACCCATCCATCCATTCATCCATCCATCCATCCATCAATCCATCCATATATCCATCCATCTACCCATCCATCCATTCATCCATCCATATATCCATCCATCTACCCATCCATCCATTCATCCATCCACCCATCCATCCATTCATCCATCCATCCATCCATCCATCCATCCATCCATCCATATATCCATCCATCCATCCATCCATCCATCCATCTACCACCTACCCTCCCATCCATCCACCCACTCACTCACTCACCCACCCATCCATCCATCCATCCTTCCTCCATCCACTAATCCATCCACTAACCCATCTATCCATCCACTAATCCATCCACTAACCCATCCATCCATCCATCCATCCATCCATGCATCCATCCATCCATCCATCCCTCCCTCTCTCCCTCCCTCTATCCCTCTCTCCCTCCCTCCCTCCCCTCAGTTCTGCCATCCAAGGTTACCAGTCTCTGCTAGCCAATACAAGAATTAGAGATACATTTCTCCCTTTTTGCTCTGGTGCAGACCTCCTCTTTTGTCCTTTTTCTTTTTTCCCCTCTCCTCTCTGGGTCCTGTTTCTCAGGGAGCTTTATCTCTTGCTCTGAGGGAGTGATTATCACTCTAGTGATGGCTAAAGATATCTTGGTAATCTCCTACCATCTCATGTGGATCCCTAACAAATACTCTCCTCTCCCCACTTCATACTAGAGGCTAGATCTGTTTTCAGTGACTTAGAGGCAATGCATTCCATACTGTCTTAGTGATAAAAGAATTACTTCAGGTCCTTTTGAAGCACTTTGATCATGGTTTATTTGTTGGTTGGTTGGTGAGGGTTTGGGGTTTTTTTTGCCATTTTAGATAAATAGTTTTGATAGAAATCTATGCACTGAGGGAGAAAAAGTAGCAAGTTGGTAGAAGATGTCTGGAAGTGTTTTGGGTTGGGTTGTTTGTCAGTTAAACACAAATTACCAGTGTGCCCTCAGAGGCTCTTAGGAAAGAAAATGCTGCCTTCTTGTCAGTCAGTCTGAAGTCAGAACTAATGCACTGATGTGCTGAAGTGGCAATCACAAATCAGAGTGGGTGTATCTGTATAGGTTGGGGATTGACCTGCTGGAGAGCAGCGAAGGAGAAAAGGACCTGGGGGTCCTAGTGGATGGAAGGTTGACTGTGAGCCAGCAATGTGCTCCTGTGACCAGGAAGGCCAATGCCATTCTGGGGCTGTAGTTAGTAGGTCAAGAGAGGTTCTCCCCCTCCTCTACTCTGCCCTGGAGAGGCTGCATCTGGATTACTGAGTCCAGTTCTGGGCCCCATGGTTCAAGAATGACCTCAGGGAATTGCTTGAGGGAGTCCAGCACAGGGCCACAAAAATTATTAAGGCAGTGGAACATCTTCCTCATGAAGAGAGACTGAGGGAGCTGAGGGCTCTTTAGCTTGGAGCAGAGGAGACTGAGAGGTGACCTCATTAATGTTTAGAAAGATGTAAAAAGTGAGTGCCAAGAGGCTGGAGCCAGGCTCCGCTGGGTGATGCCCAATGCCAGCACAAGGGGCAGTGGTGGAAGCTGAGGCAGAGGAAGTTCCATGGAAATATGAGGAGTAAACCATTTCACTGTGAGGGTGACAGAACATTGGAACAGGCTGCCATGGGGGGCTGTGGAGTCTCCCTCTCTGAAGGCATCTGATCTAGGTGATCCTGCTCTGGCAGGGGTTTGGACTGGATGATCTTT
Organism: Dryobates pubescens; assembly: GCF_014839835.1. Lineage (NCBI taxonomy): Eukaryota > Metazoa > Chordata > Aves > Piciformes > Picidae > Dryobates > Dryobates pubescens. The sequence continues at coordinate 11,167,026 of NC_071614.1, read as the reverse complement.
CCAACCCCTAACAGTCAGGAGTTGGAGAGAGGAGGAGTGGAGGGGGATGTTAATGAGCTTTTAAAATGACTAACTGGAGCAACAATGAAATATCCTTTAATTTAGTGGCAACAGAAACAGTTGAAGTCACTGTCCAGATCATGGCTCAGCTTGACAAAATAAGAGCAGAGAGAGCAGAAGCAGAGAGCAGACCCAGCAGTTTTTCCTGGGTGAAGCCTGTGAGCAAAGCAGCTGGGGGATTGTGTGACTACAGATAGGTGTGTGAGGGAGCAAAAACCAAGGAGAAAAGAGGGGCCATTGAGAAAGCTACCTGCTAGAGTAATAAGCAATGGTGTATTATCATGGGGTAAAGCCAAAATATAGTTCTTCCCACCTGAGTGCTCTCTAAAAGGAGTCATACTTCCAAAGAAGAAACTACTGTGTTTGCTCCTGCTTTGCTGCAGTAGTGCTTTGTGAGCAGCATCTGTAAATAAGCAGATCCTGGGTTCCTATCATCCTCTTCCCTTCCTAATGCAGTGAAGCCAGCAACTCCCAGATTTTGGCTAAGCACTTGCACTATGGGGACAAAAATATTAGCTGGCATCAAAGCACACGCTGCACAAATTAGATCTTCTTTTCAAGAGTTAGAGAGATGAAGAACTCTTGCTCTCTGCCCTGGAGGCTGGGGCTTGTGCCTTCACATGTGCTGTGACAGGCAGCCTTCCCTCCTCCCCTTTGGAAGATTGCTGCAAACTCTGGCCTGATCCTCTTAGTGCTGAAGTGAATGGGAGGTTTGCCACTGACTTCAAGGAGACAAGAAGCAGGCCTTCTGTGAGCCAATCCACTCTTTATACTCCTTCCCAGACACTAAATAAAACTGTGCTTGGAAGTCACTTGGATGCTAGCGAGCTGGCCCAGCTTGCATTGAAATTCAGAGATGCCCAACAATGTGATGCTTATTAGGGCACCAAGGAAGTAGCTTGTTCACAGTGCAGTGTGCAATTTCCTTCCCAGTAAAAATGTGAACTTGCCCTTACGTGCAAACAGTTTGGGCATTTTTGTTTCTGTGCCATTTCACTGACGAGAAACTCCCAGCTGTTATAATTTGTCTCTTCCTTCTCTCTCTTGTAGAACCAGCCTTTGTTCCTTTTTGCAGTGCCAGGGACTTGCTGAGCTCCACCTGATGTGATTTGTCCAGGCATTAATAATGCATCTTCAAGATGCAAGATGTATGAATTCCTTTAGTAACAAATCCGCCGGCAGCCTGCTGCACTGTACTCTGCCACTCTCCCGAGGTGGGGGTGGTGAGATGACCACACAGGCACAAAACCATGCAGGTGGTAAGACTGGGCAGGGAGGGGTGTCCTGGTATTCACAGGTTCACAATGGGTGTCAGGCTGGAATAGACCTCAAAGGTCATCTTCTCCAACCCCCTTGCGCTCAGCAGGGATACCTCCAAATAGATCAGGCTGCCCAGGGCCACATCCAGTCTGATCTTGAATGTCTCCAGGGCTGGGGCCTCAGCTAACTCCCTGGGCAATCTGTTCCAGTATTTTACCTCTCTCATTGTGCAGAACTCCCTCCTGATGTCCAACATAAATCTCTGCTCCAGTTTCAAACCGCTTCTCCTATCTCAGGCAAACAACACCAGAACAAGAGGACACAGTCTCAAGCTGTGCCAGGGGAGGTTTAGGCTGGATGGTAGGAAGAAATTCATCACAGAAAGAGAGATTGGCCATTGGAATGTGCTGCCCAGGGAGGTGGTGGAGTCACCATCACTGGAAGTGTTAAAGAAGAGCCTGGATGAGGCACTTGGTGCCATGGTTTAGTTGACCACATAGTGTTGGGTGATAGGTTGGACTTGATCTTGAAGGTCTTTTCCAACCTTATTTATTCTATTCTATTCTATTCTATTCTATTCTATTCTATTCTATTCTATTCTATTCTATTCTATCACTACAAGCCCTTCTAGACAGCCCTTCTCTACCCTTCCTATAGATCCTTTTCAGATATTGAAATGCAGCTCTTAGGTCTCCAGAGCCTTCTTTTCTCCAGGTTAAACAGACCCAATTTCCTCAGCCTGTATTCATAGGAGAAGTACTCCTGTACTCTGATCATCTTAGTGGCTTCCTCTGGACCTGCTCCAGCAGGTCCATGTTTCTCTTGTGTTGGATGTCCTGCTGCTGGACACAGCACTGCAGATGAGGTCTCTCCAGAGCAGAGCAGAAGGGCAGAACCATCTCCCTTGATCTGCTGGCCACACTGCTCCTACCAAGGTCAGGCAGAGGGTAATGAATGGAACAGGAGCAGTTCCTCCAGTGGAAAGGTTCTTACCCACCCTCCATGGCATCCCTGTGGGACACCCTGAGGTGTCCCCAAACTGACAGTGACTTCAGCAGGCGTGGCAAGCAGGGGTTGAGTGTTGCCCCTAACCATCCCAAAACTGCCCCTAAACATCCCTACAACAAGTTCGCCTTGCTGCATGCACTCCTCACGGGCCGCCATCAGGGTCTTGGCACTGGGACCACGCAGTTTGTTTACTCTATGTGGTGCTGAGGGCAGGTTTCACCCTGGAGAACAACTCAACAACCTACTCCCAGGACCAGCAAAGGGCTGCTCCATGCGAGCTGGGCGCAGTGCTTTCCCCGCGCCTGCCTCACGGTGGGACACAGCCCTTAAAAATAATACATCAACCATAATAAAAAATAACAATAGGCAGAGCTCGGTTAATCGATAAGGACCGCGGGCAGGGTCGCGCTGCCGCGCCGCGGCTCGGCTCGGGAGGCGTCGCCATGGCAACGGCTCCGGGTTCTCGGCTCAGGCTGCCCCGGGGCCCCGGCCCCACCGGCCCCGCTGGCACCGGCCGTACCGATTTGCTTAGCAGCACCGGGAGTTTGTGACCCCCGGGACTAGCAAGGTGCTGCTGTTAGCGATCCCTCTGCTCTGCCCTGCTGAGACCTCACCTGGAATATTGCATCCAGCTCTGGGCTCCCCAGTTCGAGAGGGACAGGGATCTGCTGGAGACGGTCCAAGGGAGGGCTACAAGGATGCTGAAGGGGCTGCAGCACTGCTGAGAGCCCTGGGGCTGGTTCCTTTGGAGAAAAGAAGGCTGAGAGGGGATTTAATCAATGTCTATAAATATCTGCGGGCTGGGGATCAGGAGGGAGGGGACAGGCTCTGCTCAGCTGCAGCCTGGGATAGGACAAGGAGCAATGGATAGAAACTCCAGCGCAGGAGGTTCCACCTCATCACAAGGGGAACTTCTTCACTGTGAGGGTCACAAAGCACTGGAACAGGCTGCCCAGAGAGGTTGTGGAGTCTCCTTCTATGGAGACTTTCCAGCCTTGTCTGGATGTGTTCCTGTGTGACCTGTGCTGGATTCTATGGTCCTGCCCTGGCAGGGGGGTTGGACTTGTTGATCTTTGAAGGTCCCTTCCAATCCCTGACATCCTCTGACTCTATGATCCCCCAGGCTCCAGGCCAAAGGCACAGCCTTGGCTCTGATAGCTCTGTATGCACCTAGACATAGATTCACAAGTCATGTGTTTGCAAAGTAACCTTTATAGTAATCACAGAATCACAGCATGGTGGGGGTTGGAAGGCACCTCTGGAGTTCATCTCATCCAATCCTTCTGCTCCAGCAGGGTCACCCATGGCAGCGTGCCCAGGATCACAATGTCCAGATGGGTTTGCAAGCGCTCCAGAGCGGGAGACTCCACAACCTCTCTGGGCAGCCTGCTCTGGCAGGGCACCAGCACCCTCACACCAAAGAAGTTTTTGCTTATCACAGAATCACAAAATCACCAAGGTTGGAAGAGACCTCAAAGATCATCCAGTCCAACCTGTCACCACAGACCTCATGACTAAACCATGGCACCAAGCCTTCTGTGTTTGTTTGTGCCCGTTGTCCTTGGTCCTACACGTATGACAATGCAGAGAACCATCAGGACCCCGTAGGCTGAAGATGTCTTTCCCTGGTGTACCACAGCCAGCACACACAGGGAGGTATTTTATTGATCTCAAGTTGCACAAAGCCAGGAGCTAGCTGGTATTCCACAAAGCTAACTCAGCCTAATTCAAGTTTCACACATTTATGCAAGCCTCAGTAACACACTCCTCCTACCCACCCAAATCAGCTGTTGGTCTACTTCTTTACACCTTCCTCATCTTCAATTAGAAGGGCAGTATCTACAAAATGAATAGCACATGCTCTGAGGGGTGGTCTTGTTGACAAGGGGCTTCTCAGCTCAAGCGTGTGTGTGGTTCAGTATTATAGTGATATGTTAATAAGTGAAGTTCATTCATTAGGAGCACATGTTGCAGCAGTTTTCCATCTTCATGGTTTGCTGATAAAAGTTTCTCCTGTAGACAACAAGTTCTTGTACCTCTAGGTCTTGATGTCCTTGGAGTCTTCTTACAGCCTTTTGTTTTTCTTTGATGGGAATTTCCAGCACCAGAACAAGAGGACACAGTCTCAAGCTGCACCGGGGGAGGTTTAGGCTGGTGGTGAGGAGAAAGTTCTTCCCAGAGAGAGTTGCTGGCCATTGGGATGTGCTGCCCAGGGAGGTGGTGGAGTCACCATCCCTGAAGGTGTTCAAGACGGGGCTGGACGTGACACTTGGTGCCATGGTTTAGTCATGAGGTCTGTGGTGACAGGTTGGGCTCGATGATCTTTGAGCTCTCTTCCAACCTTGGTGATTCTGTGTGACTACCCTCCACCCACTTCACTGGACAAGAATCTCTCCCTGCTGATCCACAGTGAACTTTACAGAATTCTTATGTTTTGTTTTGTTCTGTTTCAGTCAGACTGTTTCTGTTGTTTTGCACAGGAGTTTTTCAGTGTTTTGGGGTTGGGCTGGGCTGGGTTTGTGTTTTTTTTGCATACACATATATAGGAGAAACCTTTGTTCATAAATTTATATCACAAAAGGCAGGGAAACAAATCCTCCTGTGAATTTTTATTGCCAACAAGCTTCCAAACTGTCTGCAGAAGTCATCTTGAAATCACTTTCTATTTTCCAAGCCTCATGCACCTAGAGACCAGAAACAATAGACTGGGACTCAAATGAATCCTTCATGTACAAACTGCATAGTGAATTACACCTCACACGAGCTCTGATGCACCATCCGGTCTGGAAGCAAGGCACAGGCTGAAATATATTCACATGAGGAGGTCATGGAAGAATTTATGCAGTGAATAAAATGAATAGAAATTAAAATGTGAGGGCTGATCAACCACAATCAGGAAAGAGAGCTAGATTCAACAAATCAGCTGGTTGCAACTAATAGTTTTCTCAGGTCTCATGACAGATGTGGGTAAATGTTGACTTTCTAATTATGACAACAGAAGTGGAGAGAGTGCAGAGAAATCACAATTAACCAGCTCCTTTCCTGACCTAGTTGATGCAGGCCTGGAGCGTTGCTGTGCAACACCCCAAGATCACACACCAGGTCTTGTGGTGTTCCCCAGGGATCAGAGCTGGGCCCCATCCTGTTCAATATTTGAGAACCTCAGATGGTTCAGTATCACTAAGGTTGGAAGAGACCTCAAAGATCATCGAGTCCAACCTGTCACCACAGACCTCATGACTAGAGTAGGGAGGCCACTACTGCCCACTGCAGGCTTGAACTCACAACCTTCCCATTAAGGGTCTTATGTGCTACCAAAAATATCTTTATTGATGATCTGGATGAGGGCATTAAGTCCATCAGCAGTAAATTTGCAGATGATGTTCAAGAGGGGATTGCATGTGGCACTTGATGCCATGGTTTAGTTAGTCATGAGGTGTTGGATGACAGGATGGACTTGGTGATCTCTGAGGTCTTTTCCAACTTTATTGATTCTATGATTCTATTCTATTCTATGACACCAAGCTGGGGGCAGGAGTTGATCTGTTAGGGGGTAGGAGAGCTCTGCAGAGGGACCTTGACAGGCTGGACAGATGGGCAGCGTCCAAGGACAAGAGACTGAACACATCCAAGTGCCAAGTTCTACACATTAGCCACAACAACCCCATGCAGTGCTACAGGCTGGGGTCAGAGTGGCTGGAGAGCAGCCAGGCAAAAAGGGACCTGGGGGTACTGGTTGACAGAAGCTGAACATGAGCCAGCAGTGTGCCCAAGGGGCCAAGAAGGCCAATGGCATCCCAGCCTGCATCAGTTGTAGTATGGCCAGCAGGAGCAGGGAAGTCATTGTGCCCTGTGCTCAGCACTGGTTAGGCCACACCTGTGTCCTGTGTCCAGTTCTGGGCTCCTCAGGTTAGGAAAGATGTTGAGCTGCTGGAAGGTGTCCAGAGAAGGGCAACAAAGCTGGGGAGGGGTCTGGAGCACAGCCCTGTGAGGAGAGGCTGAGGGAGCTGGGGTTGCTTAGCCTGGAGAAGAGGAGGCTCAGGGGAGACCTTCTTGCTGTCTACAAGTCCCTGAAGGGAGGTTGTAGCCAGGAGGGGGTTGGTCTCTTCTCCCAGGCAAGCAGCACCAGAACAAAAGTCTCAAGCTGTGCCAGGGGAGGTTCAGGCTGGATGTTAGGAAGAAGTTCTTCCCGGAAAGAGAGATTGGCCACTGGAATGTGCTGCCCAGGGAGGTGGTGGAGTCACCATCCCTGGAAGTGTTTAAGAAGAGCCTGAATGAGGCACTTGGTGCCATGGTTTAGTTGATTAGATGGTGTTGGGTGATAGGTTGGACTTGATGATCTCAAAGGTCTTTTCCAACCTGGTTAATTATATTATATTATATTATATTATATTATATTATATTATATTATATTATATTATATTATATTATATTATATTATATTATATTATATTATATTATATTATATCATATCATATCATATCATATCATATCATATCCTATGTATTCTATTCTATTCTATTCCATTCCATTCTATTCCATTCTATGATGGAATGGTGATGGATTATGGATGAGGAAAGCTCCTTGTGATGTCCCTGTGCCACGTGTAGGACTATTCAAGAAACCACCTTTCTATTGTTGGCTATTTTGTGGTACTTTCCTGCCACACCCTCAGATCTCCAAACTTCTGTGCAAACCACTAACCCCAAACCAACCCAGTGTGGATGAAGCTGAATCTTTTAAGCTGATTTGTTTTGTTGTAAAGAAATCATAATTTTCCCTTCAGTTTTCATTAAGCTTCCCTAGCCTTAATTTCCTGGCACTTCAATTAAACAGAATGGTTTGACATCTGTGACACTTTCTTCCCCAGAACACTTTGCAGAAAGATAATTCAATAAAGTTCTTGCTTTGTGAATGCTTCTGATTTTAATTCTTTCTGATTTCAGCATTTTTCAGAGCAGGGAAGAAATGTTTCATGTTTCTTCTGAGTGCTGGATGTATACAGAAAAACTGGAACTCCAGCTCACACCTAGAGGACAGGACTCTAGCAGCTTCCAGTGCAGGAGCCCTGGGGCCAGCCCCAGTGAGTCATAGAATCATAGAATCAGTCAGGGTTGGAAGGGACCACAAGGATCATCTAGTTCCAACCCCCCTGCCATGGGCAGGGACGCCCCACACTAGATCAGGCTGGCCAGAGCCTCATCCAGCCTGGGCTTAAACACCTCCAGGGATGGGGCCCCAACCACCTCCCTGGACAACCCATTCCAGGGCTTCACCACTCTCATGGGGAAGAACTTCCTCCTCACCTCCAGCCTGAATCTCCCCACCTCCAGCTTCATTCCATTCCCCCTAGTCCTATCACTCCCTGACACCCTAAAAAGTCCCTCCCCAGCCTTCTTGTAGCCCTCTTCAGATACTGGAAAGCCACAATTAGTCACCTCGGAGCCTTCTTTTCTCCAGACTGAACAGCCCCAACTCCTTCAGTCTGTCCTCACAGGAGAGGTGCTGCAGCCCTCTGCTCAGCCTCCTGGCCCTTCTCTGGACACCTTCCAGCACCTCCAGATCCCTCTTGGAATAGGGGCTCCAGAACTGGAGGCAGTACTCCAGGTGGGGTCTCACCAGAGCTGAGCAGAGGGGGAGAATCCCCTCCCTTGCCCTGCTGGCCACACTTCTCTTGCTGCAGCCCAGGCTCTGATTGGCTTTCCAGGCTGCAAGTGCACACTGAGAGCTCCTGGTGAGCTTCTCCTCCCCCAGCACCCCCAAGGCTCTCTCCTCAGGGCTGCTTTCCAGCCAGTCACTGTCCTTTATGGTCCACTCCAGAATGCTTCCTAGAGCTGATGAAATTGTGTCACATCATCTTCTGTGATCCAGTTTTGGGCTCCCTGGTCCAAGAAGGATGGGGGACTGCTTGAGACAGCAAAGGGCCACAAAGATGATTAGAGAAGTAGAACATCTGTCTTATGAAGAAAGGCTGAGGGACTTGGGGCTTTTTAGCCTGGAAAAGAGAAGATTGAGAGGGAGTCTTATCAATGCTGATCAATACTTCAAGGGTGGGTCACAGGAGTATGGGGCCAGGCTGTTTTCAGTGGTGCCCAGTGACAGGACAAAGGGTAATGGGCACAAACCCAAATGTAGGATCTTCCATCTAAACACAGTGAGGAACTCCTTTCCTTTGAGTGTGGTGGAGCACTGGACCAGGCTACCAAGAGAGGTGGTGGAGTCTCCTTCCTGGAGTCTTTCAAAACCCTCCTGGACACAGTCTTGTCAAACCTGCTCTAGGTGTGTCTGCTTTGGCAGGGGGCTTGAACTAGATGGTCTTTAGAGGTGTTTTCCCACCCCATGATTCTGTGATTCTGTGGCACTTGCATCACCAAGAAATGGTCTGCTCCATTCACTGTAACCCATGAAATGTTTCCCAGATCCTTCTCATGCTAAATAAAGGGATGAGAAGGGTTTGCTCCCTGACCTTAAAATCTTCCATGAAAAACAAGCCTTCTCTGGAGAAGAGAAGGCTCTGGGGAGACCTTCTTGTGGCCTTCCAGTTTCTGAAGGGGGCTACAAGAAAGCTGGGGAGGGACTTTTGAGGGTGTCAGGGAGTGATAGGACTGGGGGGAATGGAAAAAAATAGAAATGGGTAGATTCAGATTGGATGTTAGGAAGAACTTCTTCCCCACGAGGGTGGTGAGAGCCTGGCACAGGTTGCCCAGGGAGGTGGTGGAAGCCTCATGCCTGGAGGTGTTTAAGGCCAGGCTGGATGTGGCTGTGAGCAACCTGCTGTAGTGTGAGGTGTCCCTGCCCATGGCAGGGGGGTTGGAACTGGCTGAGCCTTGAGGTCCCTTCCATCCCTGACAATTCTGTGATTCTATGATTCTAATGCTATTTGCTAAATCTGTCCCTTGGGAGAGATGAGCTCAAGGGCAAGTACCAAAAGGACTTTGCAGAGCTCTGCATGGGGGTAGCCCCACAGCAGTCCCACTGAAAACACCACATGGCACCAATCTAGACCAGCAGCTCCTTTGACTAGGGAGTTTGGGCAATTTCAAGGCTTCTGTGCACTCTGTATGCTCCTTCCCTTGTGTGCCTCTTGAAGAGCCAGACACAGCTGCAGCTAAATGAGGATGATGAAGGGAGTGGAACATCTTCCGTACGAGGAGAGACTGAGGGAGCTGAGGCTCTTTAGCTTGGAGAAGAGGAGACTGAGAGGTGACCTCATTAATGTTTATAAATGTGTGCAGGGTGAGTGCCCAGAGGCCAGAGCCAGGCTCTGCTGGGGGATGCCCAAGGACAGCACAAGGGGCAGTGGTGGAAGCTGAGGCATAGGAAGTTCCATGGAAACAGGAGGAAGATTTTTTTCACTGTGAATGTGACAGAGCCCTGGAACAGGCTGCCCAGGGGGGTTGTGCAGTCTCCCTCTCTGGAGATACTCAAAACTCTCCTGGATGTGTTCCTGTGTGATCTGGTGTAGGTGATCCTGCTCTGGCAGGGAGGTTGGACTGGATGAGCTTTGGAGGTCCTTTCCAGCCCCTGGAATTCTGTGATTCTGTGAAGCCCAGGGATCTATAATGCTGCTCTAGCAGCCCTGGTCTGTACATCCCTCCTCAGACAGACCCCTGTGAGAAGCCAAGATATGAGGAGTCACAGCTCCTCGCCTCTGGATGTTGTGCTATTGATAGTCACAGGAATGACTGGGAGGCTCAGCGCAAGGAGCTAGGCAGAGCACCTGATTACAGCTCCTGCGCCCAGGCCCGGCGGTAGCAGAGCTGCTGCGCTCAGGCAAGGTGATGCAGGTCACTGTGGCTGGGGAAGAGAGGGGAAGTTAAGAAAGTGAGAAGAGAAGAGCAGCTCTGCCTCGGTGCCCGGGCCCGGCGGGCAGGCAGACCGCACGCACGCACACAGCGCCGAGAGCCCAGCTGGCCCCAGCGGAGGTGATCCTTCACCATCCCTCAGGCAGAGGATCCAACCAGCGAGGAAGCAGCTGCCCTTAGCAGGCAAAGAGCCCAGGGCCCAAGACAGCAGCAGTGGAAGAAATGGGGGAGAACTGATCTGAGAGCTGTTTATTCAAAGACAGCACCTCTGACCCTTCCCCCCAGCTGCCAGCACATTCGGTTTCTGTAGGTATATTTAGCAAGCCTGAGATTCTGTAAGAAGTTATGGATCTTCAGTGTTTGCTTAACTGTTCTCATCTATAAATATTAGCAGGCAGGCTGTCTTCTGTGTATGCACAGCTTCCTAACAACAGAGTGCATCCCAGCTTTGCAAAGTCCTGGTTGCCTCTTTGCCTGGGGTAAGTAATTTCTTTTGAGAGGCAAGAGCACTTAGACCTTCCTTCTCAACAGTTATGGAAAAACAAGAAGATCTGGGGGCTTGCTGAGCTGAATGTTCAAGATTCCAGGAACTTGACAACATTTCAGTATTCTAATCCTCTCCTGAAGGCTCCTCAGTTACCATTTTTATTTGTTTGTTTACAGAATACAGAATTAACCAGGTTGGAAAAGACCTCAGAGATCATCGAGCCCACCCTATCCCCCAACAGCACCTAATCATAGAATACATAGAATAAACCAGGTTGGAAGAGACCTTCAAGATCACCGCGTCCAACCCATCAACCAATCAAACACCACCCAAACAACTAACCCACAGCACCAAGCACCCCATCAAGTCTCCTCCTAAAAACCTCCAGTGATGGCGACTCCACCACCTCCCCAGGCAGCCCATTCCAATGTGCAATCACTCTTTCTGTATAGAACTTTTTCCTAACATCTAGCCTGAACCTCCCCTGGTGCAGCCTGAGACTGTGTCCTCTTGTTCTGGTACTGCTTGCCTGGGAGAAGAGACCAACATCCGTCTGTCTACAACCTCCCTTCAGGTAGTTGTAGAGAGTAATAAGGTCACCCCTGAGTCTCCTCTTCTCCAGGCTAAGCAACCTCAGCTCCCTCAGCCTCTCCTCGTAGGGCTTATGTTCCAAACCCCAAACAATCAACTAAACCATGGCACCAAGTGCCTCATCCAGGCTCTTTTCAAATATTTTCTCTTCTCCCAGGCAAGCAGCACCAGAAGAAGAGGACACAGTCTCAAGCTGTGCCAGGGGAGGGTTAGGCTGGAGGTGAGGAGGTGAGGAGAAAGTTCTTCCCAGAGAGAGTCGTTAGCCATTGTGATGTGCTGCCCAGGGAGGTGGTGGAGTCCCCATCCCTGAAGGTGTCCAAGAGGGGATTGGACGTGGCCCTTGGTGCCATGGTTAAGTCATGAGATCTGTGGTGACAGGTTAGACTTGATGATCTTTGAGGTCTCTTCCAACCTTGGTGATTCTGTGATTCTGTGATTTCCAGGGATGGGGACTCCACCACGCCCTGGGCAGCACATCCCAATGGCCAATCTCTCTGGGAAGAACTTCTTCCTAACATCCAGCCTAAACTTCCCCTGGCACAGCTTGAGACTGTGTCCTCTTGTTCTGATGCTGCTTGCCTGGGAGAAGAGACCAACCCCCACCTGGCTACAACCTCCCTTCAGGGAGTTGCAGAGAGCAAGAAGGTCTCCCCTGAGCCTCCTCTTCTCCAGGCTAAGCAACCCCGGCTCCCTCAGCCTCTCCTCACAGGGCTGTGCTCCAGACCCCTCCCCAGCCTCGTTGCCCTTCTCTGGACACCTTCCAGCAGCTCAACATCTTTCCTAACCTGAGGAGCCCAGAACTGGACACAGGACTCAAGGTGTGGCCTCAGCAGTGCTGAGCAGAGGGCACAATGACTTCCCTGCTTTTGTTTGTTCATGTGAGGTTTCACCTCATTATGTAGCCTGGTGTGGCATAATGTGGAATGCAGAATGTTTGCTTTACACCACAGAACAGCAAACTACAACCTGTACAATGAAGTGATAGCAACAGCTTATCCTAACCATTCAGTGGTTTACTCAATTTCTGCTCTATCCTCTGTGAGGTTTTTAATCACTGAACTCCAAGATGAAAGGACAGTAGAGTTAATTCCCTCTTTCCTCCCCTTCCCTCTAATCTTCATGGCAGGTGCCTACAGCAGCACTCCACTTAGAGACTGAGAAAACCCTCTATTTGTGGATCTCAAAAGAGATTAGACTGAGACCGAAGCTAAACACTGCCAAGGATGCTGAAGGTGTTTCCAGCCACAGAGAGAAGCTGAACTTCAGAAATCCACTACAAGGTGCATTATAATATCAATACCTTTAGCACCTCCAGAATTATCCAGGAATTATAGCATCACAAGTCCAGATGTGGGCACCTGCAGGTACACTCAGGCCAGTATTAAATACCTGAGCTTCTTTTGGGTATCTGACTCTAAAATACATTTGAAAGAGACACAGGATATGACTCCACAGCTTTGGCCATGAACATGACTTAATAACTTCTTGCGCCCTGGAGGTCATGAGGTTCAACAAGTCCAAGGGCAGGGTCCTGCAGCTGGGTCGAGGCAACCCCAGGCACAAATCCAGGCTGGGCAGGGACTGGCTGGAAAGCAGCCCTGAGGAGAGAGCCTTGGGGGTGCTGGGGGAGGAGAAGCTCACCAGGAGCTCTCAGTGTGCACTTGCAGCCCGGAAAGCCAAGCAGAGCCTGGGCTGCAGCAAGAGAAGTGTGGCCAGCAGGGCAAGGGAGGGGATTCTCCCCCTCTGCTCAGCTCTGCTGAGACCCCACCTGCAGTACTGCCTCCAGTTCTGGAGCTCCTATTCCAAGAGGGATCTGGAGGTGCTGGAAGGTGTCCAGAGAAGGGCCAGGAGGCTGAGCAGAGGGCTGGAGCACCTCTCCTGTGAGAAAAAATAAAATAAAGAGTGGTTTTAACTGATTTTGCTGCCACAGCCAATTTCTTGTGTAAGTGAATCCTTGGTCCCTTCAATTGTTATGTTTCTCATGAAGAAGTTATTAGTCGCCCCTGGGCTGCTGCGGTGGAGGTGGCAGCAGCCTCTTCAGAAAGCTCAGCATCCTGTTGGCTCTAGCCTCAGAGCAGGAAGGCAGTCAAGCATGTGCTTACCTCACCAGCAGATCCAGGGAGCTTCTCCTCCCGCTCTGCTCTGCCCTGCTGAGACATCACCTGGAATATTGCATCCAGTTTTGGTCTCCCCAGTCCAAGAGAGACAGGGATGTGCTGAAGAGAGTCCAAGGGAGGGCTATGAGGATGGTTAAGGGCCTGGAGCACTGCCTGGTGAGGAGAGGCTGAGAGACCTGGAGAAGAGAAGACTGAGAGGGGATTCAATAAGTGTCTATCTGAGGGCTGGGGGTCAGGAGGGAGGGGACAGGCTCTGCTCTGTTGCACCCTGGGATAGGACAAGGGGCAATGGATACAAACTACGGCACAGGAAGTTCCACCTGAACATAAGGAGGAACTTCTTCACTGCGAGGGTCACAGGGCACTGGAACAGGCTGCCCAGAGAGGTTGTGGAGTCTCCTCTGGAGACTTTCAAGCCCTGTCTGGATGTGTTCCTGTGTGACCTGTGCTGGATTCTATGGTCCTGCTCTGGCGGGGGGCTTGGACTGGATGATCTTTGAAGGTCCCTTCCAACCTCTAACATCCTGTGATCCTGTGACCTTTAGGTATCTACTTAGTCCCTTTAACTTACTGCTTTCACAACAGGTTGGAAAAGGTAAGCAGGTACTTCAAGGCAGGCTTACACTTACTTTTATCATAGAATCATAGAATCAATAAGGTTGGAAGAGACGTCAAAGATCATCAAGTCCAACCTGTCACCACAGACCTCATTACTAGACCATGGCTCCAAGTGCCAAGTCCAACCCCCTCTTGAACACCTCCAGAGACAGTGACTCCACCACCTCCCTGGGCAGCACATTCCAATGGCTAATAACTCTCCCTGTGAAGAACTTTCTCCTCACCTCCAGCCTTTCCCTTTCCTTATGACAGCACTTGGAACCAGTGAAGAACCCTAACTGTAGCCAAACTCCTGTTTCTACTCATTCTGAAAGCAACCACCAATATTGACTTTGCATCTTAATATGCTTATCCTATCTTAGCTTTGACATAATTACTTTCATTACTGGAATTCAGAGAAACTAATGTTATGCTTATGTGCCCCAGCAGGAACGTGTCAGTACAATGGAATTTGGAGTGGCTGATTTATTAACCTTAAAATATGTACTTAGAACAAAAGAGGCACAATTGTAACTTGAGGAGCAATGCACATGAGCATTGTTTTAGAGTTTAGACCTGAGTGAGTTGTGTTTACACATCCAAAGGCCTTGAGCAGCTTGGTCTAGTGGGAGATGTGCCTGCCCATGGCAGCAGGGTTAGGGTGAACTTTAGGGTTCCTCCCAACCCAAATCGTTATCATAGAATCATAGAATCAGTAAGGTTGGAAAAGACCTCAGAGATCATCATGTCCAACCTGTCACCCAACATCTCATGACTAACTAAACCATGGCTCCAAGTGCCACATCCAATCCCCTTTTGAACACCTCCAGGGATGGGGACTCCACCACCTCCCTGGGCAGCACATCCCAATGTCTAACAACTCTCTCTGGGAAGAACTTTCTCCTCACCTCCAGCCTAAACTTCCCCTGGCACAGCTTGAGACTGTGTCCTCTTGTTCTAGTGATGCTTGCCTGGGAGAAGGGACCAATCCCCACCTGGCTACAACCTCCCTTCAGGAAGTTGTAAAGAGCAATAAGGTCTCCCCTGAGCCTCCTCTTCTCCAGGCTAAGCAACCCCAGCTCCCTCAGCCTCTCCTCACAGGGCTGTGCTCCAGACCCCTCCCCAGCCTCGTTGCCCTTCTCTGGACACTTTCAAGTCTCTCAATGTCCTTCTTAAATTGAGGAGCCCAGAACTGGACACAGGACTCGAGGTGTGGCCTACCCAGATGCTGCTGTTTTCCTTGCTGATGTGTTTAAACAGTCAGC
Organism: Dryobates pubescens; assembly: GCF_014839835.1. Lineage (NCBI taxonomy): Eukaryota > Metazoa > Chordata > Aves > Piciformes > Picidae > Dryobates > Dryobates pubescens. Next base: position 11,151,836 of record NC_071614.1, on the reverse strand, counting down.
AAAGGAACAGCCAGGGATTGTTTACATACAGTTGCTTCCTCTCATCGTGATGGCAGTACCTTGTCTAATGTGATTACACAGCAAAACAAACAATGTCAAATCATGACTTCTTTGTGGGGAAAGTCTAGTCTTTTAGACTGCAAGTCTGGCCTGCTAGCCAACAGCATACATAATTTAAAAGGCACTTTGAATGCTGCCAGAAAGGAAAAAACTTGTGTGAAATATGGGCGAGCTTGCAGGGAGGAAACTGAGCAGAAGTTAAGTTGCATGAGAAAATCTTTCTCTCCACTGCAATGCTTTTAGCAAATAAAGAGTTACCTGGGGAGTGGGAGGTGGGTTGGTTTTGGTTTTGTTCTTTTGTGGGTGTGGGGGTTGGGGTTTCTTTGGGATTTCGTTCATTTGGTTTGGTTTCGGTTTGGTTTGGTTTGGTTTGGTTAGAATAGAATAGAATAGAATAGAATTGAATTGAATTGAATTGAATTGAATTGAATTGAATTGAATTGAATTGAATTGAATTGAATTGAATTGAATTAACCAGGTTGGAAAAGACCTCAGAGATCATCAAGCCCAACCTGTCACCCAACACCTCATGACTAACTAAGCCATGGCTTCAAGTGCCACATCCAATCCCCTCTTGAACACCCCAGTGATGGTGACTCCACCACCTCCCTGGGCAGCACATTCTCTCTTTCTGGGAAGAACTTTCTTCTCACCTCCAGCCTAAACCTCCCCTGGCACAGCTTGAGACTGTGTCCTCTTGTTCTGGTGCTGCTTGCCTGGGAGAAGAGACCAACCCCCACCTGGCTACAACCTCCCTTCAGGGAGCTGGAGAGAGCAATGAGGTCTCCCTTGAGCCTCCTCTTCTCCAGGCTAAGCAACCCCAGCTCCCTCAGCCTCTCCTCACAGGGCTGTGCTCCAGACCCCTCCCCAGCCTCGTTGCCCTTCTCTGGACACCTTCCAGCAACTCAACATTTGATTACTGAAACAAATGCAGTTCTGTACTCTGAGTAGGAATGAGTTCAAAGTCAGTCAGGCATTCTGTATAGGTCATCTGTGTGTGACACTGTGACACTAATGTGCTCACCCAACTACCTTCAGTCCTTAGAGCCATGCTCTGTTAGGGTGAAGAACTACTAGACCACTGTTCAGAGGGCAGCTGCTGGATGTGTGCAGTGTGCAGGATTCCTTAGGTGATCAATTCCCTAGCGCACTGCATAGAGGGAGATAATCACATTCCATGTGTGCCAAGAACAGCATCCTCACATTGGCATCCTGTGATTGGAACATGCTGCAGAAGCCACCTCCTTGACATCACCTCTCCTGTGAGGACAGACTGAGGGAGTTGGGGCTGTTTGGACTGGAGAAGAGAAGGCTCCCAGGAGACCTAATTGTGGCCTTCCAGTATCTGAAGGGGGCTACAAGAAAGCTGGGGAGGGACTTTTGAGGGTGTCAGGGAGTGATAGGACTGGGGGGGATGAAAAAAAAAACAACAATAAAAATAGGTAGATTCAGATTGCTGTTAGGAAGATGTCCTACATCATGAGGGTGGTGAGAGACTGGCACAGGTTGCCCAGGGAGGTGGTGGAAGCCTCATCCCTGGAGGATTTTGCAGCCAGGCTGGATGTGGCTGTGAGCAACCTGCTGTAGTGTGAGGTGTCCCTGCCCATGACACGGGGGTTGGACCTGGATGATCCTTGAGGACCCTTCCAACCCTGACAAATCTATGATTCTATAAACCATGTCCCCAAGTGCCACACATTTTTTGAACACCTCCAGGGATGGGGATTCCACCACCTCCTTGGGCAGCCTGTTCCAATGCCTGACCACTCTTGCACTTTTCCTCATCTCCAACCTAAACCTCCCATAGAGCCATTTCAGGTCATTTCTTCTCATTCTATCACCTCATATTTGGTAGAAGAGCCCAACCCCCACCTCACTGCAACCTCCTTTCAGGGAGCTGTAGAGAGCAATGAGGTCTCCCCTCAGCCTCCTCAGTTCCCTCAGCTATTCCTCATAAGACTTGTTCTCCACCAGTGACAGCTCTCTAAAATTGTTGACTTAATGTCAAGTGGAAATGAAAAACAAAAGTCAATAAAACAGTGGAGCTGATCGGGAAGGATATTGCAGTTATGACAAAGAGGCCTTTTGCTGCTACATTTTCTGGTGCTCCCATGCTCTGAATATTGTGTGTGCTCCTGGTTTCTGCTTTTCAAGGACATTAAAGAGTTCGATGAAGTGGTGTGGTAGGCAATCAAATTAACCTGCCCTAGGAGATCCTCCTTTGGCAGGTTGGTTGGACTCAATGACCTCTGGAGGTCCCTTCCAACCCTGCAGATGACACCAAGATGGTGTCCCTCTGCAGAGGGACCTTGCCAGGCTGGACAGATGGGCAGAGTCCAACAGGATGACATTCAACAAGTCCAAGTGCCAGGTGCTGCACTTTGGCCACAACAACCCCAGGCAGTGCTACAGGCTGGGGTCAGAGTGGCTGAGAGCAGCCAGGCAAAAAGGGACCTGAGGATACTAGTCGATGGTAGGCCGAACACGAGCCAGCAGAGTGCCCAGGTGGCCAAGAAGGCCAATGGCATCCTAGCCTGCATCAGAAAGTGTGGCCAGCAGGAGCAGGGAAGTCATTCTGCCCTGTACTTGGCACTGGTTAGGCCAACACCTTGAGTCCTTTGTCCAGTTCTGGGACCCTCAGATTAGGAAAGCTGTTGAGTTGCTGGAAGGTGTCCAGAGAAGGGCAACAAAGCTGGGGAGGGGTCTGGAGCACAGCCCTGTGTGGAGAGGCTGAGGGAACTGGGGTTGCTTAGCCTGGAGAAGAGGAGGCTCAGGGGAGACCTTCTTGCTCTCTGCAACTCCCTGAAGGGAGGTTGTAGCCAGGTGGGGGTTGGTCTCTTCTCCCAGGCAAGCAGCACCAGAACAAGAGGACACAGTCTCAAGCTGTGCCTGGGGAGGTTCAGGCTGGAGGTGAGGAGAAAGTTCTTCCTGGAGAGAGCTGTTAGCCATTGGGATGTGCTGCCCAGGGAGGTGGTGGAGTCCCCATCCCTGGAGGTGTTCAAGAGGGGATTGGATGTGGCACTTGGAGCCATGGTTTAGTAGCCATGAAGTGTTGGGTGACAGGTTGGGCTTGATGATCTCTGAGGTCTTTTCCAACCTTATTGATTCTATGATTCTATGATGATTCTACTGCCGTGAGTTCTATCAGCAGCGGGAAATCCGGGGGAAGAGCCACACCACGGCATGCAACAAGAACCCTGAGAGGAACAATGATTTAATGCTTAAATCCAGTCTCCTTTTTTTTATTATTATTATCATGTCAGGGAGCCTCAGATGTGCTTTTTTTTGGTTGTTTGGTTTTTTTTTTCAATCTTGTCTTCCAGGCTTTATTTCTTTCTTTTCCTCTTTGTTGTTGGTTTGTTGTTTGTTGGGTTTTGTTTTTTTCCTTTCCAGTGGAAAAACCTCCCCGTAAATTCACAAGAAGTTCTGCTGCTCCAGTATGGTTTGACACCCTGAGAATTTATTATTCATGAAACAGGTCCTTTTGAAGTACAATTTCCAAGTATTGATGTTTTTATCTTTAAACAGTGAGCACGAGCCCAGGCTTAAAGGCCCACTGACAGGCACTCAGGAGCAGCTCCAGTGCTCATGCCTAGGAGAGGTCTTCCCCCCCCCTCCATGCAGGGAACCTTTTGTAAATATTAGTTACCAGAATCACAACAGCAATAGATGCAGTTAATAATTATCACCATGTGCCAAAACTGCACAGTTTGCTCCCTGATTACAATATTAAATCGCTATTGAGCTGCGGCGCTCGCTTCAGGCAACGCTGCTGACAAGCCTCCACAGGCTTGGGCTGGCCTCCCCTGCACAGGCATGGGGAAATGTGTGCCTGCACGCAAAGCAGAGGCAGCACTGGGCTTTGCCAGAAAACAAACAAAACTCAGACAACAGAGGGAAAGTTTTATCAGAGCTGAAGTGCCCTTCCCCTCGGGAACTGTCATCTCGTGAAAGGAAAGCACACGAGCCACGCTTGATCAGAGCTTCCCTGGCTCACCATTACCGTCAGCCAGGTGATTCAAGCTGTTCGTGGAGGGTGCAGTGCAGCCAGCTCTGAAAGCTTTGGTTTACTGGCTTTTGATGGAGTCTAGAAAGGAGCTGAGCCAATTCAGAAAAGTCCAGAGGTTGTGCCTGATGTGTTTGTGCACCTCTATCAGTGGGTATTCTCTGCTGATACTTTTGCCTCTGCCCTGCAGACCCCATGCAGCGCTACATGTGGCTGGAGAGCAGCCAGGCAGAAAGAGACCTGGGGGTAGTGGTTGACAGTAGGCTTAACATGAGCCAGCAGTGTGACCAGGGGGCCAAGAAGGCAAATGGGATCCTGGCATGGATCAGGAACAGTGTGGCCAGCAGGAGCAGGGAAGTCATTCTGCCCCTGTGCTCAGCACTGGTTAGGCCACACCTTGAGTCCTGTGTCCAGTTCTGAGCTCCTCAGTTTAGGAAAGATGTTGAGATGCTGGAAGGTGTCCAGAGAAGGGCAACAAAGCTGGGGAGGGGTCTGGAGCACAGCCCTGTGAGGAGAGGCTGAGGGAGCTAGGGTTGCTTAGCCTGGAGAAGAGGAGGCTCAGGGGAGACTTTATCGCACTCTACAACTCCCTGAAGGGAGGTTGTAGCCAGGTGGGGGTTGGTCTCTTCTCCCAGGCAAGCAGCACCAGAACAAGAGGACACAGTCTCAAGCTGTGCCAGGGGAGGGTTAGGCTGGATGTTAGGAAGAAATTCTTCCTAGAAAGAGAGATTGGCCATTGGAATGTGCTGCCCAGGGAGGTGGTGGAGTCACTATCACTGGAGGTGTTTAGGAAGAGACTGGAAGGTGTTTAGGAAGACCTTGGTGCCATGGTTTAGTTTATTAGATGCTGTTGGGTGATAGGTTGGACTTGATGATCTCAAAGGTCTTTTCCAATCTGGTTAAATCTATTCTAGTCTAGTCTAGTCTAGTCTAGTCTAGTTTATTCTAAGAAGGGGACAGAGAGGAGCCACCAGTGCTGGTGCCATAGTTCATCTTGGTCATGCATTACAAATTGTGGTGGGTCTGAACACAAATCCTAACCCTTAGCTTCAGGTCTTGATTGGGTTTTTTATCCTTTCCACCTTCTTTATCTTTCTAAACCCATGAACCAACATTCCCACTTTGAAGATTCTCCATTTAACTGTGGAATTCAGAAACGGCTCAAACTCTCTCCTTAGATTTTTTGGGCCTTTGGGCTGGTATCAACATTCAGACAATCTCAGGGACAGGTCTAAGAGGTACAGTGTTGCCTGAGCCCAGCTCAGGCCCTAGGTCAAAGATCCTGCTTGAGAACAAGAGTTGGAAAAAGCTTCTGCTATGTCAGCTAAGTGGTGCTCAGTAATCTGGTATGTAAATACAACCCTTATTTGATGGGGGGAGAAGCTGTGAGAGGAGCTGTGTCAGGAGCAAGGACTCAGGATTTGTTCATGGGGTTTTTTTTTGGCAAGCTCTGTCTGATCTTTCTAAAGTGAATGCATCCAACATCTAGTGAAGGACTGAAGACAGAAGGACTGGAGTTACTGGGATATCAATAGGAGTAGTCCAGGAATGTAGAGATTCCAAGTAGAGATTCCAATCCTTGCACTTAAAACAGGCTGCTGAAAGAGATCATGCAGGCTTCTGGCTCTGCAAAGCAAAGTCAGGTGTTTGCACTTGGAAAGTGCAGGTGCAAGTTTATGTACTGGACTTTATCAGCCCCAGGCTGAAACTCTATCCCTTATGAGATCATATGCTATTGTCCAGCTTCTGCATGATTAAGGCATGCCATTGCCCTAGGCTCTGGGGGTACCTCCTGGAATCACTCTGCTGGGTTTTCTAACTTTTGGGGGAGCTTTATGGTCTCCATAACAGAGCTGTGTGAGTTACATGGGGCAAGGCTTCCATCCACCTTCAGAAAACATATGGTAAATTGAAATAGGAGTAATGTTATAACCCCTAGCAGGGGAAACAAAGATGAAGGGACACACATTTGCTGGCTGCTGGCCTGAAACTCTGCAGAGGTACCTCAGCTGCAGGCAGTATTCCCTCTCAGCATTTGTAGCTTACCTCAGATATTTCCTCAGAGGAGATGCTATTGCTAAGTTGTCCTTTTTGGTTTTGCACTTGCTGAATTGCAGAGTGTGGCTTTCAACTCTCAGCTGTTAGTCTTATCACACAAGCTTCATGTCCAGAAAGAAATGTCATCCTTAAGTCAAATTGTACAAGATCAGTGTAAGAGCTTGGCAGCTCTGTCACAGCCATGTGACTGTTACAAGAGCTGTCACACTGCTTACAGACTCAGAGAAAGGTTTGGGTTGGAAAGGACCTCAAGGATCATCTACTTCCAACCCCCCTGCCATGGGCAGCAACACCTCCCACTAGTCCAGGGAGGGGACAGCCACAACCTCCCTGAGCAACCTGCTCCAGTGTCTCATAAGCCATGTTGTCAAGAATTTCTTCCTAATCTCCAGCCTCAGTCTACCCTCTTCCAGCTTCAATCCATTGCCTCTCATCCTTGTAAAGCCCTTATAAGAAGTCCCTCCCCAGCTTTCCTGCAGCCCACTTCAGGTACTGGAATTCTGCCCTAAAGTCCTCCTGGAACATTCTCCTCTACAGGCTGAACAGCCCCAACTCTCTCAGCCTGTCCCCATGGGGGAGGTTCTCCAGACCTCTGATCATTTTTGTGGCCTCCTCTGGACCCTCTCCAACAGTAACATGCCATTCTTGTGCCTGGGACACCACAACTGGATGCAGTGCTGCAGGTGGAGTCTAAGGGGAGACCCTATCACTCCCTACAACTACCTCAAAGGAGGTTGTAGCCAGGTGGGGGTTGGTCTCTTCTCCCAGGCAACCAGCACCAGAACAAGAGGACACAGTCTCAAGCTGTGCCAGGGGAGGTTTAGGCTGGAGGTGAAAAGAAAGTTCTACCCAGAAAGAGGAATTGGCCATTGGGATGTGCTGCCCAGGGAGGTGGGGGAGTCACCATCCCTGGAGGTGTTCAGAAAAGGCTTGGATGTGGCATTTGGAGCCATGGTTTAGTTGTCAGGAGGTGTTAGGTATTAGGTGACAGGCTGGACTTGATGATCTCTGGGGTCTTTTCCAACATGGTTGATCCTGTGATTCTATGATTCAGGAGAGCAGTCCAGTGGGGCAGAATCCCCTAACTTGTATCTGTGGGCTCTTTTGGTTCATACACCAAGCTCAGATTAAGGTATCCAGACACTGGGTTGTTTCTCCTGCTGATTCTCTTCTGCCAGGCACTGCTGAGGTATTTCATACCCTGTCAGCAACCCCTCTTCAAGAACAATCTGAGAAAGCAGGTAGGCTATCACACAAGTAACAAGGGTCTGCTCTCTTTCTTCCAGCTTCTTCCTCTGTGACAGCTAACACAGGAAAAGATCAAGGCTCATTGTAGAAAACAAAAAGCAGAGAATTACCTGGTGTTATGTGGTACCCTGGCAGGTACAATTAATTATTTATGCAGTAGCATTGGTAGAGCAGCAGACAGGTCAGGTTCCTGATTATGCTGTCTGTGGGCATTTTGCTGATGTCTGTCAGCTCCATTCTTGGTCAAATGTTGCAGTCCCGTCCTGCTGCCGAGTGTGGCTGTCCCTTGTTTGGGAGTTACCACTAAAACAGAAGGCATGGAGCTGGCAGGGAAAGGGCATCTCTAGCAGCATTTATGTGTCTTGCTGGTTCTGGATTGTGCAATCATTTTGACCCTGTGAAGAGAGGCTGAGGGAGCTGGGGTTGCTTAGCCTGGAGAAGAGGAGGCTCAGGGGAGACCTTCTTGCTCTCTACAGGTACCTGAATAGAGGTTGTAGCTAGGTGGGGGTTGGTTCCTTCTCCCAGACAACCAGCACCAGAACAAGAGGACACAGTCTCAAGCTGCACTAGGGGAAGTTTAGGCTGGAGGTGAGGAGAAAGTTCTTCACAGAGAGAGTAACTGGCCATTGGAATGTGCTGCCCAGGGAGGTGGTGGAGTCACCATCACTGGAGGTGCTCGAGAGGGGATTGGATGTAGCACTTGGTGCCATGGTTTAGTAGTCATGAGGTGTTGGGTGACAGGTTGGACTTGATGATCTTTGAGGTCTCTTCCAACCTTATTGATTCTATGATTCTATGATGATTCTACTGCTGTGAATTCTATCAGCAGCAGGAAAGCAGGGGGAAGAGCCACACTATGGCATGCAACAAAAACCCTGAGAAGCCATGGTTTAGTTAGTCATGAGGTGTTGGGTGACAGGTTGGACTTCATGATCTCTGAGTTCTTTTCCAACATGATTGATTCTATGACTCTATGATGTTTTTGGCCTTGATTCTGGACATAATTGATTGGATTTGAAACAATAACTCAAGGAGTGGAAGTACTGTGGTGAGTGTGTGCTGTTCCCAAGGCAAAACTAGAAAGCTAGAAACTTTAAGCACCCTAAATAAAGAGAAAGGGACAAAGTAGGGCCGATATGATTTTGAAGCTTGAGTAAGAGGAACTGGAAGGAGTTGGCCCAGGGAGGTGGTGGAGTCGGCATCCCTGGAGGTGCTCAAGAAAAGTGTGGCCATGGTAATCTGGGACGTAGTTTAATGGCCATGGAGGTGTTGGGTAGAAGGTTGGACTCAATGATCTTTTCCAACCAAAACAATTCTATGATTCTATGATGAGTTCATAGAACAATAGAATGGTCTGGGTTGGAAGGGACCTCCAAGGGTCATCCAGTCCCACCCCTCCTGCAGTAAGCAGGGACATCCTCAACTACATCAGGTTGCCCAGCGTCCTGTCAACCATCTCCTTGCTTATCTCCAGGGATAGGGCTTCAACTACCTCCCTGGGCAACCCCTTCCAGTGTTTCACTACCCTCATGCTAAAGAACTTGTTCCTAACATCCACAGTTGTTGGAATATATTTTTTCCACCACTTCTTCTCACCCTTTCAAATATATCTCTCCCTTCTACTGACTTCTAGCCAAATTTAAAGGAGAATTTCTCATCTCTACACTTAAAACTCATGACCTGTATTTCACAATCAACTTATCATCACAGCAAGCCTGGGCTCAGATGGGCTATGGCTTTGCTATCTGCTTCTCCTAGGGAAGATTTACCACCAGTGCAGACAAGCCAGCAGCAGCCTCCCCAGCTGAAAGGAGAACATCTCTCCTCACTGACAAAATACCCCTTCACAAAGTGTTAGTCTGGAGAGCATCTCTCCCCAAAAGCCCTCCTCCATCACCACGAGCTGCAAGTGAAAGCCCTGCCATCAGGGCAAGAGGCAACATTTATTCTCAGCCTGGCCTCAACTTATCACCAACCAAACCCCTTTGCTGAGAGGCTGGAGCTTGTATGCACAGAGGGTGAAAATTGGTTCCACTGGGAAAGCTTCAAAGTCATTTCAGCCATTAAACTGTGGCTGGGTGCATCATAAGTACAGGAGAGGTCGAGGCACTGCCTGTGAACCACGGGGACTTGGTAAAGAAGTTCCCGCTGCAATTGGCAGCACAATTGTGCATTCTGCTCCAGTCCAGCTCTGCAGCAGGAGCAAGTCGTGGTTGTACATGAGACTCATTATGCTTCCCCTGTTTAACATACCAATTACTTTCTGTATTTACCATGTTTAGAGTGACTTCTTGTCAGAAATTAATAATGCTGCAGGCCGGCGAGGCACCTCGCTGATGTATGCGAGGGGGGATGCAGGGCAGCCTGACAGAATGTGTAATGGGGAGGGAAAGTGGATTCCACAGAATCACACAAACATTCAGGACCCTCAGGATCACCAAGCCCAACCATTAACCCTACTCCACAAGGTTCACCCCTAAACCATATTCCCCAAGCACCACATCCAAACCGCCTTTCAACACGTCCAGGGTTGGGGACTGCACCACCTCCCTGGGCAGCACATTCCAATGCCTGACCGCTCTTGATGGGAAAAAATGCTTCCTACTGTCCAGTCTAAACCTACCCAGTGGCAGCCTGAGGCCATTCCCTCTTGTTCTATCACTAATTACCTGTGAGAAGAGACCAGCAGCAGCCTCTCTACAACCTCCTCTCTACAACCTCCAACAGCAATGAGGTCTCTCCTCAGCCTCCTCTTTTCCAAACTAACCATCCCCAGCTCCTTCAGTCTCTCTTCATCAGATTTGTTCTTTCTCCAGGCCCTTCACAGGTTCCTTGCTCTCCTCTGCACTGGCTCCAGCACCTCCACATCTCTGTTGTACTGAGCTGCCCAAAACTGGACACAATACTCAAGGTGTGGCCTCACCAGACATGAGTACAAGAGGTCAGTCCCCTCCCTGCTCCTGCTGAGCTGGACACAGCATTTCTAACACAGGGCAGGATGCCGTTGGCAGCCGTGGGGATCACATCCAGACAAATTTCATGGCATGCTGGTGTCCCACAGAGGCCCATGTGCTCTATAAGACACACTTCAGACTGTGCTAAGTGTGTCTGGAGAGGTCAGAGTGCCGCAGTAATTCCACCCCATCAAGAGTGCAAACACGGAGCGGTGCCACTCAGTCCCTCCAAGAGCTTTACTCCTCCACTTTTCTCCTCTGTCTCTTCATATTGGACAGAAGTATTTGGGGGACAAGTAATGAAGTTTGGAGGAGAAGAGGACAGGGGAAAGTTTTTGTTGTTTTTCATTGAATAGCAGAATGGTTTGTGTTGGAAGGGACCTCGAAGATCATGGAGTGCAAGCATCAACTTGATGCCACCATGGCCATTAAGCCATGTCCTGAAGTGCCATATCTACACATTTTTTGAACACCTTCAGGGACAATGACTCCATTGCCTCCCTGGGCAACCTATTCCAATTCCTCTTATGTAAGCTTCATTTAGTTCCAACCCTCCTGCCAAGGTCAGGTTTTAACTGACCTTCATACAAGCTTGGGCAAGTCAGGAAACCTTAACTCACCCCTGCTGGGGCTGGGCAAACCCAGGTAACAGCAGGTCTCTGCTCTTCCCTTTCAAAATTCAGGGGGTCACAAGGAATCTTATCCAGATTCTTCAGACAGCCTGGCAGCTCCCTCCCTTCTCCTCCCCCTCTGCTCTGCCCTGGTGAGACCACACGTGGAGTACTGCATCCAGTTCTGGAGCCCCTATTACAGAAAAGATCTGGAGGTGCTGGAAGGTGTCCAGAGAAGGGCCATGAGGATGAGCAGAGGGCTGGAGCTGCTTTGTTAGGAGCACAGACTGAGGGAGTTGGGGCTGTTCAGTCTGGAAGAGTGAAGGCTCCAAGGAGATGTTCTTGTGGCCTTCCAGGATCTGAAGGGGGCTCCAAGAAAGCTGGGGAGGGACTTTTGAGGGTGTCAGGGAGTGAAAGGACTGGGGGCAATGCAGCAAAGCTAGAAATAGGTAGATTCAGATTGGAGGTTAGGAAGAAGTTCTACATCATGAGGGTGGTGAGAGACTGGCACAGGTTAACCAGGGAGGTGGTGGAAGCCTCCTCCCTGGAGGTGTTTAAGCTGTGAGCAACCTGCTGTAGTGTGAGGTGTCCCTGCCCATGGCAGGGGGGTTGGAACTGGCTGATCTGTGAGGTCCCTTCCAACCCTGACAATCCTGTGATTCAATGAAAGCCTTTGTACATGAGACCTCAAGAAGCACCTAACACACCAGCACATTATTTGCTGCCTTCAGCTTCAGTGGCTGGCATGGTGAAGCTCCTGGTTACTGCATCCCTTTGCTCACGAGCATCCATTCCTTTGTGAGGAGCTGTGTGTGAGGGGGGAAGGGCAGAAGCTCTGCCTGCTAGCTCCAGCAGTAATGGATGATGGTTTAACATCTTCCTGTTTTTCTTGCTCTGGAAAGCTAATCCATAGCTAAGCAAACAAGTTGTTTTTACATCAAAAGCACACTCAGTGCTGAGAGTTTGCCTTGCATGTTTGGCCTCCTGTCAAAGACAACCCCCACTAAGGGATCTGCATTTGATAGTCCATTCAGGAAAGCTCTAAGAGATGCTTCATGTGCATAGACTTTCTCAGGGTCAAATCCTCAGCTCTTTGCTTACTTCTTTTCCATTTAAATCCCCATTTGCATTAGTGGAAGTCTGCTTTTCATGGATTTCTGCTATTTAGCCATCATTTTTTTCCCCTCCCCGCTGCAAACTCAGCCATACTCAGAAGGCAAAGCCAGGTTCTTTCCTTCCAATGCATCACTCTCAGGTCATGAAAGCTCTGCCAGTGAAGATATGCAAGAATTATTGCTTCACAGGCATGACTGGCCTCCTACACCAGGAGAAATTCCACTCCTGCCAACAGTAAAGGTGGAAAAGGGAGAGATCCAGGAGCACTTGCTAGCACTCAGTGTGTGCACTACCCAGCCTGCTAACTGATGAGGAGTACAGAGTTTTATTAAGAATACAATAAAGAGGAAGCAGCTCCTTGCTCCTGAAGAGGGATGAAGACAATAAAACCTTTTAGTTCTGAGAGCAGGCAGCAATGATTCTGAATACAGAAGAGGAGCAGATCTGCTGAGTAAGAAGGTGCTGTTTTCATACCATTGCTTTCAGAACAAGGCATCCATCAATCTTCTAAACAAGCTCAGTGCTATTCTTCCAACAGGAAGGTCAAGAATTCATGATTCAGAATCTAAACCATTCTCATTCTGCTTGGGCTGCATGTAGGGCTGTTTGCCTTTCCCTGACTGTGTGGAAGGTAACACAAGGGTAGGAATATCACAGGTTTCATCATAGAATTGTTAGGGTTGGAAGGGACCTCAAGGATCAGCCAGTTCCAAGCCCCCTGCCATGGGCAGGGATACCTCACACTACAGCAGGTTGCTCACAGCCACATCCAGCCTGGCTGCAAGCACCTCCAGGGATGAGGCTTCCACCACCTCCCTGGGCAACCTGTGCCAGGCTCTCACCACCCTTCCTGACATCCAATCTCAATCTACCCTTTTCTAGTTTTGTCCCATTCCCCCCAGTCCTATCACTCCCTGACACCCTCCAAAGTCCCTCCCCAGCTTTCTTGGAGCCCCCTTCAGATACCTGAAGGCCATAATTAGGTCTCCTTGGAGCCTTCACTCCCCACACTAAACAACTCCAACTCTCTCAGTCTGTCTCCAGAGCAGAGCAGTTCCAGCCCTCTGCTCATCCTTGTGGCCCTTCTCTGGACACCTTCAGCTCCAGAAGGCCTCTTTCTCAAGGTATGGTGAATGATGGGGTATGGCTGATAGCAAACAGAAGCTGGAGTCATTATTCCTGTATCTAGGCCAGGCTGGATGTGGCTGTGAGCAACCTGCTGTAGTGTGAGGTGTCCCTGCCCATGGCAGGGGGGCTGGAACTGGATGATCCTTGAGGTCCCTCTCAACCCTGACTATTCTATGATTCTATGATCCTAGGTGAATGTTGGATTCTGTCCCAGTCTAGAGCAGATCCAGTTCAGGAAGCAGCACGTGCTTTTGCAGGGTCACAACAGCCACTTCTCTGCATGCTCTGAGGTTTTATTCCCCAAGACATGCACTAAAAACTCTCTGCACCAGGAATTACGCTACCAGACCCTAGCTTCTTGCTGTAATTACAGGACTTGGCTAATAGTAGTAATTTGTAACAGCTCAAAGTTATGAATAACTCAATAATTTCAGGGCAGTTCATTGCCTGAACCTGGAGCAGTCTCCTTCCCTGAATCCTAATAGATATTTTAATCTTGCCAGTGACTTGGCAAAAATTCTCTCTGACAGGATGGAAGAGCAGAGAGGTTAGAGAGTCACCAGAGAGCAGCAAAGATCTGACTGTGTTGGGACTCCAGAAAAAATGTAAAAGTCTCAAACCAAAGGCCTGATGACTAGAGTCATAGAATGGTTTTAATTGGAAAAGCCCTTAAAGATGAGTCCAACCATCCTCCAGCTCTGACACATCTGGTGCTAAACCATGTCCCTCTGCACCACAGCTCTGCCTCTTTGGAACCCCTCCAGAGATGGGGATTCAACCACCTCCCTGGGCAGCCTCTTCCAGCCTATGGAACTCCTTGAGTTATGAAGTTCCTTCTAATGTCCAGCCTAAACCTCCCCTGGTGGAACCTGAGGCCATTTCCTCTTGTCCTGTCGCTTGTTGCTTGTGAGAAGAGACCAACCCCCACCTCCCTCCAACCTCCTTCCAGGGAGCTGTAGAGAGTGAGGAGGTCTCCACTCAGCCTCCTTTTCTCCAGACTAACCAATACAGGTCCCTCAGCTGCTCCTAACCAGCTCTCTTCTCCAGACCCTTTCTCAGTTTCATTGCCCTTCTGTGGTCATGCTCCAGCCCCTCAATGTCCTTCTTGGTGTGAGGGACCCAAAACTGGACCCAGCACTCAAGGTGTGTCCTAACCAGTGCTGAGGACAGGGGAGACAATCTGTTCCTGCTGGCCACACTAATGCCAATCCAGACCAGGCTTCTGGTGGCCTTCTTGCCCACCTGAGCTCACCCTGGCTCATGTTCAGCTGGCTGCTGACCAGCACCCCCAGGTTCTTTTCTGCTGGGTGATTTTCCAACCACTCTGCCCCAAACCTGCAGCATTCATGGGGTGGTTGTGACCCAGGTCACAGCAGAGTGTGTGGGCAGGAGACAAGGTGCTTCAGTCTTACTGAAGGCATAGTGGTGGCTGCTCAGAGGAGGAAGACTGTGCTCTCTGTGCCTGCCACAATGGAGATTGGCATCCAGGCCACAGGCTGTGAGGAATGCCACAGCCTTGTACAGGCAACAGGGGGCAACACTAACTATGGGTGTGTGAGGTGTGAGCAGGCTTTTGACCTGCTTAGAATAGAATTAACCAGGTTGGAAAAGACCTCAGAGATCACTGAGTCCAACCTATCACCCAACACCATCTGATCAACTAAACCATGGCACCAAGTGCCTCATCCAGGCTCTTCCTAAACACCTCCAGTGATGGTGACTCCACCACCTCCCTGGGCAGCACATTCCAATGGCCAATCTCTCCTTCTGGGAAGAATTTCTTCCTAACATCCAAACTAAACCTCCCCTGGCATAGCTTGAGACTGTGTCCTCTTGCTCTGGTGCTGCTTGCCTGGGAGAAGAGATCCACAGCTCCAGGATGAAGTGATGGAACTCAGGGAAGAGGTGAATAGGTTAAGAAGCATCAGGGAGAGTGAGAAGGAAATGGATAACTCTCACAAACTGATCTTTACTAAATATAGAACAGAAGTCAACTCTGATCACCCTTGAAGGCCCTTCCAACCCTAACAATTCCATGATTCTCTGATAAGTGCAGCAGCTAGCACTCAGCCTTGTGGAATGGGGGACAAACAGCAGTCTACTGATCCAAAGCCTACTGGAACTGGCATGGGTCACATCAGGAACAGACAACTGATTCCATTCAACTGAAGGTCATCAAGGAGTCTGAACCTGCAGGCTGTAGCCAGCAAGTACTGTGTCCCTTCCTATGTGATGATTGTGCAACTGGAGGCCATCTCTGAAATACAAACAGAAGAGTGAATATTTCCCTCACCCCAGAAAACAGGGGGACAGACTAATGTTGTTTGACCTCCTGGAGTCTGCTCCTTGTAAGAAGCTCTTATTTTGTGTTGCATTATGCATGGTATCTTCACTCAGGTCTCACCATTGCCCTGTTTTGCACCAAGACAATGAAAGCATGGGCTTCCTTTTCCATGAACCCACATCACAGATTGCCAGAAGTAGCTCACATCTAACCTGAGGCCAATAGCTGCTGGGAAGTAATTAGTCATAGTGCTGCTATAATCCCTTAGTAAATGTAAGCACAGCTCCTATTTGTGCTGGAGGTGAAATGTTTGTGGTAACAAATGCCCTTTTCTCTGAATAAAACTGCAGTTACTTTTAATCAATCAGGGACTCATTATCAGTGTTGTCTTCAGCTCCCTAAACCTTGGCCTTTTGTGTATGATTTCAGGGCTGGAGGAGAGTGTCTGCAGGTTATTAAGAGAAGGCTGCATAATAACTCTAATGACCTGAATCACCAAGGGATGGATGGGCAGTTTGCCCCTCAGCACAAGAAGGACATGGAGCTGCTGGAGAGGGTCCAGAAGAGGCCATAAAGATGATCAGAGGTCTGGAGAACCTCCCCTGTGGGGACAGACTGAGAGTTGGGGCTGTTCAGCCTGGAGAAGAGAAGGATCTGGGGAGACCTTAGAGCAGACTTAGAGTACCTGAAGGGGCTACAGGAGAGCTGGGAACTTGTAGTAATAGGATGAGGGGTTTGAGCTGGAAGATAGGAGATTGAGACTGGAGGTTAGGAAAAAACTCTTTAGAGTGAGGGTGGTGAGACACTGGAACAGGTTTCCCAGGAAGGCTGAGGGTGCTTCCTCCCTGGAGGTGTTCAGTGCTGAGTTGGATGAGGCTTTGAGCACTCTGATCTAGTAAAAGGCTTCCTTGCTCATGGCAGGGGGGTTGTAATTAGATGGTCTTTAAGGTCTCTTCCAAACCATTCTATGCTTCTAATATCCTGTGGTTATCTCCTGATATCTCCAGGCTCCTACCAGACCCAAATGAAAGGAGGAGGACATCACTGCCACTGCTGTTTAACTGGTTGGTGTGTTCCCATGTTGCATGACACATGTCCACATGCACATCACACATGTGAAGAGCAGCCTCTGAGGCAGGGGGTGGATCCTAGGGCTTTGCTGCTGAGGACTGTAACCTGCAGGCTTTGGAAGGTGGCATGGAGAAATGTCTGACAATTCAGGGAGCAGAGCTAAGCCGGAGCTGAGGAGAGGCTCAGCTGTACAACCCGGGGGCCTGGCTGGTTGCTGGGCTGCTCAGTGCCTGCCTGCTGGGTTGCATGTCCCTGCAGTGCAGAGTACACACCACCTCACAGCTGTGCAAGAGGACAAGAAGCCACCAGCTGGCCTCTCCCCCAAGGAATTCCAAATCCACCTCTCCCCAAGAGTTCTGCCAAGTCAAAGAGTACAGCCGAGCAGAGGTCTCCTGGCCACAAAGAGCCCTTGAAGACCCTGCAGCCCTTTCCCCTCTACCCTGGTTGCAGAGACAAAGCATTCAAAGTGGGGTTGAAGATCTGAGCCATAAAGTTTTGCTGCTTTTAAAAGCTGAGGAGAGAATTGGTTGTGGTGAACTAGAGCAGAGGCTTTACTTGGTTTCAGCTTCCCCAGGACATGCACAAAGATGGAGGAAAATCTTGTGCTGGCAAAAGCTTGAGTGGTGCTCCACCTCAGTCACCTTCTTGCTTGTCATGTTTGGCTTCAGACAAGCACACAGTCCAGCAGGCATTTCAGCAGGGATGGGAGAATATGGCAAGAAGTGAGAGTGCTGGAACATCTCCAGAGAAGGGCCATGAGGATGAGCAGAGAGCTGGAGCTGCTCTGCTATGAGGACAAATTGAGGGAGTTGGGGTTGTGCAGTCTGGAGAAGAGAAGGCTCTGAGCAAACTTAATTATGGTCTTCTGAAGGGGGCTCCAAGAAAGCTGGGGAGGGACTTTTGAGGGTGTCAGGGAGTGATAGGACTGGGGGGAATGGAACAAAACTAAAAATGGGTAGATTCAGCTTGGATGTGAGGAAGAAGTTGTTCCCCATGAGGGTGGTGAGAGCCTGGCACAGTTTGCCCAGGGAGGTGGTGGAAGCCTCATCCCTGGAGGTGCTTGCAGCCAGGCTGGATGTGGCTGTGAGCAACCTGCTGTAGTGTGAGAGGTCTTTTCCAACCTTACTGATTCTATGATTCTATGTCCCTGCCCATGGCAGTGGGGTTGGAACTGGCTGATCCTTGAGGTCCCTTCCAACCCTGACAATTCTATGATTCTATAAATCATCCTAACAACCTACCAGCAAAAAAACAAAAGGTCTTACTGGGTTTGTGGCTCCTTCAGCCAGCTGAAGCATAGCTTCTTCTGTATGCTTAGTCTGCCATCTCATTTCTCCCTCCTCCTTCTTTGGTGCCCTACTCACAGGAAGCAGGGGAGTGACTAATACTGCTGAAGGTAAGAAAGTGCCTCTGACTTCAGGCATGGCTGCAACACCTGCAATTACTTGGCAATCTGTTTTCCATTTCTTCATTTGTTGAGATTTCAGCATTGATTGTGAAATATTAAGACCAATGAGAATGGGAAAATCTTAACAGCAAGCTCCATTTAGAGGGGAAGAAGAGTAGGTGTCTTTTCCCTGGGGAGGCAATCTGTTGTCCCTCAACGTACAGAATCACAGACTGCCAGGGGCTGGAAGGGACCTCCAAAGCTCATCCAATCCAACCCCCCTGTCAGAGCAGGGTCACCTAGAGCAGGTCACACAGGAACACATCCAGGTGGGGTTTGAATATCTCCAGAGAGGGAGACTGCACAACCCCCCTGGGCAGCCTGCTCCAGGGCTCTGTCACCTTCACAGTGAAAAAAATCTTCCTCCTGTTTCCATGGAACTTCCTATGCCTCAGCTTCCACCACTGCCCCTTGTGCTGTCCTTGGGCATCCCCCAGCAGAGCCTGGCTCCAGCCTCTGGGCACTCACCCTGCACAGCTTTATCACCATGAATGAGGTCACCTCTCAGTCTCCTCTAAGCTAAGCCCTCAGCTCCCTCAGTCTCTCCTCGTACGGAAGATGTTCCACTCCCTTCATCATCCTCATCTAGCTGCAGCTGTGTCTGGCTCTTCAAGAGGCACACAAGGGAAGGAGCATACAGAGTGCACAGTAGCCTTGAAATTGCCCAGATCCCCTAGTCAAAGGAGCTGCTGGTCTAGATTGGTGCCATGTGGTGTTTTCAGTGGGACTGCTGTGGGGCTACCCCCATGCAGAGCTCTGCAAATCCTTTTGGTACTTGCCCCTTGTGCTGTCCTTGGGCATCACCCAGCAGAACCTGCACATGAATGAGGTCACCTCTCAGTCTCCTCCTCTCCAAGCTGCAGAGCCCTCAGCTCCCTCAGTCTCTCGCCATAGAAGTGTGGTGGTTCAGGCTGGATGCCCCGCTGCTGTGGCCACCTAAGACACACCTCCAATGTCCCGAGGGTCCAGCCCAGCGGGTGGACACAGGAAGCTGCATGTTTGATCCCATCATGTCCTGCTCCCTACAAAAACCACCTGCAGGGTCCTGCACTTCCTCTTTCTTCCCTCTCTGCTATCTCGTAATGGGGAGAGCCATCCCGTGGCCTCTTGTCCCCCCCCCAAGGCCGGGGGGAAGGGCAGTCTCAGATCTGGCCAGCTGAGATCAGCCTAACAGTGGAAGAGTTGGGGGAAGAAAGAGCCCTGGGGGGGTTTGGGTGTACCCTCAAGTGGGGAGAGGGAAGTGTTGGGATGTTTCTGGGAATGCTTTGGGATCTCTCTTTTGCCACTGTGCTTGTGGTTCTCTGTAAAATAGTCACTGCTTTTCCATTTCAACTTTCCACCACTCTGCAGCCCATCTGTCTTGAGTCTCAGTTTGTTGCCCGTGGTGGGAGGGAAGGGAGGATCGGCCCTTCAACCCGCCGCAAGAAGCAAGGCTTCCACAGACAAATGAAACGGCAGTGCCCAGCTCCTGCTCTGGCAGGAGCAGGGAGTTCTGGTGGGAAGCCCATGTGCCGCAGGAGGAAATTTCGATTCTGGACACGTGCAGGCAGCTTTTGATACCCAACTGCACCACTCCAAACTGCGATCCGGACTCTCTTATTACCTTGCTTTAAAGAGCTCTTTCTAGAACACCGGCGACGCCGCAGCGAGCCACAGCGTTTGACTTACAAGATCAGCTTCAGCAAAAAAGGGTAAATGGTGACCAAAAAAAATTGTCTCCTTCCTTCCTTCCTTCCTCCCTCCCTCCTTTCTTTGTACCCGTGCAGATCAAGCGGTAAGAGTCGCAGCCGCCCCGCAGCCTGATGGCTCCCGAGCGCTCTCCCTGGCACGCCCGGGAGCAAACTTTCTGGTGCTTCAATTAGACGATCTCGGGCGTTCAGGGAATTCAATGCTGATGGAGCCCAGCTCCTAAAATCCTAGAAATGAGAGCCTGAGAGAACCCAGGGATTCATCTTGTCCATCCCCTGACGATGCAGATTGTTTGCTGCTATGTTTTTACTGGTGTGGTGGTGCTGCTGCTTTTTTTTTCCCCCCCCCCCCCCCCCCCCAGTCTATTTTTAATGACTCTAGCAACAGGGTTTCCATCACTTTTCCTGAGGGACTATTCCACATTCTAATAGATATCACTGCTAGGAAAATTTTCCTGATCCTCAGCCTGCATTTTCCTTTGCTCAATTTCATCCCATTACTCCCAGACATGCCCAGCAGAGGCGGGTGAAAACCCAAAGTGAGTAGGCAAACCTGACACATTATGTGTGCTCAGAGCCAATTTGCAGCAGCAGGTGAAGTGATAGAAGTCAATTTGCAGCATTCTGTAAGTGACAGAGATGGGCTCAGGGCATGCACTCTCCAAAAATGCTTCTGAATCTTGATGAAAACCCCAAAGCAGAGGGGGGAAAAATATCCAGAAGCTGTAATGACTTTATGGCTTTTTTTTTTTTTTTTGGTGTGGTGTGGGTTGCTTTTTTTTTGCAGCACTCAGGCTGCAAACAGGATTCCCTCTATGAAGAGATAACAGGTAGGAGCACCTTGGTTACGCTGTGGCTGCTAATCAAAGCTAAATTTCTGGAGGCATCTGAACAGCTTCCTTCCCATTGCACTGCAAATTCTCAGGTACCCTTGCAGGCTAGACACAATTAAAACCCAGCTTACATTCCTTGCATCCAGTTTACAGCCCTGGCATCCAGCTTGCATTCCTCAAGCTATTCCCCCACCAGATAATGAAACCCAGGGCTGAGAAGCACATTTATACTGTGAGTGTTCTTCTGTAAGTAACTTTTATGTCTGTAAAATTTAGACTGTGAATGTTCTTCTGTAAGTAACTCTGTGTCTGTAAAATTTTCTGATGCCCCTGACAATAAACTCTCTGACAAAAGAAGTTTGCCAAATCCCCTTCTGCATACACATGTGGTGCTCTTCTCTTCTTCTCTTCCTTTTCTCCTTTTCTCCCTTTTTCCCTTTCCAGGCTTTTATGCACTGTTTAGGAGAGCTGGCTCTGCAGGAGGGCTGGAACACTTCTCCCATGAAGATAGGCTGAGAGAATCATCACAGAACCAACCAGGTTGGAGACCTCAGAGATCATCAAGTCCAACCTGCCACCTAATACCACCTGACAAATAAACCATGGCTCCAAGTGCCACATCCAATTCTTTCTCAAACACCTCCAGGGATGGGGACTCCACCACCTCCCTGGGCAGCACATCCCAATGGCCAATTACTCTTTCTGGGAAGAACTTTCTCCTCACTTCCAGCCTAAACCTCCCCTGGCACAGCTTGAGACTGTGTCCTCTTGTTCTGGTACTGCTTGCCTGGGAGAAGAGACCAACCCCCACCTGGATGCAACCTCCTTTCAGGTAACTGTAGAGGGCAATAAGGTCTTCCCTGAGCCTCCTCTTCTCCAGACTAAGCAACCCCAGCTCCCTCAGCCTCTCCTCACAGGGCTGTGCTCTAGACCCCTCCCCATCCTCATTGCCCTTCTCTGGACACCTGCAAGTCTCTCAATGTCCTTAAACTGAGGAGCCCAGAACTGGACACAGGACTCCAGGTGTGGCCTAACCAGTGCTGAGCACAGGGCAGAATGATTTCCCTGCTCCTGCTGGCCGCACTACTCCTGATCCAGACCAGGATATCATTGGCCTTCTTGGCCCCTGGGCACACTGCTGGCTCATGTTCAGCTGCTGTCAACCAGTACCCCCAGGTCCCTTTCTGCCTGGCTGCCCTCCAGTAGAGCAGTTGAGAGTTGGGGTTGTTCAGCCTGAAGAAGAGAAGGCTGCCAGGAGACCTTAGAGTAGCCTTCCAGTGTTTGAAGATGGCTACATGAGGGCTAGGGAGGGACTTCTGACAAAGGCTTGGAGTGACAGAGCAAGAGGTGATGGCTTCAAACTGGAAGGAGTGGACTGAGATGAGCCTTTAGGAAGCAATTGTTCCCCATGAGGCTGGCGAGGCACTGGAACAGGTTGCCCAGAGAAGTTGTGGAGGCTCCAAGCCTGGAAGTGTTCAAGCCCAGATGGATGGGACCTTGAGAAACCTGGTCGAGTAGGATCTGCCCCTGACCATGGCAGTGGGGGTGGCAGTAGATGATCTTTAAGGTCCCTTTCAACCCAAACCACTCTCTGATTCTATTATGGGACATACCTCTCTTTTCTTTCTTGCTGCTAACTCATTTCCATCAGAGAACCAATCCTGCCACCACTTTGCTGCCCACATCACTCAACCTTTCAGCCCATTTATCCACTTCCTTTCCTCATCCTGTACAAAGATCACATTTCTCAGCCTTCTCTTCAATATCCTATATCTCTTTATTTTTGGACAATCATGCACCATTTCTACCCCATCAACCTCTATTAAGAACAAAAGAAATTGCTTTACATCCTGCCTCCTTATTTATATCCTCTCTTATACTCACTTCTTCCCCAGCACCTTTCACTGATGCTTCCCTAAGATCTATCTGCATCAGCCTTCAGCCAGTACTTGTGCCTGATCAAAACTGCCAGGCTCTCAGGCATGGACAGTGCCTTCCTTTCTAGTGGTTATGGAAGATGACAGAAAGCTAGTGAAGCAATTCCCAGTGGGAAGTGCTATGACCCCTGCAACAGGAAAGGAAAATGGTTTTCACAGCCTCTTGAGCAGCAACTCAGCCTCCCTTGAAACTGTAAAATTGTAGCAGACAAAAGAAAACTGAAAGCCTCTCTTGATCTCATAGTGACATGAGGAACTCCACGAGGATGTGGTCAGAGTTGCAGCCAGATGCCAAGCCAAGGGCTGAGCTTGGTGAATCAAAACAAACCATGGAAATGGGCTGCTCAGCACAGAGCAGCTCCATCTGGAAGGGCCACAAGTCCCAGGCACTGGAACTGTTGGCTGAGCCCCAGTGCATGTGCTACAAACCCTGCCCTTGGGGGGGATTCAGAAATTGAGCAGGCAAGGACAGGAGGGATTTGTGAGAGACAGCAAGGGAATGGTACTTGGAGAGAGCCACAGTGTGATGAGGGCAAGGAGGCTGTGGGGAAGTGGAGAGAGCAGTGCAGCCCATGGGGCTGGGAAAGAAGTGCAGCACTAGGGGAAAGTTCAGGTTGGGTGTGGGGGATGCCTGCCTGATGGGACTGTCAGGACTGCAGATGTCCCTGGTGGTGGTATGAATATCCAAGGCTGGACATCAGAAGGGTAAGAGGGAAAGTTATCTTCCCAAGCTCAGATAGGTGCTGCTCAGACATCACTGTGTGCGATGGCTTTGCTCAAGACCACCAGAAAGGACTGTGGCTGTTTCTTCTGGTCTTGGATTTTGTTAATCCCAGCGACCTCTCCTGTTTTCTTCCTCCTTCCTTTTTTCTTGCAGTCAGCCCAAACAGTGCTCCAGATGTCCTTTTTTCCTCACTTGTGTTTAATCACAGAAACCACCTGCTCTCCACCCTAGACCATTACATAGTCTTTGGGGCTGTTTTCTTAGCTGGAACTCAAGATGTGTGGTTGGACCAGAACCAAAGACTTCACTACTGAGGACCCACTGAATTAAGGTCTTGTCTCTCCTTGTAGCAACCTACCATATCTGAGGCCAGCAGACACATTCACACTAGCATTATGTCATTGAGCAAGTGGCCATCTCCTATGGGGGACCTTCACTCTAAGAATTCACTTCTCACCACAGTCCTCTGAAGTCCTCTGCATGCCCTACCCCTACTGTCCTTCTGGTTTTCCTCTCCAAGGCTCTTAGTTAGCAGTGGTGTTCATCTGCAGCTGTTCTATAGGACAGGCCCCAGCCCTTAACTTCAGTTAGGAATCAGAGGAAAGTGTTGTATCAACTTCAGCTGTACTTAGAATCATAGAAGCACAGAATCAACCAGGTTGGAAAACACCTCAGAGATCAGCAAGTCCAACCTATTACCTAATACCTAACACCTCCTCACAACTAAACCATGGCTCCAAGTGCCACATCCAAGCCTTTTCTGAATACCTCCATGGACACCACCTCCCTGGGCAGCACATTCCAATGGCCAGTTCCTCTTTCTGTGAAGAACTTTCTCCTCACCTCCAGCCTAACCCTCCCCTGGCACAGCTTGAGACTGTGTCCTCTTGTTCTGGTGCTGCTTGCCTGGGAAAAGAAACCAACCTCCACCTGGCTACAGCCTCCTTTCAGGTAGCTGTAGAGAGCAAGAAGGTCTCCCCTGAGCCTCCTGTTGTAGTTTGAGCTGGGTGCTTTCTATTTAAACTTTCATCACTTTTGCAATCCGTTTGTCTGAGTCGTTATTTCTGCCTGTGGTGGGGAGGGGACCTGCCCCAACCCATTACAGCCTCCTCTTCTCCAGGCTAAGCAACCCCAGCTCCCTCAGCCTCTCCTCACAGGGCTGTGCTCCAGACTCCTCGCCAGCCTCTCACCAGGAATCAGAGGAAAGTGTTGTATCAACTTCAGCTGCCTGCACCGTTCCTGAGGGGAACACACACAATCTCCTCTTTGCACTCCTTTCATCCTGTGTCTCTCATTGATCCCATATTTCTCCAGCTCTGCTTCTCACGGTGCTCTGTCTGACCTCTTCTTCCACAGCTCTCTGTCTTCTTTCATGCCATCTGATTTACTTTTTCCCATCTCCTTCTTCCATGTCTTCCCCTAAAACCTATGGGAGTGCTATCCTGATCTTCTCACCACTTGTGTTCCCAAGCCCTCTTTCTTCTCAACATTGATTGCAATTTGTTTTGATCTGTTAACTCCTAAGCTCTTTTGGCCAACAATCTTGACTCCTTGACTTCCAGCAGCTGTCAGATATTTTGCTGGCTAGCTGTCTCTACATGGTGATGAGTGCTAAGCTGAAGTTTACTTCTTGTCCTTCACTTCAGATTCTGTAAGAGGAGGGGAGTGCATGTCTCCATCTAAACACAGGATCACTGTTAAGTTTGGAAGGGACCTCAAGCATCATCCAGTTCCAGCCCCCCTGCCATGGGCAGGGACACCTCACACTACAACAGGTTGCTCACAGCCACATCCAGCCTGGCTGCAAACACCTCCAGGCATGAGGCTTCCACCACCTCCCTGGGCAACCTGTGCCAGGCTCTCACCACATTAATGAATAGGCTTAGGGGGGTTGACTCCATGGGGAGGGTTTGTTAAGGTAGAGCTATGCAAAAGAGAGCACAAGCAGAGGGAAGATGCTGCAGTCTGAACAGATGCAGTGCTAAGTTCCCTCAGCACTGCTGGGGCTCTGCCGTGGGGGAAAAAAGCCTCTCCTCTGGCTGCTGTGGTGTGTGGCCAAGGCAGCCAATGGGATCCTGGAGGGCATTCAGAGCAGTGTCTAGCAGATCCAGGGAGGTTCTCCTTCCCCTGTACTCTGCCCTGGTGAGACCTCACCTGGAATATTGTGTCCAGTTTTGGGCTCCCCTGTTTAAGAGGGGAGAGAGTCCAAGGGAGGGCTATGAGGATGCTGAAGGGACTGCAGCACTGCCTGGTGAGGAGAGGCTGAGAGCCCTGGGGCTGGTTAGTCTGGAGAAGAGAAGACTGAGAGGGAATCTGATCAATGTTTCTAAATATCTGAGGGCTGGGGGTCAGGA
Organism: Dryobates pubescens; assembly: GCF_014839835.1. Lineage (NCBI taxonomy): Eukaryota > Metazoa > Chordata > Aves > Piciformes > Picidae > Dryobates > Dryobates pubescens. The sequence goes on along the minus strand of NC_071614.1, from coordinate 11,126,317 downwards.
GGCACAGGCTCTGCTCAGTTGCACCCAGAGATAGGACAAGGGGCAATGGAGAGAAACTCCAGCACAGGAGGTTCCACCTCACCATGAGGAGGAACTTCTTCACTGTGAGGGTCACAGAGCACTGTAGCAGGCTGCCCAGAGAGGTGGTGGAGTCTCCTTCTCTGGAGCCTGTCAAGCCCCATCTGGATGCATTCCTGTGTGACCTGTGCTGGATTCTATGGTCCTGCTCTGGCAGGGGGGGTTGGACTTGGTGATCTTCAAAGGTCCCTTCTAACCCCTGACATCCTGTGAGCCTGTGGGGGCCCAAAACTGCCTCAGACTGGGAATCATGAGAAGCAGAGCCTGCTCTACCTCTAACCCTGTCACACAGTTGCCTTGTCTACCCTATTTAGACCTTCCTCTGATGGCCACTGGATTCAGAGCATTATACCTCTCTCCTGCCTGTAGCTCTTTGGCTTGGCATACCTACCTCCAGCTGTGACTGGAGCAAATGTCACCTCAAGCTGTTTCTGCCTTCAGTGTGAAGAGCTGCAGACTTCCCACAGCCCCCAAGGGAAGGATAATAGGGGGATTTTGGGACAGGTTTCTAACTGAGAAAGCTGTGGGCAAGAAATCTGTGTGTGACTGACACTTCCCTTAAGGAAGCAAAACTTCCTACATGGTTATAAATGAACAGAATTGCTTCAGAGGTACCTGCCCCCTCAACTGCTCCTTCTGTAGGGGCAATGGATTTAAACCTAGGGACAGTGGTTTTAAGCAAAAGCAGGGGAGATTTAGGCTGGACATTAGGAGGAAGTTTTTCACTGCAAGGGTGGTGAAATACCAGAACAGGTTGCATTGAGATGCAGTTGAGGCCACATCCCTGGAGATATTCAAGGTCAAACTTGATGGGGCCCTGAGCAACCTGATCTAGTTGGAGATGTCCCTGCTCACTGTGGGAGGGTTTGGACAAGATGGCCTTTGAGGGTCCCTTCCAACCCAGTGCATTCTGTGATTCTAATGGGAATAAGGATCACAAGATAGAAGTCTGGTGGAATAAGGATCACATGAGGAGCCCTATGAGGAGAGGCTGAGGGAGCTGGGGTTGCTTAGCCTGGAGAAGAGGAGGCTCAGGGGAGACCTTCTTGCTCTCTCCAACTACCTGAAGGGAGGTTGTAGCCAGAAGGGGGTTGGTCTCTTCTCCCAGGCAACCAGCACCAGAACCAGAGGACACAGTCTCAAGATGTGCCAGGGGAGGGTTAGGCTAGAGGTGAGGAAGAAATTCTTCCAAGGAAGAGAGATTGGCCATTGGAATGTGCTGCCCAGGGAGGTGGTGGAGTCACCATCATTGGAGGTGTTTAGGAAGAGCCTGGATGAGGCACTTGGTGCTAAGGTTTAGTTGATTAGATGGTGTTGGGTGATAGGCTGGACTCAGTGATCTCAAAGGTCTTTTCCAACCTGGCTAATTCTGTACTCTGTACTCTGTATTTCATGTACACAAGAGAGAAGTCTGATGTCCAAACCAGGGCCCCATTCAAAGAGAGAAATTATGAGCTGGTTTTCTTCTTGAACCACTAACAAGTCTGCTCTCAGACACACACAAAAGAAAAGTAGCCAAAAGGTATTAAAGCTAGACCCAAAGGTGCTAAAACAAGAGCTGGAAACTTCACAAAAGGAATTGCAGCAGTATCTGGAGGATTCCCAGAACTGGCTGAAGTGATTTGCAGGAGGAGGTGAGCTCTCTGTTGGTGTAATGGCTCCAGAACATCCTACCAGATGGAGAAGGCCAGCTGCAAGGCTTCCAGCTTCAACTGGTAAGCCCCAAAAGGTAAATGGCAATGATACTGCTGTAGATGCTTCAAGGCAGGGAGATGCCAGCTGGGAAGCCACTAACAGGGATGCAGAGGAATAAGGACTCCCTGGCTACAATTCAGCTCCAGGAAGAAGCCCATCCTGGTAGCCAGCCAGCTGGACCTTCAGTTGGGCCAGTCAGAGAGCTCAGGCAAAAGCATTTGCTGCAGTTCATCTACTTGGCTGGCAAAGCCACAGATTCCCATGGGAGAGGCTGGACTTTGGTGGGTCAGGTTGTGGAAATAGCTGATGTCTTCCAGGGAAAGCTCCATTTGAGGTTTGTTTTGCTAAATGTAACATCATGAGCAGAATGAAAGCTGGGGAATCATAGGATCATAGAATTATCAGGGTTGGAAGAGACCTCAGGGATCAGCCAGTTCCAAGCCCCCTGCCATGGGCAGGGACACCTCACACTACAGCAGCTTGCTCACAGCCACATCCAGCCTGGCTGCAAACACCTCCAGGCAGGAGGCTTCCACCACCTCCCTGGGCAACCTGTGCCAGGCTCTCACCACCCTCATGGGGAACAACTTCTTCCTAACATCCAATCTGAATCTCCCCACTTCTAGTTTTGTTCCATTCCCCCCAGTCCTATCACTCCCTCACCCCCTCAAAAGTCCCTCCCCAGCTTTCTTGGAGCCCCCTGCAGATACTGGAAGGCCACAAGAAGATCTCCCCAGAGCTTTCTCTTCTCCAGACTGAACAACCCCAGCTCTCTCAGTCTGTCCCAAATGAGGAGGAAGGAGTTCTAGCTGCAAGGCTGAATAACTGTGCTTGGAGCATGCCATGGCTCTGTTTTCCCATTCAGACCTTTGCCTCCTGACTAGAACCATCCACAGATCTGAATCAATCCAGGTACAACTAAAGGCCAGAAGACAAAGGAAAGAGAAAATCCTGGCTGCACTGCAAGGGAAGCTGCAGAAACCTGTAAGTCTGGCATGTGCAGATGTCAGTGAGGGCTTTCACTCTAACCTGGCAAGGGGTCAATTCAGAGGTGCTCAACTGGATTTAGGCTTTCAGACTCAGGTCAATGATTGGCAGCCAAAGGCACTCCAAGAGGTCTCTCGAGTTTACCATTGGAAGTGTAGCTTCTCCCCTTGCAGCTGTGGCCCAGGGGAGGAGGTGGTTTCTGATGGCAGGGATGAAAGAGGCTGTGGCAGGGAAAGAGGATCCAAACCTGCCTCGTGATCTTATTGAAGAAAAAATAACAATAAAATCTAAATCAAATCTTTGGCCAGTAAAATGAAAGTGAGAATAATGTGATTATTATAAGGTTAGCTTGGATAGACCATAGAAGAGGAGGCTGAAAAGAGATCTCATGGCTCTTTACACCTCCCTGCAAGGAGGTTGCAGTGAGGTGGGGATCGGTCTCAGGCTGGGGTCAGAGTGGCTGGAGAGCAGCCAGGCAGAGAGGGACCTGAGGGTACTGGTTGACAGCAGCTGAACATGAGCCAGCAGTGTGCCCAGGGGGCCAAGAAGGCCAATGGCATCCTGGCCTGCATCAGGAAGAGTGTGGCCAGCAGGAGCAGGGAAGTCATTGTGCCCTGTGCTCAGCACTGGTTAGGCCACACCTTGAGTGCTGTGTCCAGTTCTGGGCTCCTCAGGTTGGGAAAGATGTTGAGATGCTGGAAGGTGTCCAGAGAAGGGCAACAAAGCTGGGGAGGGGTCTGGAGCACAGCCCTGGGAGGAGAGGCTGAGGGAGCTGGGGTTGCTTAGCCTGGAGAAGAGGAGGCTCAGGGGAGACCTTCTTGCTGTCTGCAACTCCCTGAAGGGAGGTTGTAGCCAGGAGGGGGTTGGTCTCTTCTCCCAGGCAAGCAGCACCAGAACAAGAGGACACAGTCTCAAGCTGTGCCAGGGGAGGGTTAGGCTGCGTGTGAGGAAGAAATTCTTCCCAGAAAGAGAGACTGACCATTGGGATGTGCTGCCCAGGGAGGTGGTGGAGTCACCATCCCTGGAAGTGTTTAAAAAGAGCCTGGCTGAGGCACTTGGTGCCATGGTTTAGTTGATCAGATGGTGCTGGTGATAGGCTGGACTTGATGACCTCTGAGGTCCTTTCCAACCTGGTAAATTCTATTCTATTCTGTATAGTTAGTGCCCAGAGAACTTCCCTTTCAGCTCAAGGAATGGCAGGATGTCAAGCATGGCTCAGGGCTGCGTTAGAGGACCAGCACACAATGTTGATTTCAAGTGGGAGAGCTCACAGCAATAATGGGAATTCTGGCAACTGAATGTGCAACAGAATCAGTGAAATGTGAAGGAATTGTAGACTTTGTCTCAAACCTTCCATTGATTAGACCAGACAAGCCCCAGAGGCTGGGGATTTGGGAGAGCTAAACCAGAACAACTTCACTGATTCCAAATCATCTGGGGAATGTGAACACATCCAAAACCTGGGGAAGGAGATTTTGAAACCTGGACCTCTGTAACTTCAAGAAAAAATATCAGTAACTAGGTAACAATGAACAGCATCCTGGCCTGCATCAGGCACAGTGTGACCAGCAGGACCTGGGCAGTGGTTGTCCCCTTGTACTCAGCACCGGTGAGGCCACACCTCAAGTACTGGGTTCAGTTTAGGGGCCCTCACTCCAAGGATATGGAGGGGATGGAGGAGGTCCAGAGAAGGGCAACAAAGCTGGGGAAGGGTCTGGAGAACAGGGCTGGGGAGGAGCAGCTGAGGAAGCTGGGGGTGTTTAGACTAGAGAAGAGGAGGCTGAGGGAAGACCTCATTACTCTCTACATTGCTGTGCCAGGGGAAGTTTAGGCTGGAGGTGAGGAGAAAGTTATTCACAGAGAGAGTCATTCATCATTGGAATGTGCTGCCCAGGGAGGTGGTGGAGTGTTAGTGGTGGTGTTCAAGAGGGGATTGGTTGTGGCACTTGGTGCCATGGTCTAGTCATGAGGTCCGTGGTGACAGGTTGGATCTTTGAGGTCTCTTCCAACCTTACTGATACTGTGATACTGTGATACAGCTCCCTGCAAGGTGATCAGAGAGAGGTGGGAGATTGCTCTGCGAATTAGCAAATGATAGGACGAAAGGAAATGGCCTGAAGTTGCACCAGGGGAGGTTTAGGATGGGCATCAGAAGAAACCTCTGCCCTAAAAGGGTTCTTGAAGCCTGGCACAGGCTGCCCAGGGAGGTAGTTGAATCCCCATCCCTGGAGGCATTTCTAAGAGGCAGAGAGGTGTTGCTGAGGGCCATGGCTTAGCCCCAGCCTTGGCAGAGTCAGAGAATGGTTGGGCTGGATGAGCTTAAAGGGCTTTTCCAGGTGGTTGCAAAGGAGCTTTAAGCATGGAAACTGCCTGTCTCTGGATCCTTCTCACCTCAAGCAAGCAGGATTTGGTACAATTGTGTTAATAAAGAGAAGTTTATCAAATGCACCATCTCCATCACTCCTCCTTGCTGGAGCTATCTAGAACTTTGACTACCAGAAGGAGGTTGGTAAAGACCTCAGAAATCATCAAGTCCAACCTGTCACCCAACACCTCTTGACTATTAAACCATGGCACCACATGCCACATCCAGTCCCCTCTTGAACACCTCCAGAGATGGGGACCCCACCACCTCCCTGGGCAGCACATCCCAATGGCCAATTGCTCTTTCCGGAAAGAACTTCTTCCTAACATCCAGCCTAAACCTCCCCTGGCACAGCTTGAGACTGTGTCCTCTTGTTCTGGTGCTGCTTGCCTGGGAGAAGAGACCAACCCCCACCTGGCTACAACCTCCCTTCACGTAGTTGTAGAGAGCAAGAAGGCCTCCCCTGAGCCTCCTCCAGGCTAACCACCCCCAGCTCCCTCAGCATCTCCTCGTAGGGCTTAGGCTCGAGGCCTCTCCCCAGCCTCGTTGCACTTCTCTGGACACGTCCAAGAGTCTCAGTGTCACAGATCTGCACACCTTCAGGACGAGCTGCAACACATTCAAAAGGCTCAGTGGCAACAGGTCCTGTCTGCTGGCATGGAGCTAAACCACCAAGATCCAGGCTCAGGAGAATCTTCTGCCACGTTGCTTGCGAGCTTCTTCCAGGAGTTAATTAAAAGTTTGCCCCTCCGCAGGCTTCAAGCACACTTCTCCTTCTGTGTTTCCTAGCTGCAGTATCTAGAGTACAACACATGTTGCAGCGGGAAATAACTCCCAGAAACACACAAATTGAACTGGGACAAGGGGGTAAATATTCTTTGGCTGATAAGGGGAGAGAGGGAAACGCTCTGATCAATAATCGGGCGCACTTCAAGCCGAGCGGCTGTCAGGCAGATTGAAGCAGCGGAGCAGCGCCCGGTGCGGTTTGTTTTCTTCCCTGCTGCTCTTTGTGCTCAAGATTTGGATGATATCTAAATAGTCTGGGAAGGGGGTGGGGGGGAAAGAAAAGAAAAGCAAAAGCAAGCCATCCCTGATGTCACACCTATTTATTCCTTTATTTTGCAGGCAGTCTGCAGAGAGCAAGATCAGATCCAGCACAGAGGAGCCTTTGAGTTGTAGTGTTTACCGTGCTCTCTCAAGTCCTAACCACTTCATGCTTTGTAATTTGCTTATTTGATCACGGCCTGGAATGCCAAGCGTGGCTCTGATGTATTTGTCTAAGCCTAGCCTCTTCAAATGCAGTAAGTAGCTGAATGATGTATGTTAATGACATGCTCTCCATCAGCTTTCCAACGCGGAGCTCTCGGCCCAGGTTTCCTGCGGAATATCCCTGGGATTCGCAGCGAAATTATCACACACATTAAGCATTCCAAGCCTTGGACCTAGAATTAATTTCCAAACAGAGCAAAAGTGCAGCCTATTTGTTTCCTGCAGGGAGTTTGCATCAGTAACAGGCTATTTATTCTGGAGTTTCTGAAGTCAGAGATGCCTTTTCCCTTTGCTGCCTTTGATCCGTCCTGATGAATTGTGCCGAGCACTTCGGTCCTGCCTCTCCTCTCGCTTATGTCATTTCCTCCTTTTGCCTGGAAAATATTTACTCTAGCAAAATTTACCCCCTGTGAAAGAAAGGACACAGGTTGCTCCAAAAGCAGCCTCAAGGATCCTTTGACAGAAAGACTGCTGCCAAAAATAAACACAATGGAAACCACAGAGTCGTTTCTCCAGATAGCCTTTGAGGAAGACTGCGTAGGAGGATTCACATTGGATGTTAGGAAGATGTTGTTCCCCATGAGGGTGGTGAGAGCCTGGCACAGGTTGCCCAGGGAGGTGGTGGAAGCCTCATGCCTGGAGGTGTTTGCAGCCAGGCTGGATGTGGCTGTGAGCAACCTTTTGATTCGCTTCTCCGACTGAGTGAGCTGTGCTTTATGGGGTGGGAGGATTAAACCTTCACACTACCACAGGTGTCCCTGCCCATGGCAGGAGGGTTGGAACTGGCTGATCCTTGAGGTCCCTTCCAGCCCTGACAGTTCTGTGATTCATAATCTTCATTGCTCTGGTTGATCATTCAGTCTTTGCATTGGTGATGTTTCAAACACAGAGGGCTGAGCTTCTGGAGTGACTCCAAACAGGGCAGAACAAAGCAGCTAAACCTGTGTTAGGCTGGGATCTGAGTCCTGTCAGGCAATAAATCTTTAATTGGCAAGACTGGCAACTGTCTCAAAATCAGAACTGAAGGGATATTTAACATCAGTGATGTTCTCAGTCTTGTCAGGAGTTGCTTTCCTAGACATCTTCTGAAAGGCTGGGTCTTGCTGCCATACTTACCAGATACTCACTAAACTCACTAAGCCACCCTTTCATTCCCCTCCTTCCCCTCAAATACCAGGCCCAAAAAGCAGCTGCAAGATGTAAAAGAAGAAAGGAAGCTGAAGCTCCCATTCATTGCAGTCCCACCTGACAGGATGGTTTGTGCTAGCTTGAGTGTTTGTCTCTCCTGTTGTCCCTGAACTGATCTTCTGGTGTAATCAGTGGAGAGAAAAAGCCCCATGTGAACTAGTCTGCCTAGGAGAAGGGATTTTCCCCTCAGGCATGAGGACTGCATGGTGGTGGTGCTGTTTGGGGGTGTGAGGGCAGAACAGTGTCCCACAGTGGCTGGAAGAGAAGTTCAGCATTACCTACGCACTTGCTTAAGCCTCAGCTATGAATGGCTGCTTGGCCACACAGTCCTCCTAGGCTCCAACCACAGAGGGTTTCCCACCTAATGTCTCCTTCAGGAGCCCAAAGCTCTCTGGTTCCAGCTTTCCTCTCTCTGCACAGCTGGGCCATGGGAGCAGTCCCACCTCTTTTACAAGTGCTGGCAGGCTCCTCAAAGCCTCTTATCCTCCCCACTTCCATGAATGCTCCAGGAGGTACTCCCTTAACAGCTCCAGAGTCACAGCAGGCAGAGTGAGCAGGGGAAATAAAGCCTCCTCTCATCTAACAGCTCCATGAAGTTTTCATATTAAGCAGAGCAGGAACTGAAACATCCCAGGTGAGTGCCCTAATCCCCCCACCATGCCTCCAGACTTCCTCTCCCTGGCTACTTTATTCTCTCTTACAAAACAGAAACTGGGAACAATCCCCCCCCTGCCCCCCAGCCCCTGGCCTGTTAGTTCTGGTGTTCCCCCCCGAGAGCTAAGCTTGAGGTTTTTCCAGCAGAGAAGTGAACTAAGGTCTCCTGCAGCCAGACTGAAAGATCAAGCCGCTGAAATACTTCTCCTCACCATGAAATGAAGCACATCTCCAAAGGACTGTGTTCCTGCCAGCGTGCCTTTCCATCTGCAATTACCTTCCCTCCAGCTTCTCTGCTTTGGGATGGGGAAGAGGTGGGAATTTGGCCCTGAATGAAGGATTATTAGCTCCTCTCTCAGCCAGGGAAAAGACAGGGACATACAATAAGAATATTAATTTTAATGAGGAACCCAGACTGGCAAGAGAACTTTATTGGCAGAAGTGAAATTAGCTTTTCTACATAAACAGTTAGTGGTGTCAGGGGACGAGTCATTCATTGCCCACAAGGCAAAAAAAACCCAACCCAAAACACAAGAGTCTTTAAGGGTCCTTACTCTCAAGAACGCTCTTCGCTGCTTAATGCAGAGAGGATTTGCTTTGTACTCCAGCAGGCATCAAGTATGAAAAGATATCGTCCCTTTCCAGTGGTTTGAGGCAGTGAATATCCAACAGGAACCAAGTTCTTCAGGCTTCCCTCTTGACCCTTCCCCTCCTTCCACACAGGCATGTGCTAACGTGCTCTACATACTGATTTTTCCACAGCTGTTTCCCAAGTCGAGAAGAGCTCCGAGTGTGAACTTCTCCATGCTCTGAAATCCACCCAGACCCAGTCCTGCTTGGAATGGAATGGAATGGAATGGAATGGAATGGAATGGAATGGAATAGAATAGAATAGAATAGAATAGAATAGAATAGAATAGAATAGAATAGAATAGACCAGGTTGGAAGAGACCTTCAAGATCATCGTGTCCAACCCATCAACCAACACTATCCAATCAACTAAACCATGGCACCAAGCGCCTCATTCAGTCTCTTCCTAAACACCTCCAGTGATGGTGACTCTTCCAACCTTAGTGATACTGTGATACCTCCCCAGGCAGCCCATTCTAATGGCCAATCTTTCTCTCTATGAAGAATTTCTTCCTAACATCCAGCCTAAACCTCCCCTGGTGCAGCTTGAGGCTGTGTCCTCTTGTCCTCCTCGTCCTCCCGGACGAGCCCCTGATTTTGCTCACTGAAAAATTAACCTCGCCTCTTGCCACCCTGTTCTTGGAGCACAAAGTGTTAAGGATGGACCATCCCTTATTCCCATTTCTCCTTTTCCCATCCCCTTGAGATAGCCTGGAGGAGCTGTCAGGCAACTGAGGTCCCCCATTAGGTGACAGGACTCACCTTTCCTGACCCTGCTTTTCCTCATTCCTCTTCCCTCTTCCCACCTTATTCTTGGAGCACAAACTGTTGAGAATGGACCTTCCCTCTTTTCCCATTCCTCCTTTCCCATCCCTTTGAGACAGCCCAGGGAGGGCCACGAGGTGATCAAGGTCCCCTGTCAAGTAACAGGTCTTGCCTTTCCTGATCCTGCTTTTCCTCATTCCCCTTCCCTCTTCCTACCTTATTCTTGATGGACCTTCACTTTTTCCCATTCCTCCTTTCTCATACCTTTGAGACAGCCCAGGGAGAGCCACCAGGAGATCCTGATCCTGCTTTTCTTCATTCCCCTTCCCTCTTCCCACCCTATTCTTGGAGAGCAAACTGTTAAGTATGGAACATCCTTCATTCCCCTTTCTCCTTTTCCCATCCCCTTGAGACAGCCTGGGGGCTATCAGGCAATCAAGGTCCCCCATTAGGTGGCAGGACTCACCTTTCCTGACCCTGCTTTTCCTCATTCCCTCTCCCTCTTGCCACCTTATTCTTGGAGGACAAACTGTTAAGGATGGACCATCCCTTTTTCCCATTTCTCCTTTTCCCATCCCCTTGAGACAGCCTGGGGGAACCATCAGGCTATCAGGACTCATCTTCCTTGACCTTGCTTTTCCTCATTCCCTCTCCTTCTTCCCACCCTGTTCTTGGAGAACCCTACTTCTGAGCACTGCCATTTTCCACCCCACCTTGCTCAGCCTGTTCCTCATCAGGAATTCAGGCTAAAACCCCTGTCTCTGAATAGCTGCTGCCTTAATGAAGCCAATGAGAGCCGAGATCCAGAGCCATCTGCATTTCAGCCCCTACTTTGTAACGTCTCAATATCACCAACTCCAAGGAGTAGCACTATACATTAATGGGAACATGTGTCATATCTCCTTGCTCTTTATGACTTAGGGGCTACCTATATTATCCCCCTGTCTCCAGATCTCTGAAAACAAGTGTAAATAGTAATTCTTATTAACTGCAGAGACACCTGCACTGAGATGGACAAATCTGGTCAACAGCAGGTTCCCCTGCTGTTTTACTAAGCCAGCAGCAGGCTCCTGTCTCTGGCAGATGCTCCTGGCTTTTTTTTTCTGTCTCACTTCTTAGCAGACACCAACTTCATGCACTCCTTGAAATTCCTTTCAGGAGCCAGTGTCCTTCTGGCTACCAAGGGCCTTTTTGCTGCAACAAAGCAATGAAGAGATCAGGGAGGTGCCAGGAGACTGAATTTGTTTGGGGGCCTGAAAATTACTGGCAGCCTTTTGTAAGCTTCCCATATCCTTTCTGCTAGGGATTAGCAGGAGTGAGGAGAATAGGTTTGCTGGGGAAGTCTTGGAAAACAAACAAACATTGGCAGTCTAAGCATCTGCCCATTAAATACCAGTTAAATTACCAGTTTAGGCACCTAGGATGGCTAAATACCAGTCCTGAGCACATGAGTAGGGAATACTTCTCTTCCTGGAAGTGTTTGTATGAAGCAAGAGCAGTGTTAGGGGGGAAAGCAACAGAGCATCAGGGGGGAAAGCAACAGAGCATCAGACTGGGAAAAGACAGCAAGAAACCATCCCTTGAGTCCTGTGTCCAGTTGTGGGCCCCTCAGTTTAGGAAAGATGTTGAGCTGCTGGAAGGTGTCCAGAGAAGGGCAACAAAGCTGGGGAGGGGTCTGGAGCACAGCCCTGTGAGGAGAGGCTGAGGGAGCTGGGGTTGCTTAGCCTGGAGAAGAGGAGGCTCAGGGGAGACCTTCTTGCTCTCTCCAACTCCCTGAAGGGAGGTTGTAGCCAGGTGGGGGTTGGTCTCTTCTTGCAGGCAAGCAGCACCAGAACAAGAGGACACAGTCTCAGGCTGCACCAGGGGAGGTTTAGGCTGGATGTTAGGAAGAAATTCTTCCCAGAGATTGGCCATTGGAAAGTGCTGCCCAGGGAGGTGGTGGAGTCACCATCACTGGAGGTGTTTAGGAAGAGCCTGGATGAGGCACTTGGTGCCATGCTTTAGTTGATCAGATGGTGTTGGGTGATAAATTGGACTCTATAATCTCCAAGGTCTTTTCCAACCTGGTTAATTCCATTCACATGAACACTCCCCACAGGGGGTTCTGTCTGCTCCTGCAGCTCATGGGCACACCTGGCTGAAGGTCCACATGGGTCACAGTGCAAAGCTGGGTGATGGCAGGCAACAACTTTAGGTAATTCTTCACAAATCCATCATAAAACTTTCTAGGGTCCTCCCCACCCCCTTTTTTTCTTCCTTTTCTCCTAGACATTCGATGCCAAATCATTCTGCTTGGTGATCTTCTCTGGTGCCCTCAACACAGGAAGCACATACACCTGATGGATTGGAGCCAGAGAGCCACAAATGTTATCAGGGGGTGGAGCACCTCTGCTTCAGGACAGGCTGAGGGAGCTGGGGGTGTTCAGCCTGGAGAAGAGAAGGCTCCAGGGGGACCTAATAGCAGCCTGCCAGTACCTGAAGGGGGCTACAAGAAGGCTGCAGAGGGACTGTTTGCAAAGGCCTGCAGGGACAGGACAAGAGGCAGTGGTTTGAAATGACAGAAGAAGAGATTTAGGTTGGACATTAGGAGGAACTTTACCGGGAGGGTGGTGGAACACTGGAACAGGTTACCCAGGGAGGTAGTTGAGGCACCATCCTTGGAGATATTCAAGGTCAGGTTCAAGAGGGCTCTGGGCCACCTGGTCCAGTGAAGGACATCCCTGGTGACTGCAGGGGATTTGGACTAGATGGCCTTTGGAGGTTCCTTCCAACCCAAACCATTCTGTGATTCTATGGTTCTGTACTGATGGCTGGAGCCTTGCCCAGAGCAGAGCCTTGCAGAGCCTTGCAGAGCCAGGGTGGTGCTGGGCAGGGGATGGCGAGTGCACAGCTCTCCATGAGGCACTGCTCCTCCTGACTCAGCTGCATGTTCCCACATCCTTCCTGGAGCCTCAGCCATTTTCAAAGCCTTGTAGTTATTAGAAGCAGAACATATAGGAGGTGCAAGCCTCTAATAATGGGAAGTCCTGATAAATTTCCTGGCTGCCAGTGCAAGGGACAATTTTCCTTCTTGATGCACTTCTTGGAGGCAGAGGCAACTGGGTTTATGAGCAGTTGCAAACCATTTGTTCCCAGAGATGCTGAAGGGGACAGTCAAGAGCTGCACAGCACATCCTGATATACCTGAGCAGCTTCATGCACACATGTGTGACCCAGCTGGGGACCACAGGCCCTCTGGCACAAACTCCTGCAGCTGGGGGGGGGGGGTTCTGCCTCAAAACTACTGTGGTTAAATCACAAGATGGTATCTCCAAGGAAATGCAGCTGGTACAGAGGAGGTGTAGCTTGCAGAGCTATGTAGAGCTGTGCTTTGTTCAGAAGCAAGAACAAATCCAGACAGACACACAGACCTGGCTACTGCTCTGCCTTAAACAGAGATACAAAGGGCTGATGTCCTCAACCAGAGTCTACAAGAGACATTGACCAGGCATTGGAACAGGCTGCCCAGGGGGGTGGTAGAGTCACCATCCCTGGAGGTGTCAGGAGATGTGTGGCCAGGCAGTGAGGTGGGGGTTGGTCTGTTCTCCCTGGTATCAGGTGACAGAACAAGAAGAAATGGCCTGAAATTGTGCCAGGGGAGGTTTAGGTCAGAGCTTAGGAAAAAATTGTGGTCAGGGATTGGAACAGGCTGCCCAAGGAGGTGCTAGAGTCACCATCCCCTGAAGATGGTCAAGAAATGTGTGGCCATGGCGCTTTGGGCCATGGTTTTATGGCCCTGGTGGTGTTGGGTTGATGACTGGACTGGATGATCTTGGAGGTCTTTTCCAACTGGAAAAAATCCATGATTCTAACAGTCTTTTTGTTTCCTGCACCCCAGCTTTGCTGACACCCAGGCCAAAGTCCTGTCTTGGTAGGATTCCTTGAGAAGCACTGTAGAGTCAAATGCCAGGGTTAATGTCTGCAGTCCTCTGAGAGGCAGATACTAACAGTTCCCAGATACCTCATCCTGTCTCTTCTTAAACACCTCCAGGGATGGTGACTCCACCACCTCCCTGGGCAGCACTTTCCAATGGCCAATTACTCCTTCCGGGAAGAGCTTCTTCTTAACATCCAGCCTAAACCTCCCCTGGCACAGCTTGAGACTATGTCCTCTTGTTCTGGTGCTGCTTGCCTGGGAGAAGAGACCATCCCCCACCTGGCCACAACAGTATCACAGTATCACTAAGGTTGGAAGAGACCTCAAGGATCATTGAGTCCAACCTGGCACCACAGACCTCATGACTAGACCATGGCACCAAGTGCCACGTCCCATCTGAACTCCCTTCAGGGAGCTGGAGAGAGCAAGAAGGTTTCCCCTGAGCCTCCTCCTCTCCAGGCTAAGCAACCCCAGCTCCCTCAGCCTCTCCTCACAGGGCTGTGCTCCAGACCCCTCCCCAGCTTTGTTGCCCTTCTCTGGACACCTTCCAGCATCTCAACATCTTTCCTAAACTGAGGAGCCCAGAACTGGACACAGGACTCATGGTGTGCTGAGCACAGGGCACAATGACTTCTCTGCTCCTGCTGGCCACACTCTTCCTGAGGTCCTGTTCCTTTAAGGTCCCTTCTAACCCAAACCATTCTCTGAGTCTATGCAAACCAAGAAGCAACAGGAATCAGCTGAAGGGTGGTCTGGGCACCTTTCTGGGTGGGTTCAGCAACTCACCACCCCCTGTTTGCTCAGGAGGAAGTAGAATCCATGAACTAGTTTAAGTGGTGACTTTCAAAAAGTGTTTAGCAGGAGATGTTGTGGAGGGAAAGCTTAACCCTTCCAGAGTTCTTATCTTAACCCTTCCCGAGTTCTTATCTTTGCTGTGGGAAGATGCTGTGTGGCCTCCACAGCCATCCAGAGTGGCCAATGCTTCCCAGACTGCTCTGGGAGAGCTGACACACAGAACTAATCTTTAATTTATTGATGCTCTACTTCACTCAGAGATGGACTCTATCAATAAATGGCTTTAGCTAAGAAGCTAAGGTCTAAGAAGCAGTAGTAGGAGCTTGCAAAAGTACATCAAAGCTTACAGCAAATAAAATCAAGAGCTTGTGGGAGAAAAATTGATGTCTAGGAAGGACAGAAAGAGCAAACAAACACCACAAACTTTTAAGTAGGTGTTTTGTAGGAGCTGGTGGTGTTGGCCATCTTAAACACACACCTTGAGGCTTTCTACATCCTTCTCAGTTGGCCAGGGGCTTACAAAAGGATTTCTATGGAATGAATAGCAGCAGCCTGCAGTGACAAAACACAACAGCCCTAGGATGACACAGAAAATCAGTGTCCTACTTAGAGCAACGTGCTCTGGCAACTGATACCTGTTTGGAGATGATGAACGCCAAATCATTTAACCTGCTGCTGCAGCTTGGCAGTGCTCAGAGGCTTGTTGGGCTGGGTGGTAAGTTCAGCAGTCAGGGGAAGGAGCAGGAGCAGGAGCAGGGAGCCCTGGGAAGGTTACTCACCGCTGGAGCACACCCTGGCCCTTGCCTTTCTGATAGCTTCTTGAACTCAAGCAGAGCTTTCCAACAGCCCTTTCCTACATGAGTTTTCTATGCCAGACACATCCTTGCAGATGCAAATCACCTCTGCCCCAAAGCTTTGTTTTACACCCAGGAACACCACAGCACTCAGTTACTGCAGGTTTCACCCTTGCACAGCCTCCACTCATGCTGCAAATTCATTTAGCATGAGCCTCCCTGAGGTCACAGCACCCAAGCACAACCAGAGGCTGGGTGAGGAGTGGCTTGAGAGCAGGCTCAGGGAGAAGGACTTGAGGGGACTACGAAATGAGCAGCTCCCCAAGAGCCAGCAATAGTTGCTGGCAGCCCAGCAGGCAGCTGTGTGCTGAGCTGCATCCAGAGCAGGGAGAGCAGCAGCACAGGGAGGGGATTCTGCCCCTCTGCTCTGCTCTGCTGACAGCCCACCTGCAGCACTGCCTCCAGTTCTGGGGCCCCCAGCACAAGAAGCACCTGAAACTGCTGCAGCAGGTCCAGAAGAGGAGGCCATGAAGTGTATCAGACAGGCTGAGAGAGTTGGGGCTGTTCAGCATGCAGAAGAGAAGCCACCAGGGGACCTTAGGGCAGCCTTCCAGAACCTGAAGGGGGCTACAGGAGAGCTGAGGAGGAACTTCTAACAAGGGCTTGTAGAGATTAGATGAGGGAGAATGGCTTTAAGCTGGAAAAGGGGAGATTTAGCCTGGAGACTAGGAAGAAAATCTTTCCAGGGAGGGTGGTGAGAGACTGGAACAGGTTGCCCAGGGAGGCTGTGGATGCTCCTCCCTGGAGGTGTTCAAGGCCAGGTTGGATGAGGCCTTGAGCAAGCTGGGCTGGTGAAAGGTGGGTTGGAGCTAGATGATCTTAGTATCATAGTATCAGTCAGGGTTGGAAGGGACCACAAGGATCATCTAGTTCCAACCCCCCTGCCATGGGCAGGGACACCCCACACAAGATCAGGCTGGCCAGAGCCTCATCCAGCCTGGGCTTAAACACCTCCAGGGATGGGACCTCAACCACCTCCCTGGACAACCCATTCCAGGGCTTCACCACTCTCATGGGGAAGAACTTCCTCCTCAAATCCAGTTCCAGCTTCATTCCATTCCCCCTAGTCCTATCACTCCCTGACACCCTAAAAAGTCCCTCCCCAGCCTTCTTGTAGCCCCCTTCAGATACTGGAAGGCCACAATGAGGTCACCTCGGAGCCTCTTTAAGGTCCCTTCCAGCTCAAACCATTCTGTGATTCTGTGATCCCCTAGAATTTTAGGGCAGAACATCCAGGTCAGACCTGGTGATGTTTGGCCAGGCAAGAAGGTGTCTGACTGCAGAGGTCTCTGCTGCCTGGGGCTCTCGGACACCTTGCAGCATTGCTGCTCTGCCTTTCACTACAGACCAGTGCCAATGGTTACGAATTTCTACCCTGCCTTTGCCATTTCAAAGCTTCCTCTTGAATTTCATACTGGGGCAAAGCTGCCAGGGAAAACAATGAGCCATTTGCCTGAGTAATGAGCAGAAAATTGGAGCTGAGGTCAGGAAAGATTATTGCAGGAGAAAGGCTGCGATAACAGAGCCTCTGCAGCTCCCCTTAGCTCCCTGTCAGAAGACTCAACCTTTCTTCCCACAGATCTTTTTATAAACCCCCCTAGCTCACAATTTTCTCTATAAAACAGCCATGGATTTAATTTGGCTTTTAAAGAACAGAAGGAAAGGAAGCACCCCGTGCCTGATCTGCCTCTGAGAGGCAAAGAGGGAATTTGCTATGAAACAGAGCGAGTCAGAACTTTTCCTCTCTGGTTTTTATTGGGGCTCTGATTTGAAGTCAGAGAGCATTTCAGAGCCTCTCATATTCTGCTGCTTGCCTTTCTTTTCCTTCCCACTGATATGTTTTTAATCCTTGACTTCACCAGCAGTCAATTGCTGCTTCTGTCCCTTGCTGCCCACCTCTGACTTACTGTCAGGATTTCTGGCTGGCTCTGCACAGCCCTCCCTTGCTAAGCTCAATGTCTGTGCTCAGGTTTCTCCCTACAGCCACAAGCCTTAATATAATCTGGAAGCCAAGCAAAGGCTGCTCTGAGAGAATGGATGGGACAGGGGTAGGAACCTGACAGGCTTGGGCCCGAGTGGCTGAAGAGCTGCTGTGTAGAGAAGGAAGAAATTCTTCCTCATTAGGGGGGTGAGAGCCTGGCACAGGTTGCCCAGGAGGGTGGTGGAAGCCTCATGCCTGGAGGTTTTGAAGGCCAGGCTGTATGTGGCTGTGAGCAGCCTGAGGTAGTGTGAGGTGTCCCTGGCCATGGCAGGGAGTTGGGACTGGATGATCCTTGAGGTCCCTTCCAGCCCTGACAGTTCTGTGATTCTATGATTGATGGCTGGCTGAAAATGAGCCAGGGTGTACCCAGGTGACCAAGAAGGCCACCAGCATCCTGGCCTGGATCAGCAATGGTGTGACCAGCAGGAGCAGGGCAATGATTGCCCTCCTGTACTGGGTGCTGTTGAAACCACACCTGGAGTCCTGGGTTTCGTTTTAGGGCTCTGCCTCCAAGAAGGACATTGAGGTGCTGAACAGTCTGATCTAGCTGGGGTGTCCCTTCCCACCTGGACCAGTCTATGATTCTATTATTATTATTATTATTATTATTATTATTATTATTATTATTATTATTATTATTATTATTATTATTGTTATTATTGTTATTATTGTTATTATTGTTATTATTGTTATTGACAGGCTGCAGAGGTGGGCACAAGCCAACCTCAGGAGGTTCAAAAAGACCAAGGGCAGGGTCCTGCAGCTCGGTCGAGGCAACCCCAAGCACAAATCCAGGCTGGGCAGGGACTGGCTGGAAAGCAGCCCTGAGGAGAGAGCCTTGGGGGTGCTGGGGGAGGAGAAGCTCACCAGGAGCTCTCAGTGTGCACTTGCAGCCCGGAAAGCCAACCAGAGCCTGGGCTGCAGCAAGAGAAGTGTGGCCAGCAGGGCAAGGGAGGTGATTCTCCCCCTCTGCTCAGCTCTGATGAGACCCCACCTGGAGTACTGCCTCCAGTTCTGGAGCCCCTATTCCAAGAGGAATCTGGAGGTGCTGGAAGGTGTCCAGAGAAGGGCCAGGAGGCTGAGCAGAGGGCTGGAGCACCTCTCCTGTGAGGACAGACTGAAGGAGTTGGGGCTGTTCAGTCTGGAGAAGAGAAGGCTCTGAGGTGACCTCATTGTGGCCTTCCCGTATCTGAAGGGGGCTACAAGAAGGCTGGGGAGGGACTGCTCAGGATCTCAGGGAGTGATAGGACTAGGGGGAATGGAATGAAGCTGGAAGTGGGGAGATTCAGGCTGGAGGTGAGGAGGAAGTTCTTCCCCATGAGAGCAGTGAAGCCCTGGAATGGGTTGTCCAGGGAGGTGGTTGAGGCCCCGTCCCTGGAGGTGGGATGAGTCTCTGGCCAGCCTGATCTAGTGTGAGGTGTCCCTGCCCCTGGCAGGGGGGTTGGAACTAGATGATCCTTGTGGTCCTTTCCAACCCTGAACTGATTCTATGATTCTATGATTATATTTCCATCAGAACCACCTGCCATAGGAAACAGGATGCTGTGCTCCCTTTAAGGATTCCTGAAAGAACTCTGCTCTGCAAGTTGGTAGGGATTTGACATAGGAGTCTTCAAAAAAATCAGTGCTAATGTTTTCCCAGAAGCTGGAAGGCAGCAGATTGATGTGTAGCTAATCTAGCTGTGTAATAAATGTCCATACTCAAAAGGTGTCCATTAAACAGGGCAGGGATCCAAATGACATGCAACAAAACCCCAGCCTGTAGCAGGAGGTGGCAGGAGCTCTCCCTCCAGTGCACTGCCTCCAGACTGGGTGCAGGAGGCAAGGCTCCTGCACTCTGGCTGGCTGTCAGTCAGGCCTCCCCTAATAATTCTCCAACTCATTAGTGAGTTTCAGACAAATTTGAAAGGAGCAATAGCAGTCTCAAAGATATTAAGTTCCTACAAGTTTCATCAAAATGAACAGCTGGAGAGAGGAGAAACCCCCTGATTAGTGCTGAGTGGAGGGGAGGAGAGGCAGCCTGCCTGTGCCAGCTCTGATGTCTGGCCCCAGCCTCCTGCCCAGGCACCTTGAGGCAGCCTCAGACCCCAGGCTCCAGGGGTCAGGCTCCCTCAGCTCTGCCTCCAGGCTGGTGGGCAGCAAGGCAGGGCAGCAGGCAGAGGAGTGGTAGGAAGGTCAGGCTTCACTTGCCATGCTCCCCATGAAGCTAGTAGTTGCCCTCCCCACTTCAGGTGCTTCTCACAGTATCACAGGATCACCAAGGTTGGAAGAGACCTCAAAGATCATCAAGTCCAACCTGTCACCACAGACCTCATGACCAAACCATGGCACCAAGTACCACGTCCAATCCCCTCTTGAACACCTCCAGGGATGGTGACTCCACCACCTCCCTGGGCAGCACATTCCAATGGCTAACAACTCTCTCTGGGAAGAACTTTCTCCTCACCTCCAGCCTAAACTTCCCCTGCTGCAGCTTGAGACTGTGTCCTCTTGTTCTGGTGCAGCTTGCCTGGGAGAAGAGACCAACCCCCTCCTGGCTACAACCTCCCTTCAGGGAGTTGGAGAGAGCAATGAGGTCTCCCCTGAGCCTCCTCTTCTACAGGCTAAGCAACCCCAGCTCCCTCAACCTCTCCTCACAGGGCTGTGCTCAAGGCCTCTCCCCAGCCTCGTTGCCCTTCTCTGGACACCTTCAAGTGGCTCGATGTCCTTCCTAAACTGAGGGGCCCAGAACTGGACACAGGACTCAAGGTGTGGCCTCAACAGTGCTGAGCACAGGGCACAATGACTTCCCTGCTCCTGCTGGCCACACTGTTCTTCATACAGGCCAGGATGCCATTGGCCTTCCTGACCACCTGGGCACACTGCTGGCTCATGTTTAGGCAGCTGTCAATCAGCACCCCCAGGTCCCTTTCTGTTGGGCAGCTCTCCAGCCACTCCAACCCTGACTGCAGGATACCCTTTGAAAAGAGTCCAGCCCAAGTGAACAATTAACCAGAGCTGCTTGCAGAAACCCCTGTCCTCACTCCCAGCCCTGGTCTGCTCCCTTCCCACCAGAAATGTGACAGCTGAGAGGCAAGTCTTTTCTATCCAGGGAAGAGAAAAGAGATTTGCTGACCTCCCAGCTGGCATGCTCTGCCCTCTCATTGACCTTGCTGCGATTCCATACCCACTGCTCAGAAAAACAAAGCCACCTTTCAGAGTATGCCACTCAGCCACTCTGCTTGGGGAAGGGAAGCACTACCTGCTCAGCTTTAACATTTTAATAGCTCAACAAAACGCACAGAGAGGAGAGACAAACTTCCCAGAATGCCTTGGGCAAAGCTTTTCCTCTATTACCAATGGCCTTCCTATTGTTCTTCCACAGAGTTCTCATCCTTCCCTTCTAAAAGCGAGATGGAGCCCAAGGAAACAGATTGCTGTAGCTGTTGCCCAATGCATCACTTTCAGAAAGTACCAGGGAAATACTTAAGATCATAGAGTCATAGCATGGAACCTTAAAGATCATCCAATTCCACCCCCCTGCCATAGGCAGGGATACCTCCCACCAGCCCAGCTTGCTCAAGGACTCAGCCAGCCTGGCCTCAAACACCTCCAGGTTTGGAGCCTTCCCAGCTTCTCTAAGCAACCTGTTCCAGTGTCTCACCACCATCACGGGGAAGAATTGCTTCCCAATGTCTATATCTAATATCAATCTAACCTCTTTCAGTTTGAAACCACTGTTCCTTGTCCTGTCACTACACTCCCTGATAAGAAGTCCCTCCTCATCTTTCTCGTGGGCTCACTTCAGGTACTGGAAGGCTGCTCTAAGGTCTCCTTGGAGCCTTCTCTTCTTCTCCAGGCTGAACAATCCCAACTCCCTCAGCCTGTCCCCATAGCAGAGGTTCTCCAGCCCTCTGATCATCTTCATGGCCCTTCTCTGGACACACTCAAGCAGGTCCATGCTCTGCTGGAGGCCCTAGAACTGAACATAGTACTCAGGGAGGTAGAGTAGAGGGGGACAAACAACCCCACTGACCTGCTGGTCACGTTTAGTCTGATCCATACAGTTGTATTTCTGGGCTGTAAGCAGGCAACCACCAACAGAACAAGAGGACACAGTCTCAAGCTGTGCCAGGGGAGGTTCAGGCTGGATGTTAGGAAGAAATACTTCTCAGAAAGAGAGACTGGCCATTGGGATGTGCTGCCCAGGGAGGTGCTGGGGTCACCATCCCTGGAGGTGTTTAGGAAGAGCCTGGATGAGGCACTTGGTGCCATGGTTGAGTTGATTAGAGGGTGTTGGGTGATAGGTTGGACTTGGTGATCTCAAAGGTCTTTTCCAACCTGGTTAATTCTATTCTATTCTATTCTATTCTATTCTATTCTATTCTATTCTATTCTATTCTATTCTATTCCATTCCATTCCATTCCGACCTTGTGGCTCACATTCAGTTCTTCACCCACCAACACCTGCAAGTCTTTCTGCACAGGGCTGCTTTCCATCTACTCATCATCCAGCCTTGGGATTGCCCTGACCCAGCTGCAGGATCAGCACTCAACATTTTCCATTAAGAACTTTGAGAGGTCACAGAACCTCAGAATCATTCAAGTTGGAAAAGACCCTTGGGATCATCAAGTCCAACCACTAACCCTGCTCTGCAAAGTTCACCTCTAAATACAAAGTACATCACTCCTCTGGCTGATTGTTGTATGATTAACTAGAACAGAAACAGCACCTGAGAAGAGAAGACTCTGGGGGGACCTTAGAGCTGCCTTCCATTGGCTGAAGGGATCCTACAGAAGGAATTTTCATCAGGGTGTCTAGAGGCAGGACAAAGGGAGATGGTTTGAGGCTGGGGGAGAGTAGGGTTAGAGTGGATCTTAGGAAGAAGTTCTTCAGTAGGAAGGTGGTGAGACTCTGGAATAGGCTGCCCAGGGAGGGAGAGTAGGTTCAAACTGGATCTCAGGAACAAATTCTTCAGTAGGAGGTTGGTGAGACTGTGGAATATGCTGCTCAGGGAGGCTGTGGATGCCTCCTCCCTGGAGCTGTTCAAGGCCAGGTTGGATGAGGCCTTGAGAGCTGAATCTAGTTGAGAGGTGCCCATGGTGGGAAGGTTGGAGCAGATGAGCTCTGAGGTGCCTTCCAACCTAAGCTGTCCTATGATTAGATGCCTTTAGAAAAGATGTGGGCAGGTGGGTCACCTAGACCAAGTGCTTCAGGCAGCAAAAGAAGTTCCTTTGGAACTTCTTTGTTCTCCAGAACTTCATAAGGATGAATTTTGTTTTCTGGGTCTTGATGCTTCTTTCCTTCTCTTCCAACAGGAATCATTCAGTGCTTCCCAATTTTTCAACATGTTCTCCAGAGAAAGCAATATGGTCTTGCAGTACCTCTGAGGTGTTCCTCCACCTTCTCCCTTCACAGCCTCACAGGTCCTCTTAAAGGCAAACAGGGACCAAGTGAGACAAATGCCTGGGGGGTACAGATGCCCAGGAAATAGTTTCTATAGCAACAGCAACTACATTAAAGCATTCTGAACTTCCTTCTGCTCTTCAGGCTTTAAGCTTTGAGGTATCACAGAGACTCTGAACAGGCAAATGTGATTTCCCTTACAACCATCTCTGCCCTGCCCTCATCAAAACCAGTTGTGCTGAGGGAGTTCTGCTTGGGACATTTAAATGAAGACATGGCACAAGAGTAATAAATAAGCAGCTGAGAGCAGTGCTCACTGGCTAGGGGAGGGATGAGCTAGGATGACCTGGCAGATTCAGGTCTGATGGTGATGACCTGATAGGTACAGGTCTGATAATGATCTAGTAGATATAGGTCTGATGGTGATGATGACCTGCTAGATACAGGTCTGATGATGATGACCTGCTAGGTACAGGTCTGATGATAATCTAGTAGATACAGGTCTGATGGTGATGATGGAACTGGGATTGTTTAGCCTGGAGAAAAGGAGAGTGAAGGGAGAACTTCTCACACTCTACAGCTCCATGAAAGGAGGTTCAAGTGAGGTAGGATGAGGCCTCTTCTCCCTGGTAACAAGTGGTAGGATGAGAAGAAATGGCCTCAAGTTGCACCATGGGAGGTTTAGGTTGGATGTTAGAAGAAACCTCTCTCTCTCTTTTTTCCCTCTCTCTCTCCCTCCTTCTGTTAATATAATTCCTCTCCTCTTCCCTCTCCCTCTCCTCCCTCTCTCTCTATTTTTCCCCCCTCTCCCTCCCTTCTTCTGTTCCATCCATTCTATTCTGTTAATAAACAGCCTCGAGGGCTGTTGATATTTTGGCCTCGTTTGTGCCTGTGTTTTCATAACCCAGCAATGGTGGTGTGCTTGGTAGGGTAAGGTTAATGGTTGGACTTGATGATCTTGAAGGTCTTTTCCAACTTAGATGATTCTATGTCCCAAAGAAGTGAGGCTCTTTCCCTGTCCAGACCGAGGCAGAGCTCTGCTCCCTGCGACCAGCTGCTACCCACCACACCACACCAGAAAGGATATTTCTCTGCAGCATCTCCTCCTCCTTCACAAACCTTGCAGATGTTTGGGTCCCAGTGATATTTCTTAGAGGATGGAGTGTGCAACTGCTATAATTAAGCAATCCAGCACCAGTAGGTCACTGGAGAGGAAATTAGGAACTAAAGCACCGTGTGCCGAGGAAGCCAAAAACACTCTGAGCTGAGATCTTCATTCAGTGCATGAAAAGCCTCTGCCTTTGCCTGCTTTGCTTTGACAGAGGTCTCAGTCCTGTTCTGCACCAGCAGAAGATGCTGAAAAATAAATAAATGAGTAAAATATGAGACTTAAATCTGTGTCCCAGGCTTATTTTACATGTAAATTGGGATCTTAAATGGTAGGAGGGGGGCAAAAAAACGTGGCTTTGTCAACAGTGCTTTCTGGTTTGGTAGCTCTCTATTAGTTTTTAATGGGCAGGAGAAATGTGCTGAGTTGGAGGCTTTCCAGGGGTTTGGCAGTGCTCCACTGTGTCAGCCCTGAGTGAAAAAAAGAAAGATGTTATTCCTTCTTGTTACAGTAAGAATTGGGTGAAGGTAGTGTCACTTCTCTGAGCTGTTCTGGCACAAGTCCACCCCCAGCAAGGCAGTCAGAGCAAAACAACCTCACTGTGAGGCAGGGAAATGCTGTGTGGCAGGAGGTGAACTCCCAGTAACCTGACTGGGACACAGATACTGACACTGCTTATAGAATGGGGTGGGTTGGATGGGACCTTAAAAAGCATAAGCCCTAGGAGGAGAGGCTGAGGGAGCTGAAGTAGTTCAGCCTGGAGAAGAGGAGGCTCAGAGGAGACCTTATTGCTGCCTACAACTACCTGAAGGGAGGTTGCAGCCAGGTTGGGGTTGGTCTCTTCTCCCAGACAACCAGCACCAGAACAAGAGGACACAGTCTCAGACAGCACCAGGGGAAGTTTAGGCTGGAGGTGAGGAGAAAGTTCTTCACAGAGAGAGTTGTTAGCCATTGGAATGTGCTGCCCAGGGAGGTGGTGGAGTCACCATCCCTGGAGTTGTTCAAGAGGGGATGGGACGTGGCACTTGGTGCCATGGTTTAGTAGTCATGAGGTGTTGGGTGACAGGTTGGACTTGATGATCTTTGAGGTCTCTTCCAACCTTATGGATTCTATGATTCTACCATTATCTGGATCCAACCCCACTGCCATGGGCAGGGGCACCACACACCAGCCCAGGATGCTCAACCCCCCGGCCAGTCTGGCCTGGAACACCTCCAGGAACATCCACCACATTCCTGGGCAACCTGTGCCAGTCTCTCACCACCCTCATGGGGAAGAGCTTTCTAACATCCAATCTGAATCTACCCATTTCTAGTTTTGTTCCATTGCCCCCAGTCCTATCACTCCCTGACACCCTCAAAAGTCCCTCCCCAGCTTTCTTGGAGCCCCCTTCAAATGCTGGAAGGCCACAAATAGGTCTCCTGGGAGCCTTCTCTTCACCAGACTGAACAACCCCAACTCCCTCAGGCTGTCTCCAGAGCAGAGCAGCTCCAGCCCTCTGCTCCTCCTCGTGGCCCTTCTCTGGACACCTTCCAGCACCTCCTAAGCCTTCCTATATAGAGGCTCCAGAACTGGCCCCAGAGCTCCAGCTGTGGTCTCAGCAGAGTGGAGCAGAGGGGCAGAATCCCCTCCCTGGCCCTGCTGGCCACACTTCTCTTGCTGCAGCCCAGGCTCTGCTTGGCTCTCTGGGCTGCAACTGCTCACTGCTGGCTCCTCTTGAGCTTCTCCTCCCCCAGCACCCCCAAGGCCTTTCCTTCAGGGCTGCTCTCAAGCCAGTCCCTGCCCAGCCTATATCAGTGCCTGGGATTGCCCTGACCCAGCTGCAGGACCTTGCCCTTGGTCTTGTTGCACCTCATGAGGTTGTCATGGGTCATCTGCAGCCTGTCCAGGTCCCTCTGGATGGATCTCTTCCCTCCAGCTGTCTGCTGCACCACACAGCTTGGTGTCATCAGCAAACCTGCTGAGGGTACACTCAGTGCCACTGTCCCTGGCACCAACAAAGTTGTCAAACAAGACCCAGTCCTGATCCCTGCCCTTCCCAGCCCTCACCTCCTGGAGGGACACATCCACTTTCCCAGAAAGAAAGAAATCTTGGTGGGTTATATGGATGGCAGGATCCAAACCACCTCCTTGTTTGGCAAAGTCAAATCAATCACTGCAGGTTTGGGGCTGCCACACACTGCTCAAAGAGTTTTGAAAGGCAAGAAGGCAGCTTTGTCTCACACACAGTCTCTGCATAAGGGGGAAAGGTAGGGAGAGGCTAGGGGAGGGGGAAATCCTGTTTGTCAGCTGCTTCCTTGGTGATGTTCAATAAGAGCACCCAGGGCTGGTTTTCTTTTCACTTGGCACTTTCTGTGTTGCTATGACTTCACTAATCTCCAGCCCATAAATCATTTGAGTAAACAACACACCAACAAGCTCAAATCCAGGGGAAATTTCTCCAAGGCAAGGCTTGGTGGGGTTGGGGGGTGTTTGTGTGTGTTGGTTGTTGCTGTTGTGGGGTTTGGGTTGGTTGGGCTTTTTTCCCTTCATCTTTCTGCTTTAAAGGGAGAGCTCAGGAGATTCCTTGCTCCATGGGATGTCACCATGAGAAACATCCTCCTGCCATTGCTGAGGTTTAGCTTTGAAGCCTGTCATTAAGTGCAGGCATTGAAGTGAAGAGAGAACAGCACAGGATGATCAGCTGATTTTTTTTCTCTTCTCTCTCTCTCTCTCTCTGTGTTCTGCTCCCTCTTGACCCTTACATGAGGATCCTTCTGTTGACTAGAGGGTCTCTGCTGCTTCTCCCACTTCAAAACCCTTCCTCCTAGCAACAGAATCGCTGTTGATGTGTGGAGGCTTTCAAGCCAGCCCAAAGCTGTGCTCCCTTGAACGGTGCAAGGGGTTGGACTCACAGCTACAAATCAAATGTCATTTTGCTTCATGGTGGATTTCAGAGTGGGCTGCATCTCAGCTGAGTTGTTTGGTTGCACACCCTTTGATAGATGGATCCTTCCCCACAGCCACGATCCAGCACAAGTAACCCTGGGACGGGGGGAAGTGTGCAGCAGCTTTCTAACACAACTTAAAATGTCATCCCCCAGGGCACAGCAATTCACAGGGATCAGAGGCAGAAAGGCCATGCAGAGGTGCACTTGGGTGAACAGGTAGCCACTTGGTTTGCATCTCTACTGCCTTGTGTCTTGCTCTTACTGTCTTGTGTCCTGTCTCTTGGGGCTGGGGCAATCCCAAGCACAGATCCAGGCTGGGTGACAAGTAGAGGAAGAGCAGCCAGGCAGAGAAGGACTTGGGGGTGTTGATTGATGAGGTGCTTGACTTGAGCCAGCAATGCCTGCTGGCAGCCCAGAAGGCAGCTGTGTGCTGGGCAGCATCAAAAGAAGAGTGGCCAGCAGGGTGAGGGAGGGGATTCTGCTCCTCTGCTCTGCTCTGGTGACACTCCACCTGGAGAGCCACATCCACTTCTGCTGCCACCAACACAGGAAGGACATGGAGCTGTCAGAGCAGGCCCAGAGGAGGCCATGAAGATGATCAGAGGGCTGGAGAACCTCCCCTATGGGGACAGGCTGAGAGAGTTGGGGTTGTTCAGCCTGGAGAAGAGAAGGCTCTGGGGAGAGCTTAGAGCAGCCTTACCATACCTGAAGGGGACCACAGGAGAGCTGGGGAGGGACTTTTCACCAGGACCTGTGCTGACAGAGATGAAACAACTTTTATTTCTAGGACAGGTGCTTTGTTCTTTGCTTTTATTCTCAGCCCTTTGAGCAGAAAAAGATCTCTGTGCTATCACAGGGTCATGACTGGTGGTTTCCTTCTGACCATCACCTTCCCTAATCCTCCTCCTCCACTAATGGATCTATCCTGAATTTTCCACCCTGCCTTGATTTCTCCCAGCTGATTGTTGCCTCTTTAATGCCACAGGAGACAGACACCAAGACAATATTTGGGAGGCTTTGTTCTCTCCTCATCTGCCTGCTCTCAGGGCTCCATTTCCTCCATTCTCTAGCTCTTGGCTCTCTTCAGCGTTGCTCCAGGCTCCCCACTCACAGGAGCCATGGAGGCTTTCTGACCTGTCAGCTTTTGAGAGAGTTTGCTCAGGCATATCCTTGGGAGAGTCTTCCCTCCCATCACAGTCAGAAATCCCCAGTACTGAGCAATTGAAAGGATGGTAAGAGGATGGAGACCTGCATCACAGAAGTCTTGGCACAGAAAAGGATGCCCCAAGACACAAATCTCTTTTCTGTTCCTGTTAGGCATATGTCCCCTCTGCTTCCACTTTCCTTCTTTCACAGGAGATGATCTGCCAGAAAATATTTCTTCAGCTATCATCAAATGTTCATCTCCTTCCTGACTGCCCCAAGGGCAGACTCAGTCCCTGGTTTATTATCGCCTGTTTTGCACTGCAAAGCCAGCACAGAGCCGTCTCCAAATAAAAGCACTGCTCCTTCACAGCCAGGCCTGGCAAAGTGCTGTGCAAAGGTGAGCAGGCAGGGAGGGTCCCAGCAAGGCTTAAATGACCTACCTGGGGTCAAACAATGGGATGCAGCAGAATCCTAGAATCAGTTCCTTTGTTTGGAAGAGATCTCTGAGCTCCTTGAGCTCACACTCAGTGTCTGCTTCCTCACCTCTGTCCCATCAAGAAATGCTTTTAAATCTCTGCAGTAAGCAAGCACAAACAGGACAGGTAGGTAGGAAGGTGGAGCCTCCCTGGGCAGATCACTTCAGAAAGACAAACAATGCAATGGCATCCTGGCATGCATCAAGAATAGTGTGGCCAGCAGGAGCAGGGAGGTCATTCTACCCCTGTATTCAGCACTGGTTAGGCCACACCTCGAGTCCTGCGTCCAGTTCTGGGCCCCTCAGTTTAAGAAGGACATTGAGACACTTGAATGTGTCCAGAGAAGGGCAACAAAGCTGGGGAGGGGTCTGGAGCACAGCCCTGGGAGGAGAGGCTGAGGGAGCTGGGGTTGCTTAGCCTGGAGAAGAGGAGGCTCAGGGGAGACCTCATTGCTCTCTACAGCTCCCTGAAGGGAGGTTGTAGCCAGGTGGGGGTTGGTCTCTTCTCCCAGGCAAGCAGCACCAGAACAAGAGGACACAGTCTCAAGCTGTGCCAGAAAGGGTTGTTAGCCAATGGAATGTGCTGCCCGGGGAGGTGGTGGAGTCCCCATCCCTGGAGGTGTTCAAGAGGGGATTGGATGTGGCACTTGGTGCCATGGTTTAGTCATGAGGTCTGTGGTGCCAGGTTGGACTTGATGATATTTGAGGTCTCTTCCAACCTTGGTGATTCTGTGATTCTGTGAATGGTTCTTCAGGAAGAAACATTCTCTGTCCAGAAGGAGCTGTTCATTATAGTTCTCTGTTCCTGTGGTTCTGTGATTCTCTGATTCTCTGTTTCTGTGGTTCTGTGATTCTATGATTCTATGACTGAACTTTCCCCAGAGCTCCCTTCCAACCCCTACCCTTCTGTGTTTCTATGATTCTGTGCTGTTCCCATAGCAGCAGCAGCCATGACCTCCACCATTCACCAGGGCTGAGATCTCCACCGGAACTGGGAGACAAGGAGGGATGCCTGGGCAGCTGAAGTGGGCAGAAGGGGCAAAGGAAAGCTGGGACCTCATCTTGGCATCTTCTTGGGAGAAGAGCCCAGAGTAGTGAGGGGAGAGGCACAAGAATGGAATGGAATGGAATGGAATGGAATGGAATGGAATGGAATGGAATGGAATGGAATAGAATAGAATAGAATAGAATAGAATAGAATAGAATAGAATAGAATAGAATAGAATTAACCAGGTTGGAAAATACCTCAGAGATCATCAAGTCCAACCTATCACTCAACACCATCTGAACAACTAAACCATGGCACCAAGCACCCCATCCAGTCTCTTCCTAAACACCTCCAGTGATGGGAACTCCACTACCTCCCCGGGCAGCACATTCTAATGGCCAGTCTCTCTCTCTGTGTAGAATTTCTTCCTCACCTCCAGCCTAAACCTCCCCTGGCACAGCTTGAGACTGTGTCCTCTTGTTCTGGTACTGCTTGCCTGCAAGAAGAGACCAACCCCCACCTGGCTACAACCTCCCTTCAGGGAGTTGGAGAGAGCAAGAAGGTCTCCCCTGAGCCTCCTCTTCTGCAGGCTAAGCAACCCCAGCTCCCTCAGCCTCTCCTCACAGGGCTGTGCTCCAGACCCCTCCCCAGCTTTGTTGCTCTTCTCTGGACACCTTCCAGCAAGTCAACATCCTTCCTAAACTGAAGGGCCCAGAACTGGACACAGGACTCAAGGCCCAGAACTGGATGCAATATTCCAGGTGAGCTCTCACCAGGTCATCTGGTCCAGCTCCCCCTGCCAAAGCAGGGTCATCCACATGCAGTTGCACAGGATCAGATCTAAGTGGGTTTTGAAAGCCTCCAGAGGAGAAGACTCCACAACCTCTCTGGGCAGCCTGTGCCAGGGCTCCAGCACCCTTGCCATAAAGAAGTTTCTCCTCATGTTGAGCTGGAACCTCCTGGTTCTAATTTGTGTCTATTGCCCTTTGTCCCATCACTGGACATCATTCAAAAGAGCCTGGCCCCTTCTCCCTGACACCCAGCCCCTCAGATATTTATAGGCATTAATAAGATCTCTCAGTCTTCCCTAAGCATCCCTTAGCAAGAAGGCAAGGGCAAGGCAAGGGCAAGGCAAGGGCAAGGCAAGGCAAGGCGAGGGCGAGGAAAGGCAAGGGCAAGGAAAGGAAAGGGCAAGGAAAGGCAAGGGCAAGGCAAGGCAAGGGCAGGGCAAGGGCAGGGCAAGGGAAAGGGCAAGGGCAAGGGCAAGGGCAAGGGCAAGGGCAAGGGCAAGGGCAAGGGCAAGGGCAAGGGAAAGGGAAAGGGAAAGGAAAGGAAAGGAAAGGAAAGGAAAGGAAAGGAAAGGAAAGGAAAGGAAAGGAAAGGAAAGGAAAGGAAAGGAAAGGAAAGGAAAGGAAAGGAAAGGAAAGGAAAGGAAAGGAAAGGAAAGGAAAGGAAAGGAAAGGAAAGGAAAGGAAAGGAAAGATGAACATCACATGGAAAGGGCAGATTGCTCTTCACAACAGGAATATTGCATGGAAAGGGCAGGTTGCAGACTCCACTGGCTGGGAGCCTGAGCTTGATCGTGAAGAGACTGAGGCCCTCGCTGCGTTCCAGGAGGCTATAGCTGCTTGGACGTCTGTGCCACTCTGAAACTGGCACTAACCATCCCAATCCATCAAAGCATCCTGCTTGCCATCAGGTGCACTGAGACATGATACTTCACCCATCAGGAGGAGGAGCAGGCTTGCCAGGTTCCCCCTGCACTCAGCTGTTTGGTGCTGAGGAAAAGCAAACTCAGACTGAGCAAGGGAAAGAGATGTGCAGATGGTGAGCTGGAGGCTGCAGAAGAAAAGCCCTCCTTGTCTGAGGGGAAAATGCTGACACTGCAAATATTGCTGCAGCAGATCTGGGCAGGTGAAAGAAAAATCCTATTTCTGGGCAGACCAGGGCTGGGTTTTTTTTGTTTGTGGTTTAAGATCCATCCCAGATCCTTGCTATTACCTGGCCAGCTGCTGCTGTACCTGTTGAGACTCCCTCACGTTGAAGGCAACCACTTAGCCTCCTGGAGAACAAGAGCAGTCAGGGCAAGGCTTGGGTAACCTCCACAAACTGAAATCAATCCCTCCTGTAATGGCTTTCCCAACTCCTTGCTTTTGTTTCCCTCCAAGCTGAGGAGTATCACAGAATCACAGAATTGTTGGGGTTGGAAAAGGCCTTTGAGATCATGCAGTCCAAGCATTCCCTCACTCTGCCAAGGCTGCTGCTAAACCATGGCCCTCAGCAGCACATCCCTGCCTCTTTGAGACACCTCCAGGGATGGGGATTCAACCACCTCCCTGGGCAGCCTGTGCCGGGGCTGGAGAGCCCTGTCACAGAATCACAGAAGGGTAGGGCTTGGGAGGGACCTCTGGAGATCATCCAGTCCAGTCCTCCTGACAGAGCAGGATCACCTAGAGCAGGTCACACAGGAACACATCCAGGTGGATCATTAAAGTCTCCATAGAAAGAGACTCCACAACCTCTCTGGGCAGCCTGCTCCAAGGCTCTTCCACCCTCGCAGTGAAAAAGTTTTCCCTTGTGTTCCTGTGGCTCCAGCTGCCCCCAGTGCCCCTTGTGCTGTCCTTGGACATCCCTGAGCAGAGCCTGGCTCCAGCCCTGCACATCTTTATACCCAGCAATGAGGGCAGCCCTCAGGCTCCTCTGCTCCAAGCTCCAAGCCCCAGCACCCTCAGCCTGTCCTCACAGGGAGATGTTCTACAGCCTGCAGCAGCTTTGTGGCTCTGTGCTGGACCCTTTCAAGCAGTTCCCTTTCAGGCAAGAAGCTTTTCCTGAAGTCCAAATTAAACCTCCCCTCATCTCCTTAGCCTCCTCTTCTCCCCCAGGTCCCTCAGCTGCTCCTCCCCAGCCCTGTTCTCCAGACCCTTCCCCAGCTTTGCTGCCCTTCTCTGGAGCTTCATTGCCCCTCTCTGCCTGTCTGAAGCCAAGAGGAGGATGTGCTACACAGTTCCCCTAGAATTTACAGTCACTTTTTGGAAGTCAGACGTGGATGCACCCTGGCTGGGGCCTGGGGCAGCTGAGTTTGGAACTGATAGACGTCCTGGGGCTTCTAAACCTGCCCAGCTCTATGCTGGGTAGGTTTCAGACATGCCTCTGGTTTCCTAATTAAGGGGGAAGCCAAAAACAAGGCAGAGTCAATCTCTTGGAAGATGCTTCCCTCTTCTGCAGTTTCTGTCAGAGGGAATGATGAAGATGACTATAAATGATATTAATGTTGTCCTTAAAAAGTCATAAGGAAATCTGCTGTGAGCCAGGAGGCTTTTCCCCTGGAATTCAGGAACGTGCCTGCTTGTTTCCCAAACAGCCGTTTGCTGCAGACAAACAGAGAGCAGAAGGAAGGTGCCAGAGGGAGACTGTGAGGGTGGGAGAGCTGGGAGCTGCTCCTGGAGCAACACAGCCCTCCCACAGCTCCACCTCCAGCAGTGGTGTGCAGCAGGATGCAGTGGGTGAGGTTCAGGAGAGGTGGGAGAGGTCTTACTGTATTGTCTCTTAAGTCAGGCATAGGAACAGGCTGCCCAGGGAGGTGGTGGAGTCCCCATCCCTGGAGGTGTTCAAGAAATGTGTGGCCATGGCACCTGGGGACATGGTTTAGTGGCCATAGTGGTGGTTGATGGTTGGGCTTCACACACAGAATCACACACAGAATTGTTAGGGTTGGAAGGGAGCTCAAGGATCAGCCAGTCCCAACCCCCCTGCCATGGACAGGGACACCTCACAGTGCAGCAGGCTGCTCACAGCCACATCCAGCCTGGCTGCAAACACCTCCAGGCATGAGGCTTCCACCACCTCCCTGGGCAACCTGTGCCAGGCTCTCACCACCCTCCTGGGGAACAACTTCTTCCTCACATCCAATCTCAATCTACCCATTTCTAGTTTTGCTCCATTCCCCCCAGTCCTATCACTTCCCAACATCCTAAAGTCCCTCCCCAAGGGTGTGAAGGTCTCCAACCTTAATGATTCTATGCTTCCCTTCAGTGATTCTCTGAACATTCCATTTGGCAATGACTTTGCTCCCACACAGTGCTATCCACATTTCCCTTCTGCCATTTCCAGGGGTATTGACACAGAAAGCCATGTTTGTTTGCAGCAGCTCATTTTCTCCTCCTACCTATCTCCCCCCTGCAAATCAGGAGGGGGAACTATTTGCAGGAGCAATATGCCTGATGAATAGACTCCTTTTGCCTTTTTGCAAATTATCTGGGAACAGGCATTGATTTTTTTATTACTTTCTTCATTATCCTAAAGTCTTTGTCAAACTGCTTGCAGTAATATTCCAGCCCATGTGCTGCTGCTAACAATCTGACTCAGTGATTTACCTGTCTGGAAAGCCTGAACAATTCTTCATCTCCTTTCCAAAGCCCAAAGATATTCTTCATTTGCTTTGCAGGAGCTTAGAATAGAATCACAGCATCACAGAATCAGCCAGGTTGGAAAAGACCTCAGAGACCATCAAGTCCAACCTATGACCTAACACCCAACACCTCCTGACAACTAACCATGGCTCCAAGTGTACATCCTCCACTGACCCCTCCAGGGACAGTGACTCCACCACCTCCCTGGTCAGCCCATTCCAATGGCCAATCTCAGGACAGGTTTGTGAAGAGTTACCTAAAGTTGTTGCCTGCCACCACCCAGCTTTGCACTGTGACCCATGTGGCACTTCAGCCAGGTGCTCCCACGAGCTGCAGGAGCAGACAGAACCCCCTATAGGGACTGTTCCCCTTCTCCTTCATATGAATGGAATTAACCAGGTTGGAAAAGACCTTTGAGATCATTGAGTCCAACCTATCACCCAACACCATCTGATCAACTAAACCTTAGCACCAAGTGCCTCATCCAGGCTCTTCCTAAACACCTCCAAAGATGGTGACTCCACCACCTCCCTGGGCAGCACATCCCAATGGCCAATCTCTCTTTCTGGGAAGAACTTTCTCCTCGCCTCCAGCCTAAACCTCCCCTGGCACAGCTTGAGACTGTGTCCTCTTGTTCTGGTGCTGCTTGCCTGGGAGAAGAGACCAGCCCCCACCTGGCTACAACCTCCCTTCAGGGAGTTGGAGACAGCAAGAAGGTCTCCCCTGAGCCTCCTCCTCTCCAGGCTAAGCAACCCCAGCTCCCTCAGCCTCTCCTCACAGGGCTGTGCTCCAGACCCCTCCTCAGCTTTGTTGCCCTTCTCTGGACATCTTCAAGTCTCTCAATGTCCTTCTTAAGCTGAGGAGCCCAGAACTGGACACAGGACTCAAGGTGTGGCCTCAGCAGTGCTGAGCACAGGGCACAATGACTTCCCTGCTCCTGCTGGCCACACTGTTCCTGATGCATGCCAGGATGCTACTGGACCTCTTGGCCACCTGGGCACACTTCCTTGCAAGGGAAAGAGTCTGCATAAAGAGACAGCAAAGAGCCTCCCCTTATGAAGACTTTTCCCTATGATTTTCCACCAGGAGCTGGCAGCTCTGTTAAAACTAAAACTCCTCTTTCCATCAGAGAAACCCAAGCCTCAGCAGAATCAGGCCAGAAGGGACTGCTGGGATTATCTAATGGGAAGGTCCTCATTGATTCTTAGAAAGTGTTGGATCCCAGAGATTTTGAAATTAGCCCCAGAGGCTGACCCAGTTTGGGTGGAAGGAGCCTGCAGAATCCCAGGGAAGAGCACAGCCCAGGGAGGAGTCCCAGGAGGGGCAGTTATTTTTAACCTTTCAGACCTGTGTGACAGAGGAAGGATTCTGAAAGCTCTGGCCAGAGGAGGCACATTCCAGCCAGCATTTTAGAATCCTCTACCCCTTCCCCTAGATCTTGACCCTGGTAGAAGCCTTGCACAGCAAACTTCCTTTTCTCTTTTTCCTTTTTCTTTTCTTTTTTTTTTTTTTTTTTCAGATTAACAAGAAGGATTTGGAGTAGCCAGAAGCTGCCATTCAAACCCACCCCTCCCCAGCTGGGTGGGAAAAATCTCTGCTCTGCAAGAGTGGTCGGGGATTGGAACAGGAGCTGGAAATGGCCTCAGATTGCACCAGAGGAGGTTTAGGTTGGACCTTAGTGCTGTCTACAGCTACCTGAAGGGAGGTTGTAGCCAGGTGGGGGTCGGTCTCTTCTCCCAGGCAAGCAGCACCAGAGCAAGAGGACACAATCTCAAGCTGTGCCAGGGGAGGTATAGGCTGGATGGTAGGAAGAAGTTCTTCATAGAAAGAGAGATTTGCCATTGGAATGTGCTGCCCAGGGAGGTGGTAGAGTCACCATCACTGGAGGTGTTTAGGAAGAGCCTGGCTGAGGCACTTGGTGCCATGGTTTAGTTGATCAGATGGTGTTGGCTGATAGGTTGGACTCTCTGACCCCAAAGGTCTTTTCCAACCTGGTTAATTATATTCCACTCCATTCCATTCCATTCCACTCCATTCCATTCCATTCCATTCTATTCCATTCCATTCCATTCCATTCTATTCTATTCTATTCTATTCTATTCTATTCTATTCTATTCTATTCTATTCTATTCTATTCTATTCCATTCCATTCCATTCCATTCCATTCCATTCTATTATATTCTATTCCATTCCATTCCATTCCATTCCATTCCATTCCATTCCATTCTAAAGATATCTAGCATAAGATCTTGTCCTCCAAACAACTTCTCTTCTGGCTGCTTCTCTCCGCAGTGATACTAACTTGCTTCTGCTTGACCTTGGCTGCATTGTTTTGGTATTGACTTCTCTGCTCCTTTCTCCCTTTTGTCCAGGGGGTCTGGAAGGAGAAGCTAGCAGCTTCCACTGGTGTTCTTGTGCTGTTTGTTAATTGTAAACCCCTGTAAGTATTGTAACTCCTGGATATTTGCACACATTCCTTGCATTCCACTGTAGATTGTAGTTTTGCCTGTAAATGCAGCTTCCATTTGCTTCCAGCTGGGCTGGGCTGGCAAAGTTAATGCTGGGGGGGGGGGGGCAAATTTCAACCTACCACACTCAGGAACTCTGATATTTATCTCTATTTTTGTTCTGTTGCTTAACAACTTCCCCCAACTCTTACAAGCTTTTCCCTTTTCTCCCATGAAGCACAGAATGCCATCTTGGAAGGGATCCCAAGGATCACCTGGTCCAACCTTTCAAGTATTGCTATCTTAGCCCAAAAGTCTGGCCTAGCAGAGCTCCATACTCTTCTTACCCACACACAAAGGCTCTCCATAAGGAAAGAGGTGAAGCTGCTGAGACATCTCCAGAGGAGTGGGGGTTGGTGTCTTCTCCCAGGCAAGCAGCACCAGAACAAGAGGACACAGTCTCAAGCTGTGCCAGGGAAAGTTGAGGCTGGAGGTGAGGAGAAAGTTCCTCCCAGAAAGAGGAATTGGCCATTGGGATGTGCTGCCCAGGGAGGTGGTGGAGTCACCATCCCTGGAGGTGTTCAAGAGGGGATTGGATGTGGCACTGGGTGCCATGGTTTAGTTAGTCATGAGGTGTTGGGTGCCAGGTTGGACTTGATGATCTCTGAGGTCTTTTCCAACCTTATTGATTCTATGAGTCTATGAACAAGAGGGTGGCATAAAGGGGGATAAAACTCAGTGTAATCACAGAATGGTTTGGGTCGGAAGGAACCTTTAAGATCACCCAGTTCACCCCCCCTGCCATGGGCAGGGACACCTCCCACCAGCCCAGCTTGCTCAAGGCTTCATCCAGCCTGGCCTTGAACACCTCCAAGGAGGAGGCATTCGCAGCCCCCCTGGGCAACCTGTTCCAGTGTCTCCCCAGCCTCACTCTGAAGAATTTCTGCTATTAGAGCACAAAACCACAGCTTGGACAGACTTCATTCTAAGACAGAAAAGAATCAGGTTTCATTGATCTGCAATTTGCCATTCAGTTCCTGCAACTGGAGAGGGGGGAAAAAAAATGGCAATAATAACCTATTAAAAACCCAAGGATCATTTTAGCCTTTTCTTCTTCTTCTTCTTCTTTGGAGAATCAGACCTTCAGAATAGCCTGGGAGTGGGGAATAAAAAAGAACTTTGCTGTGTTTATTTAGAGAACCTAACCCCTTGGAGCCAGCATTCTCACTAATGCATTTTACATTAGTGGGCTGCATCAGGAAATCCTGACTTTTGGTGCCAGGGGGGTAATTAATATCAGATCATGTTTGCAAAATGGTCCTGTTTATGTGGGAATGAGGACTGAGCTCCACCAGGCAGCATTTGAAGTACTCAACTTTGCTAGGGAGCTTCAACAGCCTGCTAGAAGAGTGGGATGCTGAAATTAGAGAGCTGGCTCTTGATGGGTGAGGAAAGCTCCAGCTGCTGAAGGGAGCTGATGGCTTTACAATTGGAATGGAATGGAATGGAATGGAATGGAATGGAATGGAATGGAATAGAATAGAATAGAATAGAATAGAATAGAATAGAATAGAATAGAATAGAATAGAATAGAATAGAATAGAATAGACCAGGTTGGGAGAGAACTTCAAGATCATCATGTCCAACCTATCACCCAACACCACCTAATCAACTAAACCATGGCACCAAGCACCCCATCACGTCTCCTCCTGAACACCTCCAGGGATGGGGACTCCACCACCTCCCTGGGCAGCACATTCCAATGGGCAATCACTCTCCCTGGGAAGAATTTCTTCCTAACATCCAGTCTAAACCTCCCCTGGCACAGCTTGAGACTGTGTCCTCTTGTTCTGGTGCTGATTGCCTGGGAGAAGAGACCAGCCCCCACCTGGCTACAACCTCCCTTCAGGGAGTTGGAGAGAGCAAGAAGGTCTCCCCTGAGCCTCCTCTTCTCCAGGCTAAGCAACCCCAGCTCCCTCAGGCTCTCCTCACAGGGCTGTGCTCCAGACCCCTCCCCAGCCTTGTTGCCCTTCTCTGGACACCTTCAAGTGTCTCAATGTCCGTCTTAAATTGAGGAGCCCAGAACCGGACACAGGACTCAAGGTGTGGCCTAACCAGTGCCAAGTACAGGGCACAATGACTTCCCTGCTCCTGCTGGCCACACTGTTCCTGATGCAGGCCAGGATGCCATTGGCCTACTTGGTCCCCTGGGCACACTGCTGGCTCATGTTCAGCTGCTGTCAACCAGTACCCCCAGGTCCCTCTCTGCCTGGCTGCTCTCAGCCACTCTGCCCCCAGCCTGTAGCACTGCCTGGGGTTGTTGTGACCAAAGTGCAGCACCTGGCACTTGGACTTGTTGAATGCCATCCTGTTGGCCTCTGCCCATCTGTCCAGCCTGGCAAGGTCCCTCTGCAGAGCCCTTCTACCCTCTAACAGATTAAATCCTGCCCCCAGCTTGGTGTCATCTGCAGGCAAAGGAGTGTGGGACCCACTGAATCCTACCAACATGAAGCTGTGTAAGCAGGGCTGAAATGGAAGATGTTTTCTGCAGGGAGAAAGGAGCAACAGCAGCAACTGATGTTCAGAGGGAGAGCTTTACCTGCTGGACTCCAAGCAGCCATTTCCATGGGATGTGGCAGCTGGCAGGTCCCCTGCAAGGCCTTTTATTTTACTGCCTGCCCATCAGCCCCTTTGCTGGAAGTTCATAGCTCCCTCAGCAGTGGTACAGGTGTAGTCTGTGCTGGAGCTGATGCCATAATGAGCCAATATCCTATTATTGATCTTGTGGTCAGCTCACTGTGCTTGATAAACACCATCAATAGAGGTTATTCCCCTCTGAGATCCACCCCACCATCATCTCTCCATATTCAGCTCTTGCCAGTAGTCATCTGAGGATAATAATCCCCACCAAGAACCTACCTCTAATGTGCCCACTCTTTTTCCTCCTGCCCTAAATTGGTCTGACAGGGCCACTAAAATAACAAATTCAGACCCTGGTCATTATTATTATTATTATTGCTGTTATTTTACTAGGTCCTGGATCCTGAAATAGGGGTGGCTGTAACTATAGTCAAGCTACATGCACCTAATGAATGGTTCCTCAGCAGGTACTTGTGTGACTGATCCTACCTAAGCCTCAGAGCAAAGGCCTTGGCTTGATGTCCAGATGGAGATGGGTGACAAGTGCTGTCCCTCAGGGGGCTGCACTGGGACCAGAGCTGTTCAAGACCTGCAGCTGGGTCAGGGCAATCTCAGGCACTGATACAGGCTGGGCAGGGACTGGCTGGAGAGCAGCCCTGAAGAAAAGGACCTGGGGGTACCGGTGAATGAGAAGCTCTACAGGAGTCAGCAGTGAGCACTTGCAGCCCAGAGAGCCAAGCAGAGCCTGGGCTGCAGCAAGAGAAGTGTGGCCAGCAGGGCCAGGGAGGGGATTCTGCCCCTCTGCTCCACTCTGCTGAGACCACAGCTGGAGCTCTGGGGCCAGTTCTGGAGCCTCTGTTCCAGAAAGGATCTGGAAGTGCTGGAAGGTGTCCAGAGAAGGGCCACGAGGAGGAGCAGAGGGCTGGAGCTGCTCTGCTCTGGAGACAGACTGAGGGAGTTGGGGCTGTTCAGTCTGGAAAAGAAAAGGCTCCCAGGAGACCTAATTGTGGCCTTTCAGTATCTGAAGGGGGCTCCAAGAAAGCTGGGGAGGGACTTCTGAGGGTATCAGGGAGTAATAGGACTGGGGGGAATGGAACAAAACTAGAAGTGGGTAGATTCAGCTTGGATGTGAGGAAGAAGTTGTTCCCTATGAGGGTGGTGAGAGACTGGCACAGGCTGCCCAGGGAGGTGGTGGAAGCCTCATCCCTGGAGGTGTTTAAGGCCAGGCTGGATGTGGCTGTGAGCAAGCTGCTGTAGTGTGAGGTGTCCCTGGCCATGGCAGGGGGGTTGGAACTTGAGGTCCCTTCCAGCCCTGACAATTCTTTGATTCTATGATTGAGGCACCCTCAGCAAGCTTGCAGATGACACCAAGCTCTGTGGTGTGGTTGATAAGCCTGAAGGATGGCATGGGTGCCATCCAGAGGGGCCTGGACAGGCTGGGCTGAGAATCTCATGAGGTTCAAACAGGCAAAGTGCAAGGTCCTGCACCTAGGTCAGGACAATCCTCAATATCAACCCAGGCTGGGGCACGATGAGATTGAGAGCAGCCCTGCAGAAAAGGACTTGGGGGTGCTGGTGGGTGAGAAGCTGGACATGAGCTAGCAATGGGCACTGGCAGCACAGAAGACCAATGGCAGTCTGGGCTACATCATAAGCAGGGTGGCCAGAGATGGAGAGAGAGGATCCTGTCATTCTGCCCCGCTCTGGTGACACCTCACCTGCAGTGCTGTGTCCAACTCTGGAGCCTTCCACATAGTAAGGACATGGATCTGATGAACTGAGTCCAGAGGAGTGCTACAAAAATGATCAGGGGGTTGGAGCAGCTCTGCTATAAGGACAGGCTGAGGGAGCTGGGGGTGTTCAGCCTGGAGAAGAGGAGGCTCTGGGAAGACCTAATAGCAGCCTGCCAGTACCTGAAGGGGGCTACAAGAAGGCTGCAGAGAGACTGTTTGCAAAGGCCTGCAGTGACAGGACAAGGGGCAATGGCTTCAAACTAGAGAAGAGCAGATTGAGATTGGATGTTAGGAAAAAGTTCTGCACCATGAGGGCGGTGGAACACTGGAACAGGTAGCCCAGGGTGGTGGTTGAGGCTCCAGCCCTGGAGATAACCTGTTCTGGCTCGACAGGGCTCTGAGCAACCTGATCTAGATGGATGTGTCCTGGCTGACTGCAGAGGGGTTGGACAAGATGACCTTTGGAGGTCCCAGTGCATCCTCTGATTCTATGAAGCTGAAGGACAAAGCACAATGACACCCATAAGAACCAAGCCCTGAGGCAGCAAAGGGCCAGCACTGTCTTTACGGTGAGGGCAGAGTGACAGCTGGGACAAGCACCAGTGAGCACCAGGCTCAGCATCAGCTGACAGCTTTCTGGGGTATACAAGAGAAATCTTCATGCCTACCTCAGTTTTGCTGTGTTCTTGCCTTTCCTGAGCCTCCACAGGCACTGAAGCACCTGAAGGAACTGGGGATGGGTAGTTAGGAAGAGAGGAGGCTGAGGGAAGCTGGACAGATGGGCAGAGTCCAACAGGATGGCATTCAACAAGTCCAAGTGCCAGGTGCTGCACTTTGGCCACAACAACCCCAGGCAGTGCTACAGGCTGGGGTCAGAGTGGCTGAGAGCAGCCAGGCAGAAAGGGACCCAAGGGCACTGGTTGACAGCAGCTGAACATGAGCCAGCAGTGTGCCCAGGTGGCCAAGAAGGCCAATGGCATCCTGGCCTATATCAGGAACAGTGTGGCCAGCAAGAGCAGGGAAGTCATTGTGCCCTGTGCTCACCTTGTATCCAGTTCTGGGCCCCACAGTTTAGGAAAGATGTTGAGTTGCTGGAAGGTGTCCAGAGAAGGGCAACAAAGCTGGGGAGGGGTCTGGAGCACAGCCCTGTGAGGAGAGGCTGAGGGAGCTGGGGTTGCTTAGCCTGGAGAAGAGGAGGCTCAGGGGAGACCTTCTTGCTCTCTCCAACTCCCTGAAGGGAGGTTGTAGCCAGGAGGGGGTTGGTCTCTTCTCCCAGGCAAGCAGCACCAGAACAAGAGGACACAGTCTCAAGCTGTGCCAGGGGAGGTTCAGGCTGGAGGTGAGGAAAAAATTCTTCCCAGCAAGAGAGATTGGCCATTGGGATGTGCTGCCAAGGGAGGTGGTGGAGTCACCATCACTGGAGGTGTTTAGGAACCATAGTTTAGTTGATCAGATGGTGTTGGGGGATAGGTTGGAGTTGATGATCTTGAAGGTCTCTTCCAACCTGGTTAATTCTATTCTATTCTATTCTAATCCTATCCTATCCTATCCTATCCTATCCTATCCTATCCTAAGCAGAACTCTTCCTCAAAAGGAAGTTTCCAAGCAAGACAGCTCATGAGAGAAGGCAAACATTTCATCCAAGCTGCAAACAGGCTTGGGAGCAAAGAGGCAGCTGCAGTTATCTAGGGGCTCAAATAAGCAGAGCCAGCTCTGAAAGGATCTGTGACATTGCTGGGGACAAAATCAGGAGAGATCATTAACCTGTGATTGACACCACAGCAGCTTGACATGACATCAGTGTGTAGACAGACACTTGAAGAACTGTGGCACTTGTTTATATTGTAGCCCTGTGGAAAGGGAGCCTTAAAGGCCCTGGGATGAGAAAAGCTATTGCTGGAATCACAGAATGCTAGGGGCTGGAAGGGACCTTGAAAGCTCATCCAGTCCAAGCCCCCTGCCAGAGCAGGGTCACCCAGAGCAGGTCACACAGGAACACATCCAGGTAGGTCTTGAATATCTGCAGAGAAGGAGACTCCACAACCCCCATGGCAGCCAAAACTACTTCTAAATCTTTAAAGCCAATTATTTTTTGAGTCAAGCAAGCCCCTCCTGATCAAAGAGGGGCTTTTTACTCTGCTGCCATGAGTTTTTGGTGGGGCTGGCTCATGATATTGACCCTGAAGCAAGCCTTAGCTCCCAAAGCTTCATTGGAGGCATCAACAGAGCTGCTGCCACCTTGCCACATGGCTGCTTTGCCTGTGCCAGAGGCCAGCCAGGGCAGGTTGGTGAGTACATACAGGCTGAAGCTACCACTGGTGACAGCCAGAAGGGGAGAAAAGGACAAAATAGCCTCTCCTAGAGTCTTGGAGGTTGTAGCCAGGTGGGGGTTGGTCTCTTCTCCCAGGCAACCAGCACCAGAACAAGAGGACACAGTCTCAAGCTGCAGCAGGGGAAGTTTAGGCTGAAGGTGAGGAGAAAGTTCTTCACAGAGAGAGTAACTGGCCATTGGAATGTGCTGCCCAGGGAGGTGGTGGAGTCCCCATCCCTGGAGGTGTTCAAGAGGGGATTGGATGTGGCACTTGGTGCCATGGTTTAGTTGATTAGATGGTGTTGGATGATAGGTTGGACTTGATGATCTCAAAGGTCTTTTCCAACCTGGTTAATTCTATTAAATTCTATTCTATGTTATTCTAGTCTATGCTATGTTATTCTATTCTATGCTATGTTATTCTATGCTATGCTATGCTATGCTATGCTATGCTATGCTATGCTGTGCTATGCTATGCTATTCCATTCTATTCTAATTCTATTCTATTCTTTATTGCTGCCTGACTTCCTTGGCCTCCAAGTATCATAGAATCAACCAGGTTGCAAAAGACCTGAGAGATGATCAAGCCCAACCTATTACCTAACACCTCCTGACAACTAAACCATGGCTCCAAGTGCCACATCCAAGCCTTTTTTGAACACCAAGAACACGGTTGTACCTCTCCAGTTCTTAGCCCAGAGGCTGCTTGAAGCACTGAAATGTGGTTTGAAAACAGAGAATCAGATTTGAGATTCCAAAAGAGAAAAACTGAAGATTACAAAAGGAAGAGAAACTGTTAGAGCAGGTGGAATTCAGCCAGAAGCCCTGAAGAAGTTTGAGGGAGTTGCTGATTTCCCTACACAAGCAACAGTTGCTGCATCATGAAAGCGAAGCAGAAGGCTGAAATCCTGTGAAATGAACCCAAACCAACCTGCTGAAGTGTACAGATAAATGGATACAGCAGCACCTCTTGGGCTTAAAATAAAGCCTATATTATCACACAGAATCACAGAATCAGTTAGCAAAGACCTTTAAGAGCATCCAGTCCAACCATTCTCCAACTCTTACCAAGGCTGGTGCTAAACCAGGGCCCTCAGCACCACATCTCTGCAACTTTTCAACACCTCCAGGGATGGGGATTCAACCACCCCCCTGGGCAGCCTGTGCCAGTCTTTGAGAACCCTTTCAGGGAAGAAGTTTCTCCTATGTCCAACCTAAACCTCCCCTGGTGCAACCTGAGGCCATTTCCTCTCAATCTATCACTTGTCTCCAACCACTGTAGAGCAATGAGGTCTCCCTCAGCCTCCTCTTCTCCACACTAAACTCCCCTAGCTCATTCAGCTGCTCCTCCCCAGCCCTGTTCTCCAGACCCTTCCCCAACTTCATTGCCCTTCTCTGGACCTGCTCCAGCCTCTCAATGTCCTTCTTGGAGTGAGGGCCCCAAAACTGAACCCAGCATTCAAGGTGTAGCCTCACTGGTGCCCAGTACAATCCCTGTCCTGCTCCAGCTGGCCACACCATTGCTGATCCAGGCCAGGATGCTGCTGGCCTTTCTGAGCACCTGGGCACACCCTGGCTCACATTCATCCAACATTCATCACCTCCACCTGCCACTCTGAACACTTCCTAAACTAAACCCTGCATGGCAGTGGCTCATCCTTCTGTTTTTGTGACCTCATCAATGTTGCTAAAGCTGTGCAGGGTGATGCCCAGAGGCTGGAGCCAGGCTCTGCTGGGTGATGCCCAAGGACAGCACAAGGGGCAGTGGTGGAAGCTGAGGCAGAGGAAGTTTCACATAAATATGAGGAAAAACTTTTTCCCTGTGAGGGTGACAGAGGCCTGAAATGGGCTGCCCAGAGGGGTTGTAGAGTCTCCCTCTCTGGAGATATTCAAACCCTACCTGGATGTATTCCTGTGTGATCTGGTGTAGGTGATCCTGCTCTGGCAGGGGGGTTGGACTGGATGAGCTTTGGAGGTCCCTTCCAGCCCCTGAAATTCTGTGAAAGATGGATTGTGTAGTGTGCCCAGAGGGCCAAGAAGGCCAATGGCATCCTGGCCTGCATCAGGAAGAGTGTGGCCAGCAGGAGCAG
The DNA here is from genome assembly GCF_014839835.1 of Dryobates pubescens. Classification (NCBI taxonomy): domain Eukaryota; kingdom Metazoa; phylum Chordata; class Aves; order Piciformes; family Picidae; genus Dryobates; species Dryobates pubescens. The sequence continues at coordinate 11,081,476 of NC_071614.1, read as the reverse complement.
GGAAGTCATTGTGCCCTGTGCTCAGCACTGCTTAGGCCACACCTTGAGTCCTGTGTCCAGTTCTGGGCTCCTCAGTTTAAGAAGGACATTGAGACACTTGAAGGTGTCCAGAGAAGGGCAAGAAAGCTGGGGAGGGGTCTGGAGCACAGCCCTGTGAGGAGAGGCTGAGGGAGCTGGGGTTGCTTAGCCTGGAGGAGGCCCAGGGGAGACCTTGCTCTCTCCAACTCCCTGAAGGGAGGTTGTAGCCAGGAGGGGGTTGGTCTCTTCTCCCAGGCAAGCAGCACCAGAACAAGAGGACACAGTCTCAAGCTGTACATGGGGAAGTTTAGGCTGGAGGTGAGGAGAAAGTTCTTCAAAGAGAGAGTTGTTAGCCATTGGAATGTGCTGCCCAGGGAGGTGGTGGAGTCCCCATCCCTGGAGGTGTTCCAGAGGGGATTGGATGTGGCACTTGGTGCCATGGTTTAGTCATGAGGTCTGTGGTGACAGGTTGGACTTGATGATCTTTGAGGTCTCTTCCAACCTTGGTGATTCTGTGATACTGTGAAGATCTTGGTTCTTCAATCTTATGTTTAAGGATGATAAAGGGACTTGAACATCTCTCCTGTGCTGCTGTTCATTCTGGAGAAGGCTGAGAGGGGACCAAGCCAATGTCTATCAATAGCTATTTTCAGTGGTGTCCAGTGACAGGACAAAGAACAGAGAGGATAAGCTGGAACCCAGGAGGTTCCACCTCAATGAGAGGGGAAAAGTCTTTGCTGTGAGGGTGCTGGAGCCCTGGAGCAGGCTGCCCAGAGAGATTGTGGAGTCTCCTTCTCTGGAGACTTTCTAAACCCACTTTGCATTCCTGTGGGACCTGCCCTGGGTGATCCTCCTTTGGCAGGGGGGGTTGGCCTGGATGATCTCCAGAGGTGCCTTCCTTCCAACCCCTAACACACTCTGATTCACACTCTGATTCTGGTCCTACTGTACCCAGAATCACGGAATTCCAGGGGCTGGAAGGGACCTCCAAACCTCACCCAGTCCAACCCCCCTGCCAGAGCAGGATCACCCAGAGATCACACTCATCCAGGTGGAGTTTGAATATCTCCAGAGAGGGAGACTCCACAACCCCCCTGGGCAGCCTGTTCCAGGCCTCTATCACCCTCACAGGGAAAAGATTCTTCCTCCTGTTTCCATGGAGCTTCCTCTGCCTCAGCTTCCACCACCTCCCCTCGTGCTGTCCTTGGGCATCACCAGCAGAGCCTGGCCCCAGCCTCTCAGGACTCACATTCCCCCTTGGTTTTGTCTAGGGGCAAGTGTGGGTTTGTTTGGGGCTTTTTTTTTTGTTATATAGAGTGTCAGCAGCTCTTTCACGTGGAGCTCTCTCCTCTCCAGTTGTTCTCCTGGCACAGTGTCAGAGGAATAAGGTAATTTTTGTCACCACCAATTAAAAAGTTTGACGAAACAGGACCGTTATAAAACAATTAAACCTTGCAAGTGCAGCAGTCTCTGGGAGGGGAGACCCTGGAGGAAATTCTGCTTATTAAAATTGCAATTTTAGTTTCCATTAAAAAGGAGAATAAGACAACAGAAGATGGGGCTGGCAAGACAAATTGTTTCTTAATGTCAGTTGAGCTTGTTTCAAATGAGCTAACGGAGCTCCACCAGGTTGGGTTCAACACACATTGGGTTGGGGTTTTTTTTGCCTCCTCCACTCATTTATCTAATTCAGTCATCTTGATTACAGCCTCCTGGACCTTCATTTGCAGAGGCAGAATTCCTTAACAAACAGCCTACACACCACACTGATTACTGAACAGTTAATTCTAATTAACTGGGCTATGGCAAGAGAATGTTGATCAGGTCCTAGAAAGGCAAAGCGAGTTTGGGTTCTTCTGGCTGTGGTGGGTTAATGCCCGTCCTGAACACAGTGGGGAGGGCTTCTGAGTGCTTTGCCTTCCCTGCAGGCTGCTTTCCCCCCTGAGAAACTGAGTCTGTTCTACTCCCCACTCCCTGCCCAGCTAGGGTATAAAAGGCAGGACATTGCAGCCATTAGCTCTCCTTTTTAGCTCCTGCCTCTCCTGGATGAGAGCTACTGCGGCTGCCCTCGTGCTCCTCTGCCATGTATCACAGTATCACCAAGGTTGGAAGAGACCTCAAAGATCATCAAGTCCAACCTCTCACCACAGACCCCATGACTAAACCATGGCACCAAGTGCCACATCCAATCTCCTCTTGAACACCTCCAGGGATGGGGACTCCACCACCTCCCTGGGCAGCACATTCCAATGATGAATGACTCTGTTGGTGAAGAACTTTCTCCTCACCTCCAGCCTAAACCTCCCCTGGTGCAGCTTGAGACTGTGTCCTCTTGTTCTGGTGCTGGTTGCCTGGGAGAAGAAACCAACCCCCACCTGGCTACAACCACCTTTCAGGTAGTTGTAGAGAGCAGTAAGGTCTCCCCTGAGCCTCCTCCTCTCCAGGCTAAACAGCCCCAGCTCCCTCAGCCTCTCCTCACAGGGCTGTGCTCCAGACCCCTCCCCAGCCTCGTTGCCCTTCTCTGGACACCTTCAAGTGTCTCAATGTCCTTCTTAAATTGAGGAGCCCAGAACTGGGCACAGTACTCAGGATGTGGCCTAACCAATGCAGAGTACAGGGCACAATGTCTTCCCTGCTCCTGCTGGCCACACTATTCCTAATGCAGGCCAGGATGCCATTGGCCTTTTGGCCACCTGGGCACACTGCTGGCTCATGTGGTCGCGCCTGATCCTTCTCCCCGCTGCCTCCGCGCCTCTTCAGAGAGAGACTGCGTTTGTATTCTTGGTTTTTTTTTCCCCTCCCACCCATCCTTGTTCCTTGCCCTTGTGAACCTTACCAGCACCAGAACAAGAACAAAAGAACAAGAGGACACAGTCTCAGGCTGCACCAGGGGAGGTTTAGGCTGGAGGTTAGGAAGAAGTTCTATACAGAGAGAGTGATTGCCCATTGGGATGTGCTGCCTGGGGAGGTGGTGGAGTCACCATCACTGGAGGTGTTCAGGAGGAGACTTGATGGGGTGCTTGGTTGCATAGTTTAGTTGATTAGGTAGTGTTGGATGATGTGTTGGACTTGATGTTCTTGAAGGTCTATTCTAGTCTATTGTTACTGTTATATATCTAGATATAGATATTTATTTATTTTAAAGAAAACTCTTTACCTCTCTAATTTCAAGCCAACTCCAAATGATTTCTTGGTGGATTTGCTCCTTTCCTTTTGTTTTCTCCACTCTGTTGGGAGGGAGGAGAGGGGAGCAGGGGGGAGATTTTCAGCCTTGCCCTCATCTGAGCTCTTAACTCCCCATTAAGGCTCAAACCACCCCACTGGCCAAGCTTCTCTCCAATACAAAGGACCAGCAGAACTGCACAGGTGAGGCAGCAGAGGTGGCTGGGGGGGGGGGGGGAAATCTCATTTCAACACACACCTGAGGAAATGAAAATCACAAATAATTTATTCTCCTGTTGGTACAACTGATGGAGTACAGTTTGAAATAGCAACCAAGTACACGGCGGTGTGGAAAGAGTTGGCACAGAACCTAGAAGCATTTCCCTTTCCTCACGCCACAGCTCTTCAAACCTTGGTGTGGATTGTGTTGGCTTTAAGAGAGCAAAAATAAGAATTGGTTTCCCTTTAAAAAAAAAAAAGAAAATACATGAGGAAATTGAACAAAAAAAAAAAATCTTCTCTTCCATCTCCAGTGTCCTGATGGACACCACTGCCCCCTTACTCCTCCCCCCACCCCCCCGCCAAAGATGATCACTAAGCTTAAAAATAAATCATTTTTATTCCTGGGCTAATACTCTGTCCTGCATAAAAGCTGCCAGGAATTCCTGAGTGCATTATATTGCTGCACACTCCACCTCCATAGATTTATCTGGTCAGAGGGTTGCAGGATGATGATGATCTCAAACCCAATTTTGTGTGTGTGTGCTCTGCTACTGCTCAAGGTGCTGCCCCTGCCTGACGTGCAACACTGCAAGCAGGAATGCAGTTCAACACCCTCCCAAAATTTGGCAGTGACTTCATTCCCCAGGGTCTTTTCTATTTGATGTTCTGCAACAGCCACCCCTTGGTCTCGTGGGGACCAGTAAGAAAAGTGGGGGAAGACACACAAAAATGCCTCCTTTCTAAAGGGGTTAGCTCCCCCAATTAGGAAAGTTTAGATAGGGTTTTACAAAGTCTTCTAAGGCTAGTTGGATAGATACAAACTCTTCAGCTAAAGGTTAAAATACAGGTAATGCAACACACTTCTGTCCTCCACAGGCTTTGTGTTTGTGTTTTCTTCAAGTTCTTTGCATATCCAAGCCAAGTGAAAAAAAAACAAAAATGAACATTTCTCATTTTCTTGGTTATTGCAATTATTCAGAGGGATTACAGCTTGCTCCTGCAAAGCTGGGGATGAGACATTTGAGAAATGAACCCCAAAGGGTTTTCTCCGGTTGCTTCTGCAAAGCTGGGACAAAACATTTGAGGAGTAAACCCCAAACTTTTTGCTTCTGCAAAGATGGGGACAAAACAGTTGAGGAATAAACCCCCAAAGGTTTTCTCTTGTTGCTTCTGCAAAGCTGGGGACAAAACAACTGAGGAATAAACCCCAAAGTGTTTTCTCTTGTTGCTTCTGCAAAGCTGGGGACAAAACAACTGAGGAATAAACCCCAAAGTGTTTTCTCTTGTTGCTTCTGCAAAGCTGGGACAAAACATTTGAGGAATAAATCCCCAAAGGTTTTCTCTTGTTGCTTCTGCAAAGCTGGGGACAAAACAGTTGAGAAATGAACCCCAAAAGGTTTTCTCTTGTTGCTTCTGCAAAGCTGGGGACAAAACAGTTGAGAAATGAACCCCAAAAGGTTTTCTCTGGTTGCTTCTGCAAAGCTGGGGACAAAACAGTTGAGAAATGAACCCCAAAAGGTTTTCTCTGGTTGCTTCTGCAAAGCTGGGGACAAAACAGTTGAGGAATAAACCCCAAAGTGTTTTCTCTGGTTGCTTCTGCAAAGCTGGGGACAGAACAGTTGAGGAATAAACCCCAAAGTGTTTTCTCTTGTTGCTTCTGCAAAGCTGGGGACAAAACAGTTGAGGAATAAACCCCCAAAGGTTTTCTCTTGTTGCTTCTGCAAAGCTGGGGACAAAACAGTTGAGGAATAAACCCCCAAAGGTTTTCTCTTGTTGCTTCTGCAAAGCTGGGGACAAAACAACTGAGGAATAAACCCCAAAGTGTTTTCTCTTTTTGCTTCTGCAAAGCTGGGGACAAAACATTTGAGGAATAAACCCCAAAGTGTTTTCTCTTGTTGCTTCTGCAAAGCTGGGGACAAAACAACTGAGGAATAAACCCCAAAGTGTTTTCTCTTGTTGCTTCTGCAAAGCTGGGGACAAAACAACTGAGGAATAAACCCCAAAGTGTTTTCTCTTGTTGCTTCTGCAAAGCTGGGGACAAAACAGTTGAGGAATAAACCCCCAAAGGTTTTCTCTTGTTGCTTCTGCAAAGCTGGGGACAAAACAGTTGAGAAATGAACCCCAAAAGGTTTTCTCTGGTTGCTTCTGCAAAGCTGGGGACAAAACAGTTGAGAAATGAACCCCAAAAGGTTTTCTCTGGTTGCTTCTGCAAAGCTGGGGACAAAACAGTTGAGGAATAAACCCCAAAGTGTTTTCTCTGGTTGCTTCTGCAAAGCTGGGGACAAAACAGTTGAGGAATAAACCCCAAAGGTTTTACCTTGTTGCTCCCCCCCCCCCCCCAAAAAAAAAACACCAAACCCCCACTGAAATTCATTTGTCAAAACTGTGTTAGAAACAATTCTTTTACAAAACTGCTTTGCTCATCAAAAATTGGAAAGCTTACAAAAATTCCTCTTTGCAGCAGGCTGCATCCGAGTGCCCTTCATGGTGTTCCCATTTAGGTGACTGGGATCCTCGCTACACGAACCCCTGGGTGATGTATGATGCTCTCCACCTTTCCCTCTTATCTTTATTGGACACCCTTGTGTTTCAAGACTTAATCAAGCACTTAGCATCCCTCCCCTCCCCATTTCCCAACAGCAGATTTCTCCTCCTGCCCTCCAGCGAGTAGTGTGCTGCCCCCCCCCCCGCCTTGCATATTCCCCACGTGAAAAGAAGAACACAAAATACCATCATATACAAAATATTGCTGCTGTAAAAAGTGTGCATTTCCCCTCCCCCACCTCTTTTTCCCCCCTCCCTCCCTTACAAAAAAAATAGTATCTGTGGAAAAAGAGAAAAAACAATAATATTCAATTCCCCACAACCTTCATAACCATCCAAAGCTGTTCACACCTTTCAGTCTGTAACAGTCTTTAGTTTGACACACACCAGCTCTCACAACTCCCTGCAAACTGCTCTGGCTGGGTTATTTGCTTGTCCAATATTGCCATCTAGAGCAGAGATGGGAACTCAAAAAAAGTTTCTGAGAATCTACAGCCTCCCAAACAATTTAACCCACAAAGACTGCATCCCAGGAAACAGCCACAAGGTTTGGTTTTTGTCCCAAAAAGTTAAAAAGCTAGGATGGAATGGGAGGTTCTCATCTCAGGAAGATGTCCACAGTGCTTGAGGAGACAATATGGCTGCTACTTGATATTGCCTACTGGAATGTGAGTGCTTCTTCACTGCTGGTAATTTCCATATTGACCCTAAGGGAGGAGGGGGGAGAAAAAAAAAAATCATCATTAATTAGGATCACAAGGCATGGTTCTCTGTGTTCAAAGCTGGTTGGAAGACCAACCAGATCAATTATGATGGGAAAAGGTGGAAACAAGTAGCAATAAAAGATAAACTGATAGGCTGAAGCGGTGTAAATGAAAGGAATTAGAACAGAGAGCAGGTTTTTCGGTGTTAAAACCTCACTGAAAGACCAACCAAAGAAGATTTTTCTGTGTTAAAAGCTGGTTGGAAGACCAAGCAAATCAACTGTGATGGTTAAAAGATGGAAACTAGCAACAATAAAAGATAAATTAATAGGATTAAGTAGTATAAATTAAAAGAATTAGAACACAGAGGAGGCTTTTGTGTGTTAAAAGCTCACTGGAAGACCAAGCAAAGCAGGTTTTTGTGTGTTAAAAGCTCATTGGAAGTCAAATCAAAGCTGGCTTTTCTGTGTCGAAAGCTGGTTGGAAGACCAAACAAACAAACTATGATGGTAAAAGATGGGAACAAGTAGCAACAGATGATAAACTGATAGGCTTAAGTAGTATAAATGAAAAGAACTGGAACACAGAGCAGGTTTTTGTGTGTTAAAAGCTCACTGGGAGACAAATCAAAGCTGGTTTTTCTGTGTCAAAAGCTGATTGGAAGACCAAGCAAATCAACTATGCTGGTAAGATATGGAAACTAGTAACAATAAATGCTAAACTGATGGATTAAGTGGTATAAATTAGAAGAATTAGAACACAGAGCAGGTTTTTCTGTGTTAAAAGCTCATTGGAAGACCAAGCAAATAATCTATGATGGTAAAAGATGGAAACTAGTAACAATAAATCATAAATTGATAGGATTAAGTGGTGCCAATTAAAAGGCCTAGAACACAAAGCAGGTTGTTCTGTGTCAAAAGCTGATTGGAAGGCCAAGCAAATAAACTATGATTGCAAAAGCTGGAAACAAGTAGCTATAAATGCTAAACTGATGGATTGAGTGGTATCAATGAGAAGAACTGGAACACAAAGCAGGTTGCTCTGTGTTAGAAGCTGAGTGGCAGACCAAGCAGACAAACAATGATGGGAAAAGATGGAAACAAGTAGCAACAGATGACAAACTGATAGACTTAAGTGGTGTAAATGGAAAGAACTGGAACACAGAGCAGATTTTTCTGTGTTAAAAGCTCATTGGGAGACAAAGCAAAGCTAGTTTTTCTGTGTCAAAAGCTCATTGGAAGATCAAGGAAACAAATGATGTTGGTAAAAGATGGAAACTAGTAACAATAAATGCTAAACTGATGGATTAAGTGGCATAAATTAGAAGAATTAGAACAGGTTTTTGTGTGTTAAAAGCTCATTGGAAGACCAACCAAGGAAGGTTTTTCTGTGTCAAAAGCTCATTGGAAGACCAAGCAAATAATCTATGATGGTAAAAGATGGAAACTAGTAACAATAAATCATAAAATTGATAGGATTAAGTGGTGCCAATTAAAAGGCCTAGAACACAAAGCAGGTTGTTCTGTGTCAGAGGCTGACTGGAAGGCCAAACAAACAAATGATGATGGTAAAAGCTGGAAACAAGTGACAATAAATGCTAAGCTGATGGATTAAGTGGTATCAATGAGAAGAACTGGAACACAAAGCAGGTTGTTCTGTGTCAGAGCCTGACTGGAAGGCCAAGCAAACAAATGATGATGGTAAAAGCTGGAAACAAGTGACAACAAATGCTGAACTGATGGATTAAGTGGTATCAATGAGAAGAACTGGAACACAAAGCAGGTTGCTCTGTGTTAGAAGCTGACTGGAAGACCAAGCAGGCAAACAATGATGGTAAAAGATGGAAACAAGTAGCAGCATCTGAGAAACTGATATGATAAAGTGGCACAGCTTTATCTTCATCCTTTGTGCCTTAATGTAAAAGCAAGACTGCTGACATGGATTTTAAGCCAGGCACCTAATTTGATCAATAGACCATGCCAGAGAATTCAACAGGCTGTTGTGAAATTCCCATTTCAAATAAATAAATAGATAAACTCAAAGCTGGGAATTGCTTCCCAGCTAAATGGTGGAAATCATCTCAAGAAGCCAAGGCCCCCTAAATTCAAGGTCAATTATGAACCTAATTTGCTTCCAGAGCTATCTAATCATATTCATGGGTCAAACATCACTGGATGGCCTGATCCATGTGTCTCAAAAGCCAAGGGAACAGTAAAGAACCAGTCAGCAGATCCTATGGGAATCAATTATTCCACAGACTCAACAGACAGAATTATTACCCTTATTGATATTCTCTATTTCTTTTGACAGAACAGGGTGTGCTGCAGGGGGGCAGAGGTGACAGCATCAATGCTGCATGTTTACCATGATCCTTCACCACTGGGCTTGCAGGAACCAGGAGCAGCTAAGTGGTGAACATTCTCCACCCTGCACTCCCAGCCTGTGTTAAGGCAGCACCCTACATGCCAGCTTCGTTGCTGCCAAGCCAGTTTTTCCCATTGCAATGTGACAATCAGTCAGGAAGAAGAGCTCCAGAAAGGCTGCCAGATGAGAATTTCAGCAGCACAATTCCTATGGGAATGGGCAGGATGGAAGAGAGGTCTTCTACAACTGGAACCTGGACTGCACAGACTGGAGGAGTAGAACCTGTCTGCAGAGGCTCATCCACTTCCACTGCAGAGACAGGGGCAAGAAACTCAGCATGCTGAGGTTAAGTTCCCTTGCCCCTCTGTTTGCATTTTCCTGTGGCTCATCATTTGCAGGAGGCCACTGTCAGTTCAGTGCACAATGGTTGGTTTGTTAAATGAAGTAACTGCATCTCCAAACCACCACACTGGCAGAGTCTGCTCCCTTCTTCCTTGGCTCTTCTCATTTCTGTAGGAAGGAAGCCAACTCTTCTCCTTTCAAAGCATGGTCAGCTGTGCCTATTCTCACTTCCAAGGGGAAGTTCTCCTTGAAAGTTCAAGTTCTGCTGCCACAGGAGGATTTTAAGCACTAGAAGCTCAGCTTGATCATAAGGTAGATTAAGTTCATCTCCATTTTAGCACTAGTTCATGTTTTAGTGGGGTCTCTGAATGATTCATATTGCAAAGATTAGTTTTTTACAGGTTAGTACCTTCTGGAAGAGTAAAACCCCTTTAATTAGAAGAGCTTCCTTACAGCAGTCCTGCACTACAACTCCAGTCTAGAGGAGTTTTGATGATGCCTCTTTGTCTGTTCCAAACTTGTCTCAGCAGTCAGAGGGAAGAAGTTGGTTTTAGGTCACTTCTGTCCCATGATAAAGTGTTCCTTTACACTGCTCAGAAAAAGAGCAGAAGGACCTCAGTGGTGCTCAGGGGAAGAACCTGGGGTGCTCCTCCAACTGGAGAGGAAGATTCCTGGATTTGTGTTCATGGAAAAATCAATTCAACTGTTTTGATAGCAGAGCAGTCCTGAAGAATGATCCACCAGGAGAGTCAAGAACCTCACCTCTCATATTCACCATGAAGCTATGAAACAGATCACCTTCAGTTTTAAGGTCCAAAAATCCTGCCTGGAAGGCCTCCCTTTGCCAAGCTGCATTAATAACTTGGCAAATCCATCCAGTTGAATGACTGGATGGACACCTCCAGACAAATGATCCTGGGTAACTCACCTGGACTAAAAGCCCTAAGACCTGAGAGACTGTCCTCAAATTCATCAGTTAAATGCCCACTAAGATTATCAAGTGAGTGTGTCAGAACCACAACTTCCCCCCATCAAATGAAGCAATACCTGGTCATATCCATAAGGCCTCTGCTGTGGTGGCTGTGGTGGCCCAGGCTGTGTGGGTCTGTATCCCCCATACTGCTGGCCTTGTCCTTGTGGGTAATTTGGATACTGAGGTCCTGGACCACTCTGGGAGGGACCTGAAGATCATTAAAATGGAGGGAAAAAACAAGAACAGATTGCTTAAGGTGTCAGGGAGAAAAGTAAAAGCAGTCAGTTTTGCAGGGAGCAGGGCTGAGAAGTATCACTGCTGGGTAGCTCAGCCTTTTGCTACCCCAAAACACAGCAGGGATTAGTGGTCCTCCTCTCACCCTGGAAAGCATCTCAGCTGACAGGGCCTGTGCTCCAACCACAGAAACATTCACCTGGATTTACTCAGCATTTACTAGCAATGAAGGCAGCAGCTGCTCAGAAGAGGTCAAAGGACAGGGAAAAACAAGGCAAGAAACAAGAAATCATAAACACAGAATCAGAGAATGGTTTGAGTTGGAAGGGACCTTAAAGATCATCCAGTTCCAGTACCCTGCCATGGGCAGGGACACTTCCTACTAGATCAGCTTGCTTAAGATCCCAGCCAGCTTGGCTTTCAACACTTCCAAGCTTAAAGCCTCCACAGCTTCTCTGGGCAACCTGTTCCAGTGCCTCAGCCCTGCCATGGGGAAGAATTGCTTCCTAATTTGTCATCTAAATCCAGCTTCTTCCACTTTGAAGCCATCACTCCTCATCCTGTCACTCTGTATCTTTGCCAGAAGTCCCTCCCCAGCTCTCCTGCAGCCCCCTTCAGGCACTGGAAGGCTGCTCTAAGGTCTCCCCAGAGCCTTCTCTTCTCCAGTCTGAACAGCCCCAACTCTCTCAGCTTGTCCCCACAGAGGAGGTGCTCCAGCCCTTGGATCATCTTTGTGGCCCCCTCTGGACCCTCTCCAACATTTCCACATGCCTCAAGTTGAGGCTCCAGAGGTGAACACAGCACTCCAGGTGGGGTCTCACCAGAGTGGAGTACAGGGGGATAACTTGTGCACCTTCCAGGATTTAAGGAGGCACTCTTCTGCTCTATGCTGCTCCAGAACTTTGTAAGGCCAGGAGCAGGCAGGTATCAGCTGTGTTTAGCATCTGGACCTTCTGAAGAGACCAGCAGGCAATCACAAACAGGATGTCAGGCAAGCGAGCTACCTGCACGGAATGCAAGATGTGTCACCCAGTAAAATGCTGCTGTGGGACACCAAGAAGTGTCCTCCACTCCTCTGGGCACCTTAATCTTTTCAGGAAAAGGACAGAACCCCCCCAGCTTTGGCTCCAGTCATTCTGGCTGCAGAAGGATGAAGCTCTTTTGTCACTACAAAATCCTTCTGTCACAATGCACAGGGACTCAGCCTGTCTACCACTGGCAGCTTCGCACCAATACCATCAGGCAGGGCTGTCCTGCTCCAAACCAAAGGGACTCATCCTCTCCTGCCTTGGGTGTACTGAGGTGTTCTGTGCATTCCAGCAGTGGATCTTTCCCAGTGGATCTAGGTTAGCTTTCTCAGCCAGGAAGACTTGCAAGCCTTCAGAAGTGCTTTCCTCTCAACAGAGCAACACTCTGTCACTTTCCAGCAGAAGGAACTGATGTCTTTTAGCAATGCTGTGACTCTGCTTGACAGGGTTAGCTCTAGCTACAGGCTCAGGGCAATGACAGCAGCTGCTTACCCCTTCAGTAACTCAAGGTCTGTAAGGCAGTCAAAAAGAAGACCTGGAGAAGAAGACCTCCACAGGCCATTACCATTCTCCTCAGGCCTCAAATCCCCTTGAACTGTGCAGCTTCAGCTTTCTCCAGTGGAATAAAACCTTAAAGACTGATCATGATGATTGAGATGCTGATTTACTTTTGCAAAGCAGAAAGCAATTAAATATTAAATTCAGCAAGGATACTACCTCCTAGAAAGTGCTGTGTTCATCTGACAAATGAACCTGGGGTTTATTTATTCATGGTAATGCTTTAGAGCTGAATTCTGAATAGCCAGTGGCAGATTTTATGAAGTAAGAATGGAATCTCAATATCTGTTTCTGCTACAAAACCAGGAATTGAGAAGTGTGCTTTCACTCCTCTGCTATGAGGACAGGCTGAAAGAGCTGGGGTTGTTCAGCCTGGAGAAGGGAAGGCTCTGGGGGCACCTTACAGCTGCCTTACAGTATCTGAAGGGGTCCTACAGGAAGGCTGAAGAGGGACTTTTCATAAGGGTGTCTAGAGACAGGGCAAGGGGGAATGGTTTGGAGCTGAGGGAGAGCAGGGTTAGAGTGGAGCTGAGGAAGTTCTTCAGTATGAGGGTGGTGACACTCTGGAACTGGCTGCCCAGCAAGGCTGTGGATGCCCTCTGCTTGGGGGTATTCAAGGCCAACTTGGATGATGTCTTGATCAACCTGATCTAGTGGAAGGTGTCCCTGCCACCTAAGCCATTCTTCTATTCATCTCTCTCTTCTAGTTTCAGCTAACCTACACTTTCAGATCAAGTCAGGCTTTTGTTTCTTTACTTCCCCAGCTTAGAGCAGTGGGTTAGATGGACCTTCACTCTGTTCTTGCCTCACCTTCACCACAACAGGAGTACATGAATGTTGGTTTAGGACTATTAGTTGATCTATCACCTCCAAAAGGAGAGCTCCGCCCCATCTCAGTGGATCCTTTCTAAACTTAGCTCTGTCTCAACCCAAGTGAATCTGGCATTTATCTGGCAAAAAGTCACCTGGCTGGTTCCTTGTACACCCACGATGCTGAAACTTCAAGAACTTAAACCTGCAATGAAGCTAAAAGGTAAAATACATGGAATTAGATTTCAGAGATTCCTCCTCCTGAGAGAAGAATGTTGAGCTTCACAAGGTGTAAGGAAGGAAAAGAGCAGCATTTTCAGCATGTCAGGCTCTTCTGACCTCAAGGTCTCAGAAGTAAAGGATGAAAATGACACACTACTGCTTTTGAGTTTCCTACTTGGAGGGTGTTTCCTTGAATCCAAGCACTACCTCATCTCACTTGTGGCAGAGGAGTTCCCCTTCCTGCCATACATTAGAAGGTTTGCACAAGTGCAGGTTTCTAAGACAAACTGAGCACAAGTCTTGTGAGGAGCAGCTGAGGGAACTGGGGTTGTTTAGCCTGGAGAAAGCTAAGAAGGGAGACCACCTAACTCTCTACAACTCCCTGAAAGGATGTGAGGGCTGATCTCCCAAGTAACAAGCGACAGGACAAGCTGAAATGGCCTCAAGTTGCACCACAACAGGTCTAGCTTGGACATTAGGAACAATTTCTTCCCCAAAAGGTTTGTCAAGCCCTGTAACAGACTGTCCAGGGCAGTGGTGGAATCATTACCCTTGGAGGGATTTACAAGACATGTGAATATGGAGGTGGTGGAGTCACCATCATTGAAGGTGTTCAGGAGGAGACTTGATAGGGTGCTTGGTTGCATGGTTTAGTTGATCTTGAAGGTCTCTTCCAACCTGGTTTATTCTGTTCTACATAGTGCTGAGGGACATGGTTTAGTGGAGCCCTGGCAATGCTTTGTTGGACTTAGAATCATCATAGAATTAGTAAGGTTGGAAAAGACCTCAGAGATCATCAAGTCCAACCTGTCACCCAACACCTCATGACTACTAAGCCGTGGTTCCAAGTGCCACATCCAGTCCCCTCTTGAACACCTCCAGGGATGGGGACTCCACCACCTCCCTGGGCAGCACATTCCAATGGCCAATTACTCTTTCTGGGAAGAACTTTCTCCTCACCTCCAGCCTAAACCTCTCCTGGCACAGCTTGAGACTGTGTCCTCTTGTTCTGGTGCTGCTTGCCTGGGAGAAGAGACCAACCCCCACCTGGCTATAACCTTGGAAGGGACCTCAAGGATCATCCAGTTCCAACCCCTCTGCCATGGGCAAGGATCACCTAACACTGGATCAGGTTGCTCAAAGCCACATCCAGCCTGGCCTTAAAAAACCTCCTGGGATGAGGCTTCTATCACCTCCCCGGGCAACCTGATGATCTGAAAGGCCTCTCCTAACCTAAATGGTTCTGTGACTCCTGAAAGCTGCACTGGCAACGGTTAGATAAATTTCCTGACTGGTCAGCACAGGAATGTTCATGGCATGGTTCACCTTTTTGGGTGAGATGTTAAACTAGAATTTTTTTAAGTGTGTTCTAATGGCAAACTGAAGGATGAAAGAGTAAATGGCTCTCTGCCACCTGCCTGCCCTCTGCAATCACCTACAGAGGACAGAAAAGAGCAGAGTCGTTCTGGGTCATTCTAAATTACAGAAGCTTGTTCTGTTTCCTAGCCACCCTCAATGCCCTAGGCTACCACACTGGCCTACACTGACAACATTGGATCTACTGGATCAGCAAGACCAAGTGCTGGCTCCTGCACTTGGGTCACAACAACCCTATGAACAGTACAGACTTGGGACAGACTGACTGGAAACTGCCTAGCAGAGAAAGACCTGGGGATGTTGGTCAACAATCAGCTGAAGAAGAGCCAGAGTGTGCCCAGGTGGCCAGGGCCAGCAGCATCCTGGCCTGGATCAGCAATAGTGTGGCCAGCAGCACCAGGGCAGTGGTTGTCCCCCTGTACACAGCACTGGTTTAGGCCACACCTTGAGTCCTGGGTTCAGTTTCGGGGCCCTCACTGCAAGGAGGACATCGAGGGCATGGAACAGGTCCTGAGAAGGGCAACAAAGCTGGGGAGGGGTCTGAAGAACAGGGCTGGGGAGGAGCAGCTGAGGGACATAGGGTTGGTTGGTCTGGAGGAGGCCGATGGGAGACACCATTGCTCTCTACAGCTTCCTGAAAACAGTTTGGAGTCAGGGGAGGTTTAGAACCATAGAATCATAACTTGGACATCAGGGAAATCTTCTTCCCTAGAAGGGTTCTGAAAGACTGGAAGAGGCTGCCCAGGGAGGTGGTCAAATCACCATCCCTGGAGGCATAATGTGTAGACATGGTGCTGAGGGGTGTGTTTTAGCAACTGATGTGGCAGTGCTGGGTTAATGGCTGGACTGGATGATCATAAAGGTCTTTTCCAGTCTAAACAATTCTATGATTCTGTAAGACTTATGTATTCTAGAACAGATCCCAAAGGATGCTGTCTTCTACACTTTCTTGGTCTGGCCCAGCGAGCACATGGGCATACAACTTCTTTGCACAAGCCTGGCCTTTCAACCCAGTAAAAGAGGGATGCAACAACATGGGAGGATCTGTCCAGGTCTTTCCTGTGATCATTTTGTCTTCAGGTTCTTACCATAGCCCTGCTGTTGTCCTGGGTAGCCTTGTTGCCCTGGGTACTGCTGCTGTTGGGGCGGATAACCCTGCTGCTGGGGCGGTCCTTGATAGGCATCTTGCTGCTGGCCATACTGCGAGTTTCCTGTAAGAGGATTGCAAGAAAGCAAAGAACAACAGAAAAAAACCACTTTTATAAAGGCACCTACTTCCTTCAGGCTGCTTTCCTTCTAAAGATGCACAGCCAACAACACAAGAACAAAAATGAGAATGCAAGATCACTTTCCACAACCAAACAAAAACGAAAGGAAGGGCAAAATAAAAATAATCATAATCGTCAAACCAAACAGAAGGAAGTCTGCCAAACAAACTGCAGTGAAAGCCAGTTTTGCACAGTTGAACTGCAGCATTTTCAGCATCTCTCTGCCAAAGGAGCATTACAGTTACTGGAACATCACAGCCATAAAGGTCAGGACTACGCTAAATGAAATAAATGAAGACAAAACAAACGAACGAAGGAACAAAAACCAAAGGAGGACAAAATTAAGGACAGCCACAAGAGCACAGACTAGCTACACAAGATCAGCAAGCTGGTTCCTAACCACACTAGAATTATACAGGGTGGGGGGGAAAAAATAGAGAGAGATATAAACACACACACACACAAAAAAACATAAGAGATACAACTGAACCCACGGGTTTATGGTGAACTCAAAACTTCCACTGAGGTCAAAAAAATGAAGAGAGTAAGTAAAAAAAAAAGAATCATATAAGTCTCTAGAGTGTTTTAGTCATTTTACTGTTGTTAGAAATGGCAAAACTGTGGTTACAGATATCATTTTGGTTTGGTTTTAGGTGCTGGCAAGGAATTATTCTGGAGGCTCCCAAGTTTTCCCTGCGGTTCTCAAGACAGGCAGCGACTAGGATTCTACGAGAGCTTGGCGTGGGGAGGGGGGGGGGCGGCGCTGTGTGGGAGCTGCTGCTCCTGGTGTGGGGGGGGGAAAAGGGGGAGGGGGGGAGGAGAGGGGGAATGTTTGTGGCATGTGTGTGAAGGTATATAGATACCTCCTTCGTAGTAAGGTTGGGAGGAATCCTCATAAGGCCTATCGTAGCCTTGTTCAGGATACGACGGTTGCTGATAACCGTAATCATTATGACCTACATCAATTCGACAAGAGACAGGAAGAAACGTTAATGGCCTCTGGGTGAGAAAGCCCCTCACAGCAGTTCAGTTCTCAGAAAGTTGAATGATCATTCCAAAAAAACAAAAAAGAAAATAACACACACCCCCCCAAAAAAAAAATCTCCTACTGATAATAGTCTTGCAACTGGCTACACAGGAACAGGAAGTTCTGCAGCGGCGTTAAGTCAAAGCCTCATCGTGAACGTGATTGCCTTTCCCTATCGAAGCTACATGTGGCAGGAGGGGGGGTAAAAAATAAATCAAAGGGCTTAATGCAGTAGTTTTACAACAGAATAAATAGAATAGAATAGAATAGAATAGAATAGAATAGAATAGAATAGAATAGAATAGAATAGAATAGAATAGGAATAGAATTAACCAGGTTGGAAAAGACCCTTTGAGTCCGAGTCCAACCTATCACCCAACGCTATTTTAGCAGCAAGGGATGGTCTTAACCTTCTGATAGTCCTTGTTTGAGGGGGGGCAAGGTGTGTGTGGGGGAAAGTAGAGCACTTCATCTTTCACTCAGAAAAAAAAAAAAAAAAGAAGAAATGAAAGCACATTTAGGCCTTTCACATGTAAATAACCTGAATTAAATTAGAATGAACAAAGCAAGCAATTACCATACTTTGTCTAACACCTGTTCTGCTGAGCTCCCAATTCAAAAGCATATGCTAAAAGCAGTGTGAAATGTAACAAATAAAGCTCAAGGAAGTCAGGAATCACAGCCTGCATTGAGTTTTTGCTTTTAAGTGACAGGAAAAAAAAACAACCCAACCAACCAAACAACATTCTCAAGGTTTTTGCCTACAAAGAGAATTCCTGTAAGTCTTAAGGCAACTTTTCCTCTTGCATTCCAGTGCAAACAAAGCTTCCTTTTCAGAGACCTCAAGCACCTCTGAGGGAGGAACCTGAGCGCCCTACCTGTTGTTGTGCTTCAAACAAGTGAGATTTTATCTTACTGATAACCAAGAGATAGATCATTATTATTATTACTATTATTATTATTATTGCTAATTTGATCAAGAAAACAAACCAGGATTTAGGTTGCATGCTTTCACCTTAAAATTAACCCCTGTCAGTTTTACACAGGCTCTGCCAGGTTGGAATAGAATATTGGAATGAGGAGAAAATGGTTCCAAAAATTTAAGTGGGCTCTGCTGTTCTGCAACTGCACCATGGGGTCATTGCTCTTGAATATAAAGAGGCAGCCATTAACACAAGACTTAGGATATATGCTTTTGATGGGCTATATAATAATGAGGTGATGATAAAGGAGGAGTCTACAGAAGGAATGGGTCTTAGAGAAGCAATCTATGCTGCCACAGAGCTGCTGATGGGAACATCAAATTAGAATAGAATAGAATAAACCAGGTTGGAAGAGACCCTCAAGATCATCGTGTCCAACCTACCCTTACTATAAGGAATTGCCTGTAACCATGTCAAGTTCAGGTGTACCATAGAATCACTGAATAGGTTGGGTTGGGAGAGACCTTCAAAGGTCATCTAGACAAGCCCCCTGCAGTAAGCAGGGGCAGCCTCCACTAGACCAGAGCCTTATTGAGCCTGACCTTGAGTATCTCCAGGGATGGGACCTCAACTACCTCCCTAGGCAACCTGTACCAGTTCCACCACCCTCATGGTGCAGAACTTGTTCCTGACATGCAATCTCCTGAAACAGAAGTTCCCAAATGAAAGCTTAATGGTAGGAGTTGATGCAATTTGCAGAGTAACTGTGCATGGTTACCTCCAAAGATCACACCTGAAAGGTTTACAGACATGGCCTGATGCATCTGAAAAATCAATCTAATAGGTGTTGAAAAATCAAACCACTAACTTGTATCCTCTTATTTTGCAATGAGTGGTTGCTCTGGTAATGATAGCTTTGCTTTGCATATGTTTTTAAAGTGTTACCATCTACCACACTCCTCAAGCTTCATGAGATACCATGAAGCTGCACACAGTTACCACAGCGTTAATGAGACAGCATCTTTGTCCGCCCAGTCTCTGCTCAGGTTAGTTGCAACTTCTCTACCTTAGAACACAATCCAACAACCTTCAGCATTCTACATGCCAAGAGGGAGGAGAGATTTAGGGCACTCAAAAGTTTTGCTCTTGTCTTGAAAGCACTGGGGTGGGGGGGAGGGGGGGGGAATGCTAAAGAAGGTTCACAATTCCAACCCCCTCAGGGGCAGGGCCCATTTTATGCCTTCCTCAGAAATTAAGCTGAAGGCCCACACCATAGCAGCAATATACACATTTCAGCAGCTTACAAGAAAACACTAAGTTCAAAAGAAAACAACAAAGGGGATTTACAGAAAAGCCACATTTTTTTTCAGCAAGTTTTTTTCCACATCCATCAAATCTATAATGAAAGGATAGTGCCCCCCCCTCCCCCGCCCTCTCCCTCCCTCCCCCCTTGGTTAATCATCAAGTTAAGGCTGCTTGGATTCATCTCCATTTACTGGAGATGCTTTGGAACCCCTCCATCCTTTTTAGACAAAACCAATTGCAGGAATTCATTTTGGAGACACTAAGAAGGGCTGCTTGCTGTTAAAGGAGAGTCTCGAGCTGGAGCATGGCAAACGCCACGTTCTGAGCAAGCTGCAAAACGAAGCCAGCCACAGAAACCTGGGAGTGCAGCAGCAATCCTGGATTTGGAAGGTTTGGGTCAGTGTGAGGTAGGATATCCAATTACTGTTCTTGCCTCACTCCCTGCTGTGGGGCATATGACTACATTAGTATTGGGCAGGTATAGGAAATGGGAAAGTTAACATTTAGGAGAGATTACCATCAGGGTAATATTGCTGGTTCATGCCTTCTGGAGGACCTTGTCCACCATGACTGTATTGGTCCCCATAATAGTCTTCCTGGCCTGAGTACTGCTGTGGTGGGCCTGAAAAACCACAACCAGTCAAGATGTAAATAACTTGTTTTCTGCTAATGGCTGATTTTTAGTATGAGAAATACTTCTCCAATGTACTCCCCACCCATCCTGTTGCATTTCAGACAACACATGTAATCCAGTTTACTTCAAAATAAGTAAGAATAATCAATGTATCTTATCTACACACACACATTCAGAGAGAATTGTTTGCCTGCACTGCATTGAGCACATTGGTACCAAAACTTTAGCTTTCAGCTTATTTTAGGGACATGTGGATAGCAGACTATGGTCTGAAAGTCATTCCTTGCCTAAAAGGATTGGAAAGCAAAGGATTAAAGAGTATAAAAGAGTAGGATATGGCTCCTTTTTTGATTATTTTGTAGCTGAGGTAATTCATAGCATCAGAGAATTGTTAGGGTTGGATGGGACCTCAAGGATCATCCAGTTCCAACCCCGCTGCCATGGGCAGGGACACCTCACACTACAGCAGGTTGCTCACAGCCACAGCCAGCCTGGCTGCAAACACCTCCAGGCAGGAGGCTTCCACCACCTCCCTGGGCAACCTGTGCCAGTCTCTCACCACTCTCATGGGGAACAACTTCTTCCTCATATCCAATCTGAATCTACCCATTTCTAGTTTTGTTCCATTCCCCCCAGTCCTATCACTCCCTGACACCCTCAAAAGTCCCTCACCAGCTTTCTTGTAGGCCCCCTTAAAGTACTGGAAGGCCACAATTAGGTCTCCTCAGAGCCAGGCAGGTACTCTGTTCCTTCTCTGTTGCTAGCGTTTAAGTATTGAAACAGAAATCTGCATCAGCATATCTGAAAGGTGTAATTTTAGGTACTTCTTCTCAGAAAGAACTCAAAGCAGAAAGAAATGCTTGTCTCCACGTTTCCTGGTGATACCAGCAATCTGCTGTGAGAACCACCCTTCAAAGGGGAACCAAAAACCAGAGAGTCTGCAAACAGAGCCTGGGACACCCTGCAACGTGATGGGTGTCAGCAAGGAAGCGATTTCAGATTAGGCTTTCAAGGGGGTTATTTAAACTGACTGCAAAACCCCTGAAGTGAAGTCCTACCTTGCTGTGGTGGCCTGTAAGGAGGAATCTGCCTCTGCCCCATCATGTGATTTCCTTGGTTCACTTGGCCCATCATCCCCATAGGTGGCTGCTGCCCCTGGTAATGTTGGCCACCCGCTTGTGGCATGTTGTACTGCTGGGAGGGAGGCTGCTGGTGCATCATTGGACCTGCAGAAGGACAAGGAGCAAACACATCTTCTGAGACACACACAAAACCTTTCCAAAAGGACCTGAAAACCTGACCCTTTGAAAACAGACCACAGAAGGCTCTACTTCTGGTGAACCCCTGGGGATCCATCACTTCCGAGCACAGGGAAATGCAGGAGCGACCAAACGGCGGTCCGAAACGCAGCCTCAACGAGGCTGCTTTCCCAAAGCTCTCTCTCTTCAAGCTGCAATGCACAAAGCAGCAAACACTTTTCCCATGTTTTGTTTGGTTTAAAAGGCATCTGCAAAGAAAGTGTGGATGAGAAGCTGACAGTGAAACTTTTGACAAGTCATGGGAAAGTTGCTGAACGCTGTCAGCTCCTCAGGGCACGCTCTTGGTACAGGTGGAGCTGTTACAGTCCATCAGTGAGCTACTGGGCTGCTAGAACAAAACAAATCATTTTCTTTGGCCTGTGGAGACAAACCACATGTACCAGGGAGCCAGGTAACCACACAGCAGTCAATGTGCAGCAAGGCCCAGGGAATCCAGCACTGCTGAGGCCACACCTTGAGTGCTGGGGTCAGCTTTGGGGCCCACACTTCAAGAAGGACAATGAGGAGCTGGAGTGTGTCCAGAGAAGGGCAACAAAGCTGGGGAAGGGTCTGGAGAACAGGGCTGGGGAGGAGCAGCTGAGGGAGCTGGGGGTGTTTAGTGTGGAGAAGAGGAGGCTGAGGGGAGACCTCATTGCTCTCTACAGCTCCCTTAAAGGAGGTTGGAGCCAGGTGGGGTTTGGTCTCTTTTCCCTAGGAACAAGTGACAGGACAAAAGGAAATGGCCTCAAGTTGCACAGGGGAGGTTTAGGTTTGGCATCAGAAGAAACATTGCTCTTGGAAGGTTCTCAGAGACTGGCACAGGCTGCCCAGGGAGGTGGTTGAATGCCTATCCCTGGAGGTGTTGCAAAGAGGCAGAGGTATGGTGCTGGGGGACATGGTTTAGCCCCAGCCTTGGCAGAGGTAGGGAACAGTTGGTCTGGATGACCTTCAAGGTGTTTTCCACCCAAACCAATTCCATGCTCTGCCCACCACTGAACAATTCCAAGCAGCCTTTACCAAAGATCATCTTCCATAGAAAGTTGCAACAAGTTTCTATGACCCACTGGAAGTGGAGAGATCAAGTCCTGTCCATGAGAGAGCATCTGCTCAAGGTTGAACTTGGAGGAATGCAAAGCTGAGTAACGAACCCAGACAGTTGAAGAGCATCCTTTATAACACCACAGAGCAAAGAGAATGAGATTGGGCCATGTCATTATGTGAGACTGCAGGTTAGGTTGGGCTAACTTACAACCAGGGAGCAGCTTCCTCACTTCCTCTGCAGGACCACTTCAGAATAAGAGCTATTCCAGCATCAAAAACATGAAGAGGGAAAAGTTGTGACAAGGAACTCAACTTCTTAATGTGTTTTTTATAATGCATTCATTCAAACCACTTAACTCCCATTGCACACTTGAGGAATGGTGAAGCTTTCAGGGTTTGTTGCTTTGTCCTTTGTTTTATAAGCAAAGACGAGAACACAGCTCAAAACATCAAGCCAGCACAGCCCCTCTTCAGCCCCATCCCAGGAGAAACAGGAAGGTATCATCAAGTTGCCTGCATGATGGATTCTGCCACTGCATTTAACAGCTTCAAATAACCATTTGGTGGAGCAGAAGCAGAAAGTCCAACCTGAAATCCCAGCACTGGAAAACTACTGCACCCAAAGAGTGGCTGTCAATGGGTCCAGGTCCCAGTGGAGGCCAGGGACAAGCAGAGTCCCTCAGGGATCACTCCTGGGACCAGGCTTGTTCAACATCTTTGTGGGTGCCAGGGACAGTGGCATTGAGTGCACCCTCAGCAGGTTTGCTGATGACACCAAGCTGTGTGGTGCAGCAGACAGCTGGAGGAAAGGGATCCATCCAGAGGGACCTGGACAGGCTGGAAAGGTGGGCACAAGCCAGCCTCAGGAGGTTCAACAAGACCAAGGGCAGGGTCCTGTATCTCGGTCGAGCCAATCCCAGGCACAAATGCAGGCTGGGCAGTGACTGGCTGGAAAGCAGCCCTGAGGAGAGAGCCTTGGGGGTGCTGGGGGAGGAGAAGCTCACCAGGAGCTCTCAGTGTGCACTTGCAGCCCAGAAAGCCAATCAGAGCCTGGGCTGCAGCAAGAGAAGTGTGGCCAGCAGGGCAAGGGAGGGGATTCTCCCCCTCTGCTCAGCTCTGCTGAGACCCCACCTGGAGTACTGCCTCCAGTTCTGGAGACCCTATTCCAAGAGGAATCTGGAGGTGCTGGAAGGTGTCCAGAGAAGAGCCACAAGGATGAGCAGAGGGCTGGAGCTGCTCTGCTATGAGGACAGACTGAAGGAGTTGGGGCTGTTCAGTCTGGAGAAGAGAAGGCTCCCAGGTGACCTCATTGTGCCCTTCCAGTATCTGAAGGGGGCTCCAAGAAGGCTGGGGAGGGACTGCTCAGGATCTCAGGCAGTGATAGGACTAGGGGGAATGGAATGAAGCTGGAGGTGGGGAGATTCAGGCTGGAGGTGAGGAAGTTCTTCCCCATGAGAGTGGTGAAGCCCTGGAATGGGTTGTCCAGGGAGGTGGTTGAGGTGCCACCCCTGGAGGTGTTTAAGCCCAGGCTGGATGAGGCTCTGGCCACCCTGATCTAGTGTGGGGTGTCCCTCCCCTTGGCAGGGGGGTTGGAACTCGATGATCCTTGTGGTCCCTTCCAACCCTCACTGATACCATGATACCTGGATGCAGGCAAGGCTGCTGCTGAATTTACACAAGGAAAGGCATACACAGTCACTCAGATCCTGTCTGTGTGGGGTCAGGAGGGAAAGTTAAGCCACATTAATTAATGGTGTGAATTCAAAGTGCATTAGTTAAATCCCATTAAACCCCTGTGTGGAATCTCTCTGTGAGAAGTGGCCTTAGCTCTGCTAAGCTTCATTTTCCTCTGAAGATAAATATTGGCCACTCCTCAACTGATTCACTTATGTCTCCATCCTGCAGCATGGCACTTTCTGTGCCCTCATCTTGAAGTTTAAAAGGGAGAAAATGGCTCCAATATAGATAGGGAATCCTGCAAGAATGCCAGGCCACAAAGATGATCACAGGGCTGAAGAACCTTCCCCATGGGGACAGGCTGGGAGTGTTGGAGCTGTTCAGCCTGGAGAAGAGAAGGCTCCAGGGAGACCTTACAGCAGCCTCCCAGTAGAATCATAGAATCAATAAGGTTGGAAAAGACCTCAGAGATCATCAAGTCCAACCTATTGCCTAATACCTACCACCTCCTGACAATTAAACCATTTCTCCAAGGGTCACATCCAAGCCTTTTTTGAACACCTCCAGGGATGGTGACTCCACCACCTCCCTGGGCAGCACATTCCTCACCTCCAGCTTAAACCATCCCTGGCACTGAGACTGTGTCCTCTTGTTCTGGTGCTGGGTGCCTGGGAGAAGAGACCAACCCCCACCTGGCTACAACCTCCCTTCAGGGAGTAGGAGAGAGCAAGAAGGTCTCCCCTGAGCCTCCTCTTCTCCAGGCTAAGCAACACCAGCTCCCTCAGCCTCTCCTCACAGGGCTGTGCTCCGAACCTCTCCCCAGCCTCATTGCCCTTCTCTGGTCACATTCAAGTATCTCAATATCCCTGAAGAGGGTTACAAGCAAGCTGGAGAGGGTCTTTTTGCAAGGGCTTGTAGTAACAGGATGAGGGGCAATGGACTGAAGGTGGAAGAGGAGAGATTTAGACTGAAGATTAGGAAGAAATTCTTTCCAGTGAGGGTGGTGAGACTCTGGCACAGGTTGCCCAGGGAGGTTGGATGCCCCTTCCCTGGAGGCATTCAAGGCCAGGCTGGATGAGTCTTTGAGCAAGCTGGGCTGGTGGGAGGTGTCCCTGCCCATGGCAGGGGGGTTGAAACTGGATAATTAAGATCCCTTCCAACCCAACCCATTCTATGCATCTAGGAGTGCTGTAATTATTTTTCCACTTTAGCAAAGCCCTATTTTGGTTTGTGATCTTCTGAACAAGTAGGTAATTGAGATCATTCCATTCCACTGCTCCTCTGCTTGGAGCTACTGAGAAACATTAGGCAGCACTGGGGGAAGGCAGGCAGGGGGAAGGGGGGAAGGGAGGAAGGGAGGGAGGAAGGAAAGAAGGGAAGGAAGGGAAGGGAGGGAAGGGAGGGAAGGGAGGGAAGGGAGGGAAGGGAGGGAAGGAAGGGAAGGAAGGGAAGGAAGGGAAGGAAGGGAAGGAAGGGAAGGAAGGGAAGGAAGGGAAGGAAGGGAAGGAAGGGAAGGAAGGGAAGGAAGGGAAGGAAGGGAAGGGGGAAGGAAAAGGGAAGAAAAACTTGTTGCTGCAACATTCCTAGATCTCAGGAAAGCTTGTTAATTAACAATATTAATATTAGTCACAATACAATGTGATAAAATGTGTTGGGTCCCCATGGTGCAATGCAGAGGTTTGCTGTTTGCTTTTTAAATTAGAACTTCATTAAGGCTTTGTAGAAGCCACTCTGAGAATTCACTGCCCTGGATCAGCCTTGTGGGTTGTGCTCACAACACAGAGTGCCTGGCTACCTTCCAGTCTGCTTCACTTCTCTCCCTGACTCAGAAGATAAAGCTACAAGAATGGTAGGGTATGGTACAAGAAGATATGGTATCCCCCCCAGTTTAGGAAAGATGGTGAGGTGCTGGAAGGTGTCCAGAGAAGGGCAACAAAGCTGGGGAGGGGTCTGGAGCACAGCCCTGTGAGGAGAGGCTGAGGGACCTGGGGCTGCTTAGCCTGCAGAAGAGAAGGCTCAGGGGAGACCTTCTTGCTGTCTGCAACTCCCTGAAGGGAGGTTGTAGCCAGGTGGGAGTTGGTCTCTTCTCCCAGGCAGCCAGCACCAGAACAAGAGGACACAGTCTCAAGCTGTGCCAGGAGAGGTTTAGGCTGGAGGTGAGGAGAAAGTTCTTCCTAGCAAGAGAGATTGGCCATTGGAATGTGCTGCCCAGGGAGGTGGTAGAGTCACCATCCCTGGAGGTGCTCAAGAGGGGATTGGAGACATGGCACTTGGAGCTATGGTTTAGTAGTCATGAGGTGTTGGGTGACAGCTTGGACTTGATGATCTCTAAGGTCTTTCCCAACCTTATTGATTCTATGGTTCTAAGACCTTGAAAACTGAAAGAGCTCTGAAAATTGAGTGGAATTTTTGTGAGTGTATAGGATTGAAACTGTCAAATCTCAGTCTCCAAATGACCAAGTCAACATCATCTTCCCATTTAGGATTCACTTGTCAAGAATAAAACTAGTTCTCCCCCCTCCCTCACCCCAAGCAACATGCAACACCCATGAAATACTGGGCAGGCTGGCACCTCAGAGCCCTGCACCAGTGAGGGAAGTGGTGGCTCCATGAGCACCATGGACAGAGCCACCTCTGCTGGGCCTGGAGCCCTGCACTGCAGCACAAACCACTCAGCTGGTGCCTGCAGTTCTCTCGCTGGCAAAGGGCTTCACTGTAGGCAGCCTCAGTGCTGGGGTTACCAGGTCTGTTCTTGGTACAGCTTTGAGTACTCTGCTGGGGAGATCCAGTGTGCTGTTCAGACAGCAATGTAGCCCTGCCACAGGGTGCTGCACCTGTGGGAGACACTGGAACCCGCAGTCCCTTCTACTAAATTCTTTTCTTCAAGCACCCCTGGCAAGGGAATGGAATCCCAGCAAAAGGATCTGAGAGCAAAGCTGCTGAGATGGCCAAGCCCTGATTTCCTGGTCCTCTCTACTGAAGTATTTGAATTCTATTGTTTTTATTAAAATCATAGAATCAATAAGGTTGGAAAAGACCTCAGAGATCATCCAGTCCAACCTGTCACCCAACACCTCATGACTACTAAACCATGGCACCAAGTGCCACATTCAATCCCCTCTTGAACACCTCCAAGGATGGTGACTCCACAACCTCCCTGGGCAGCACATTCCAATCTTCTCTCTTGCTGGGAAGAACTTTCTCCTCACCTGCAGCCTAAAGCCTCCCCTGGCACAGCTTGAGATTGTGTCCTCTTGTTCTGGTGCTGGGTACCTGGGAGAAGAGACCAACTCCCACCTGGCTACAACCTCCCTTCAGGGAGTTGGAGAGAGCAAGAAGGCCTCCCCTGAGCCTCCTCTTCTCCAGGCTAAGCAACCCCAGCTCCCTCAGCCTCTCCTCACAGGGCTGTGCTCCAGACCCCTCCCCAGCCTCGTTGCCCTTCTCTGGACACCTTCAAGTCTCTCAATGTCCTTCTTAAACTGAGGAGCCCAGAACTGAACACAGGACTCAAGGTGTGGCCTAACCAGTGCTGAGCACAGGGCACAATGACTTCCCTGCTCCTGCTGGCCACACTCTTCCTGATACAGGCTGGGATGCCACTGGCCTCCTTGGCCACCTGGGCACACTGCTGGCTCCTGTTCAGCTGCATTTCATCAATAAACACTTAGCAATGAAAAAGAGCAAGAGAAGCATAGCTCAAACTCATAACTGCTGAAAGAATGGAAAAATTCTCAACCTAAGGGGGTAACATTTGGCAACCTTGGTTACCCAATGTGAAAGCTCTCTCTGCCCCAAGATCCATTCCCAGATACCTCTGCCTGCACAAGATCCATCCAACAGAAATAAAGAGGAACTTCCACACAGGTTTCAGGTTCCAGAAAACTGTGCTTACATCTCCCTTCTGGAAGTCAAAACCTGGCAAGCCTGGAAATCCTTCACTCCACAGGAGCAGCCTCCACACCATGGATGAAATGCATCCCTGAGAAGGGAGTTTCTTCCACATGCACTCAGCTCCTGCAGCTTTCTGTCTTTTCCAAAAAGGCAGCCAACATTCCCTGGGGATGGCCCAGGCTGCTACAGCAGCTTTTTCATTAGGGTAGGACAGGATAGGATAGGATAGGATAGGATAGGATAGGATAGGATAGGATAGGATAGGGTAGGACAGGGTAGGACAGGGTAGGACAGGGTAGGACAGGGTAGGACAGGGTAGGGTAGGGTAGGGCAGGGTAGGACAGGGTAGGGTAGGGCAGGGTAGGACAGGGCAGGGTAGGACAGGACAGGGTAGGACAGGGTAGGACAGGGTAGGGTAGGGTAGGATAGGATAGGATAGGATAGGATAGGATAGGATAGGATAGGATAGGATAGGATAGGATAGGATAGGGTAGGATAGGGTAGGATAGGGTAGGATAGGGTAGGATAGGATAGGATAGGATAGGATAGGATAGGATAGGATAGGATAGGATAGGATAGGATAGGATAGGATAGACCAGGTTGGAAAAGACCCTTGAGATCATCAAGTCCAACCTATCACCCAACACTACCCAACCTCCCAGGGCAACCTGTTCCAGTGTCTCACCACGCTCACTGGGAAGAATTTCTTGCTCATCTCCAGTCTAAATCTCTGCTCCTCCAGCTTCAATCCATCCCATCTCATCCTATCACTACAAGCCCTTGTAAAAAGTCCCTTCCTGGCTCTCCTGCAGCCCCCTTTCAGGTACTGGAAGGCTGCTCTAAGGTCTCCCTGAAGACTTCTCTTCTCCAGGCTGAATAGCCTCAACTCTCCCAGCCTGTCCCCATAGGGGAGGTGCTCCAGCCCTCTGTGAATCTTTGTGGCCTCCTCGGACCCTGCTCCATCAGTTCCATGTCTTTCTGGGGCTGGGGGCACCACAGCTGGATAGGATGGGATAGGATGGGATAGGATGGGATAAGACCAGGTTGGAAAAGACCTTTGAGCCTAACCTATCAACCAACACTATCCAATCAACTAAACCATGGCACCAAGTGCCTCACCCAGGCTCTTTCTAAACACCTCCTGGGATGGTGACTCCACCACCTCCCTGGGCAGCACATCCCAATGGCCAACAGCTCTCTCTGGGAAGAACCTTCTCCTCACCTCCAGCCTAAACCTCCCCTGGTGCAGCTTGAGACTGTGTCCTCTTGTTCTGGTGCTGCTTGCCTGGCAGAAGAGACCAACCCCCACCTGGCTACAACCTCCCTTCAGGTAGTTGCAGACAGCAAGAAGGTCTCCCCTGAGCCTCCTCTTCTCCAGGCTAAACAACCCCAGCTCCCTCAGCCTCTCCTCACAGGGCTGTGCTCCAGACCCCTCCCCAGCTTTGTTGCCCTTCTCTGGACACCTTCCAGCAAGTCAACATCTTTCCTAAACTGAGGGACCCAGAACTGGACACAGGACTCAGGGTGTGGCCTAAGCAGTGCTGAGCACAGGGGCACAGTGACCTCCCTGCTCCTGCTGGATGCAGCACACCAGAGCAGAGGGACAGAATCCACTCCCTTGTCCTGCTGGTCACACCACATGCTTTTACTCAACAGCCCTGGTCTCAGGCAGCACACAGCAGAGATTAGTCACTGGAAAGCCATTCTGGTGTTTTGTTTCCTCCTCATTGTTCATGTGAGATGCCAAGGCCAGGCACTGAAGACAGAGTTCTTAACTGACTCATGGGTTTTCCATGGCACTCAACTCAAATGGCCACATCTCCATAATGAATAGACCTTCACAACACCCCTGTGAAATCAGATGGTATCATATAACCTTACCAATCAAACTCATTCCTCTACAGATGGGGAACCCATGCAGGGAAAAATTAAGGTCAAAAACATCTCCTAAATTTTAACAGCCAACTTGAGATGCTAAGACCTTATCCAGCAGAATTTTTAGCATTATAATTACCTAGTGCTGTTATTAACTGATTGCTGCAGGAGGATCTCTCATCCTCATTATGGATCAGCTTTTCATAACACAAAGAAACAAAACGTGCCAGCTGTGTGCCCAGGTGGCCAAGAAGGCCAACAGCATCCTGGCCTGGATCAGCAACAGTGTGGCCAGCAGGAGTAGGGCAGTGATTTAAGAAGGATATTGAGACACTTTAATGTGTCCAGAGAAGGGCAAGGAGGCTGGGGAGAGGTCTGGAGCATAGCCCTGTGAGGAGAGGCTGAGGGAGCTGGAGTTGCTTAGCCTGCAGAAGAGGAGGCTCAGGGGAGACCTTCTTGCTCTCTCCAACTCCCTGAAGAGAGGTTGTAGCCAGGTGGGGGTTGGTCTCTTCTCCAAGGCAAGCAGCACCAGATCAAGAGGACACAGTCTCAAGCTGTGCCAGGGGAGGTTTAGGCTGGATAGCAGGAGGAAGTTCTTCTCAGAAAGAGTAATTGGCCATTGGAATGTGCTGCCCATGGAGGTGGTGGAGTCAGCATCCCTGGAGGTGTTCAAGAAAGGCTTGGATGTGACACTTGAAGCCACAGTTTAGTTAGTCAGGAGGTGCTGGGTGGTAAGTTGGACTTGGTGATCTCTGAGGTCTTTTCCAACCTTATTGATTCTATGATTGTCCCCCTGTACAGGCTACAAGCTTGCTGGGGAGGGATGTATTGCAAGGGCTTGTGGTGACAGGATGAGGGGCAATGGATTGAAGCTGGAAGAGGGAGATGAGACTGGAGATGAGGAAGAAATTCTTTCCAGTGAGAGTGGTGAGACACTGGCACAGGTTGCCCAGGGAGGCTGTGGATGTCCCCTCCCTGGAGGTGTTCAAGGCCAGGCTGGATGAGGCTGTGGGCAAGCTGTGCTGATGATGGTGTCCCTAGAGCCCATGGCAGGGCAGTTGGAACTAAATGATCTTTAAGGTCCCTTCCAACCCAAACCAGTCCATGATTCTGTGAACCTGTGAATTTGCTCTTGTTCTCAAGCCTACAATTTGGTTAGATTCTGCTTTCTTCTTTATTCCCCAAAGCCACTTCAGACCTGTTATTTGCTCAGAGCAGAAACCTTTTAAGTATCTTTCTGCCTAATTTCTAATGAACAATTTTCAAGTCTGACAGAGCCCTGGAAGTACAGCAGGGGAATACTGTAAGGAAAAGGAAAGAGCACCACTCTGAGCTGGAATAATCACTAGTCCTAAAGTGTAAAGCAGCCAAAGCAAGCTGTTTTTTTTCCACAGAGTGACTTAGTGGATGGCTGCCTCCCTCACACAGAGCTACTCACTCACTGCTAGCTCCCTGCAGCCAAGAGATTTCAGCTGCACAGGACTTCCCTACAGCACCTCACAACTTCTACAGAAGAACTCCAGAATGCACAGGTAACTTGTGAGTTCAGGAAGGCAGAAACATTCCCACTTGTGATGGTGTCCTCTGCTGAGGGTCTCCTCTGTTCTCTCTGCTGCTAAATTTCAAGGAACATGCCACTAACAATGCAGCCAGGGATGGACTCCCCACTTCCACCAGTGGTAGGACAACTGCTAAGGCAGCTGTCTCCCCTTGACTCATTTTGGGTGTCTCATCTTTTGTCTCTTCTAAACCTTCCTGTCATCTACATTCCAGTACCTGTGATACACCTTAGAGCAGCCTTCCAGTACCTGAAGGGAGCCTACAAGAAAGCTGGGAAGAAACTTTTTACAAGGGTCTGTGGTTATAGGATGAGGGGGAATGGATTGCAGCTGGAAAAAAGGGCAGATTTAGACTGGAGAATAGGAAGAAATTCTTGCCAGTGAGGGTGGGCAGACACTGGAACAGGTTGCCCAGGGAAGCTGTGGATGCCCCTTCCCTGGAGGTGTTCAGGGCCAGGTTGGTTGAGGCCTTCAGCAACCTGGGCAACAACTGCACAATGCAGTGGGGCTGGCACTAGCTGACCTTCAAGGTCCCTTTCAACCTAAACATGTCTATGAATCTCTGAATCTAATAATGGAACTGACCAGTATGACCTGGTCTGTTTGCAAACCCTAGGCACAAATGATATCTGTGTGACAAAGTGGAGCTTTGGTCTGCAGAGAGGACATACTGCAGCAAGAAGAATCTAGGTCACTGGAGGATTAATTTTTCCACAGTGCTCAGGGAGGGAGCTCATTAAGAACAAAAGAGTTTTTTCCCCCAGAATCAGAAAAGGGGCAAAAACCTCAGCTCAAGTAGCATCCTTCAGCTAATGCATCCAGAAGAGCTCACAAATATTAGGAGGGCTGTGGCTAGTAGGTTGAGAGAGGTTCTCCTGCCCCTCTAATCTGCCCTGGTGAGGCCACATCTGGAATGCTGTGCCCAGTTCTGGGCTTCTCAGTTCAAGGAAGACCTCAGGGAACTGCTTGAAATAGTCCAGCACAGAGCCACAAAGATGCTGATAAGAGTGGAACATGTCTCTCATGAGGACAGGCTGAGGGAGCTGGGGCTCTTTAGCTCAGAGCAGAGAAGCCTGAGGGGTGCCCTCATCTGTAGATAAAGCTGTGCAGGGCAGTGTCAGGAGGGCAGAGCCAGGCTCTGCTCAGGGATGTCCAATGACAGGACAACAGGCACTGGGGGCAAACTGGATGGAGCAGAGGAGGCTCCTTGTGGTCTTAAAGAAAAACCTTTTCCTCTGTGAAAGTGACAGAGCCTTAGAACAGACTCTCCAGAGAGGTTGTGGAGTCTCCTTCTCTGGAGACTTTCAAAACCTACCTGGATGTGTTCCTGTGTGACCTGCCTCTGCTGAGGTCCCTTCCAAGCCCCACCACTCTGTGACATTGGGCAAATCCCACACTTGCTGTGATCAGAGCAGATGCATTTGTTTGCACAAAGCTGTGCAGAGGTTTTTAGCAGGTGGTGTGTCCAGACCCAGTGTAGGAACAGACACCACAGGCAAGCTGTGAAGCTTGCAAAGCACGTTCCTGAAGGCAGGCAGTGGATAACCAAATTGGCTAACTTCAGTCTGCTGTGACTCCAGGGCAACATTTTAATTCTGCAGTGTCCCTGTACCTCAGTGAGGATGTCAACAGGCTACATCATCTGTTTATGCTCTGCCAATATGCTAGATACAAGACTTGTGTTGGATTTTTCTATATGCACAAGGGACAAGGACTTCTCCTGAAAACAGTAGGGAGTAGAGGATGCATTCCTGGAACTGACTTTTACTTCTTTAAGATGAAGCAGACATACCATGCCAAAGCAGCATGCTCCAGAGAACAAAGATTAACTAGGTATAAAAATCTGAGGGCTGCCTGACTTCAAATTCTCTATTTGTGCAGAAGCCTGAACATTAGAATCAACCAGGTTGGAAAAGACCTCAAAGATCATCCAGTCCAACCTGTCACCCAACACCTCATGACTACTAAACCATGGCACCAAGTGCCACATCCAATCCCCTCTTGAGCACCTCCAGGGACTGGGACTCCACCACCTCCCTGGGTAGCACATCCCAATGGCCAATCTCTCTTTCTAGGAAGAACTTTCTCCTCACCTCCAGCCTAAACCCTCCCCTGGCACAGCTTGAGATTGTGTCCTCTTGTTGTAGTGCTGCTTGCCTGGCAGAAGAGACCAACCCCCACCTGGCTACAACCTCCCTTCAGGGAGTTGCAGACAGCAATGAGGTCTCCCCTGAGCCTCCTCTTCTCCAGGCTAAGCAACCCCAGCTCTCTCAGCCTCTCCTCACAGGGCTGTGCTCCAGACCCCTCCCCAGCTTTGTTGCCCTTCTCTGGACACCTTCAAGTCTCTCAATGTCCTTCTTAAACTGAGGGGCCCAGAACTGGACACAGGACTCAAGGTGTGGCCTCAGCAGTGCTGAGCACAGGGCACAATGACTTCCCTGCTCCTGCTGGCCACACTCTTCCTGATACAGGCAAGGAAGCCATTGGCCTCCTTGGCCACCTGGGCACACTTTTGGCTCATGTTCAGCAGCATTTCATCAATAAACACTTAGCAATGAAAAAGAGAAAGAGAAACATAGCTCAAACTCATAACTGCTGAAAGAAGGGAAAAATTCTCAACCTAAGGGGGTAACATTTGGCAACCTTGGTTACCCAATGTGAAAGCTCTCTCTGCCCCAAGATCCATTCCCAGATACCTGAAAACAGTTCAGTGTCTGCAAACAATGAGGAAGACAGTGATACATGGCAGAAAGGAGGTGCAGAGTCCTCAAAACATGGGTACAAATGCATTCAGACAAGGCAATCTGAAAGCAAAAGATCTTGAAAGAAACAATCCTCCCATGGCAAGCAGGGTGGAGCAGAAGATCTCCAAGGACCCTCCCAACCTAAGCCATTTCACCATGAATCTGTAGGTGAGAGACTCCCTTTGTCCAGAAGCTAACAAGCACCTCACTTACCTTGGTTGGGTTGCATGTTCATGTTTGGTCTGGGACCATAGTTGCCCATGGGCTGTCCCTGGCTCATAGTCATCTGATTCTGCACTGGCATGCTCTGTGAGGATGGCACTGAGTGGTTATAGCCGCCCATGGACCCGTGGCTGCTTGAAGGCATGTTCATGGAACTGTTTGTCATATTGAGCTGGTTGGGTCCAGGTCCTTGCATAGGCATATGGTTAGGTCCTTCAGAAAGAAAGAACAGGGGGAAAAGAGGCTACATTAAGCATCACAAAGCAAGAAAATACAGTCATAATCACAGAACTAAATTAAAGTCATTACAGACAATGGCAGGAAAACAAAGCTAAACCCCAGACTTTGCTCATGACTTCCCAACTGGACAACATGGCCTGACCATCAGCAGGCACCTCTTTTAATCCCATCAACCCCTCCCTCCACTCCCAGCCCCCTGGAAGCACCTACTCAAATAAGCCCTTCCCCAAATCCTGAGATGGTATTGTAAGAGCCTGCACTCTCTTTCTTCCAGGCTGGTCAACTGGTGGTTGTCAACCTTGGATTCTCTTGGATTGCACACTTGTGCCTTTGTCACAGAATCATAGCATCAATAGGGTTGGAAAAGACCTCAAAGATCATCGAGTCCAACCTGTCACCCAACACCTCATGACTACTAAACCATGGCACCAAGTGCCACATCCAATCCCCTCTTGAACACCTCCAGGGACAGTGACTCCACCACCTCCCTGGGCAGCACATTCCAATGGCTAACAACTCTCTCTGGGAAGAACTTTCTCCTTACCTCCAGCCTAAACTTCCCCTGGCACAGCTTGAGACTGTGTCCTCTTGTTCTGGTGCTGCTTGTCTGGGAGGAGACCAACCCCCACCTGGCTACAACCTCCCTTCAGGGAGTTGCAGACAGCAATGAGGTCTCCCCTGAGCCTCCTCTTCTCCAGGCTAAGCAACCCCAGCTCCCTCAGCCTCTCCACACAGGGCTGTGCTCCAGACCCCTCCCCATCTTTGTTGCCCTTCCCTGGACACCTTCAAGTCTCTCAATGTCCTTCTTAAATTGAGGAGCCCAGAACTGGACACAGGACTCAAGGTGTGGCCTAACCAGTGCTGAGCACAGGGCACAATGACTTCCCTGCTCCTGCTGGCTACACTATTCCTGATGCAGACCAGGATGCCATTGGCCTTCTTGGCCCCCTGGGCACACTGCTGGCTCATGTTCAGCTGCTGTCAACCAGTACCCCCAGCTCCCTTTCTGCCTGGCTGCTCTCACCCACTCTGACCCCAGCCTGTAGCACTGCCTGGGGTTGTTGAGGCCAAAGTGCAGCACCTGGCACTTGGACTTGTTGAATACCATCCTGTTGGACTCTGCCCATCTGTCCAGCCTGGCAAGGTCCCTCTGCAGACCCCTTCTTCCCTCTAACAGATCAACTCCTGCTCCCAGCTTGGTGTCATCTGCAAACTTACTGATGACTGACTCAATCCCCTCATCCAGATCATCAATAAAGATATTGAACAGGACGGGGCCCAGAACTGATTATTCCTTTTGGACAGATCCTGTCTCCAGATGTTTCAGGCTTTGTATCTGGGTTTCTATTACAAAGTGTCTATGCAACTTTAGAGCTCTACAAAGAGAAAGCAGAAGCATCCACTGCAGGAGTTACAATAAGGACATGCCTAGGAACTACAGAAAAGCTCACGTGCAGGCAGACTAGCAAACACCCAAAACAAAACACCACTCAGCTCTCCACTTAACAAGATGATCCTGATGCCCCTTTTTCAGTGCCTAGCTATGAAATGATTTTAGCTTGCCTTTGTGACATTAGAGATGCCCTCAATCCTAAGCTGTTTATCTTCACATCCTCAGAGACAACCTTAGACAGGCAAGGGAAGGGACTGACATTCCAGAAAGGGAATGTGTTGGAGGAAAGTCGAAATGAAAGCTTGGTTGGGAAGTGTGTTTAAGTATCTGTCTAGGTGAATACCAAAACAAACCTATTTACCTTTCCCCCCATTTTCCTAAGAGCTCTTTTCTTGCTCTATCTAATTACAAAATATGTATGTTTAAGGAGTGACTTCTCTCCCCCGTGGCTCTGCACTGAAGTCATTAGGCTCACATTGTGACTTGGTAATCCTTCTCCTTGGAAAAGATCATTATAATAACAATAATATGATTACACCAGAGGGTCAAAGGGACTGATTTGTGAGAGGCAATGCTATTCTCCATGGGAGCTGATGGATCTTAGATGGATAGAGGACTCTACAACCAGAATCTCTCTGCCCTACTTAGGGAGCAGCATGTATTGCTCTTTTCCACTTCCAAACACAGCCCATGACCAACGTGGTGATGGAACTCAGCTCTTCTCTAGATCATTTATTTCACTTCTTACACACAGCCTCTGCAGGCTAGTCAGTTTCTCTTCTCAGAAAAGCTGCAACTATCAGGTCCATTGGATCAAGATTTGCACAGAAAGTAGACTGGCCACCAGCTGGATGTGGTGCTGAATGGTGCCACATCCAGCTGGC
Source organism: Dryobates pubescens (assembly GCF_014839835.1). Lineage (NCBI taxonomy): Eukaryota > Metazoa > Chordata > Aves > Piciformes > Picidae > Dryobates > Dryobates pubescens. The sequence continues at coordinate 11,044,937 of NC_071614.1, read as the reverse complement.
AGCCAGTCACTAGTGGTGTGCCCCAGGGATCAGTGCTGGCCCCATGCTCTTTAACACCTTGATTGAGGATCTGGATGAGGGCATTGAGTCCATCATCAGTAAATTTGCAGATGACACCAAGCTGGGGGCAGGAGTTGATCTGCTGGAGGGTAGAGAGGCTCTGCAGAGGGACCTCGACAGGCTGGACAGATGGGCAGAGTCCAAGGGCATGAGATTTAACACATCCAAGTGCCGGGCTCTGCACATTGGCCACAGCAACCCCAGGCAGTGCTACAGGCTGGGGTCAGAGTGGCTGAGAGCAGCCAGGCTGAAAGGGACCTGGGGGTACTGGTCGATGGTAGGCTGAACATGAGCCTGCAGTGTGCCCAGGCAGCCAAGAGGGCCAATGGCATCCTGGCCTGCATCAGGAAGAGTGTGGCCAGCAGGAGCAGGGAGGTCATTCTGCCCCTGTACACTGCACTGGTTAGGCCACACCTCGAGTCCTGTGTCCAGTTCTGGGCTCCTCAGTTTAGGAAGGAGGTTGACTTGCTGGAGCATGTCCAGAGAAGGGCAACAAAGCTGGTGAGGGGCTTGGAACACAGCCCTGTGAGGAGAGGCTGAGGGAGCTGGGGTTGCTTAGCCTGGAGAAAAGGAGACTCAGAGGTGACCTTCTTGCTCTCTACAACTACCTGAAGGGAGGTTGTAGACAGGCAGAGGTTGGTCTCTTCTCCCAGGCACCCAGCACCAGAACAAGAGGACACAGTCTCAAGCTGTGCCAGGGGAAGTTTAGGCTGGAGGTTAGGAAGAAGTTCCACACAGAGAGAGTGATTGCCCACTGGGATGTGCTGCCTGGGGAGGTGGTGGAGTCACCATCATTGGAGGAGTTCAGAAGGAGACTTGATGGGGTGCTTGGTGCCATGGCTTAGTTGATTAGGTGCTGTTGGATAACAAGTTGGACTCCATGATCTTGAAGGTCTCTTCCAACCTGGTTTATTTTATTCTATTCTAGACTACAACAATAATTTTTTACTTTCCACAGAGTTTTGCACAGTTAGTTACTGTCATGAAGCTTATCCTTGTGACCATCTTTATCCTTGTAACCCCTGAGAGATGAATTTTTCAGAGCAGTTTCCTTTCTTGGAAGAATCAATACCCTGAAGAGCTTTGGTAGTAGAATTTCCTCCATACAAAAAAAAACCCAGACCCAAAGGTGTCCTGAACAAAAGCAATCCTGGGAATGCAACTTCAAGCTGAAAGCCAATTCACATGAAAGAGGCTGTATAACTTCAGGAGTGGAAATTCCAGGCAAACAGCCTCTCTATAAAGAAGCAGCCTCATCCAGGGCCTCCTCCAGGGCCTCCTCCAGGCTGATCTGAGTGCTGAAGGGAATAGCTACCCCAGAGCTAGAACTGACTGCTAGGTACAACGGTGGGCTTTTACCAGGTCGTTTCACTGCTTTGTTTCTGACTTGCCAAGCACTTTGCTTTTTATTACCAACCAGGATGGCATAAAAATCTGAGCTCACATTTACACCTAGAACAACAACCTGGAGGCCATTTCTTTCCAAAACCCCCTTCCGACTCAACCCATCCTCTCCAAGAGAGAACACAGAGGATTAGTGGAAGCTGCATGACTTTCTGGAGAAAAGCAACCTTCTGTTGGGTTTTGTTTTTTTCCCCTCTCTGTAACATTTATTTACATTCAAACACCCTCTCCAAGATGTATCTCTTTCACTATGATCTAATTATTTAGCTACAACGATTTCACACACTCCTTTGACGGAAGGATTTGTGTGCACTCAGCCACAGGCCACTACCTTTCCCCAACAAGCCTTCTAAAGCCAGCTGTGCTGCATGGTTTCAAACAGACTAAATTTAGCCAGTTCTGTTCATCAGAGGAATGCTGTGTGTCAGCTACATCAAAGCCCAAGGGCAGCCTGATAAACACTGAATACAGGTCACGTAGCTCTGTAGCTAACAAACTCTAAGAGAGCTTGTACTCGGGGGCATTCAAAGCAGTTTTGTCATCAACAATCTAGTATCCCTCGAGCCCCCATGTCGTTTCAGTTGCCAGGCAACGCTGGTGTTAATGTCTTAGAGGAGAAAAACTTACCAGGCATCTGGCCGTTCATCTGGCTCTGCATGTGTGGTGCAGGAGGGCCCCCACCTACCATCGCCTCTGAAGACATGTTGTGGGAGCGCGGCGGCGGGGGAGGGCCGCTCTGACTCATCCCTCCCGGACCCATAGGCATATTCTGTGTGGGTGGCTGGAAGGAGACAGTTTAGTCAAACAGGAGAAGCAGTTAGGCTGACAAATAGATTCTATGTACATATGCTGCAGCGCTTCCTATACCGCTCAGGCACGCTGAAAGCCCTTCCCAGCCCTTTCTGGCATCTTTAACTCCTCCCCACGTGAATCTCTGGCAAGAGGCTGACAGTTCAATCAATTTGGGTCTGCAGACAGCACCGCAGCACCCTGAAGCACGCTTCAAAACACACCAAAATAACAAATCAATGCCTCATTCAACAATGACACCTGAAGAGATTCAGGTTGTTGGGAGTTCCTCCCTTCCCACGAACACACGAAGCAGCGTTCGGCGAGCAGCGAGACAACAACTCTCCCCCTGTAATTCTCTCACATCAACGATCTGTTGCTGTTCACAGACCTTGCAGCAGGACAGAACAGGTACAGCAAGAGATGGAAGCCTCGCAGACCAGCCAAAAACATTGGCACCTAGGTGTGGTAAAGCCTCAGCCGCCTCTTCCCCTCTCCCCGCCGAAGCGCTGAAGGCTCCGTTCCTCGTTCCCTGCCAAATGCCCCCCACAGACTGCAAGCACATTAGTGCTGGCCTCCAAAGGTCCAGAGACAGCTGCCTAGAAAGGATGTTTTTGGCAAACTTCCTAATGAAATTGTGAGGAAAATAACTGAATAACCTTGAGAGTTCAAAGAGGGAGAGCAAGAAAAACAATAAATACAAGGGGGAATTCACTCCTAGGTTCTACTGAGGGCAGCGCAAGGAGGCACAGCTTCCTTTCTCTGTTAAAAACACCCCAGAGACTGCAGGATCCTGCTCACATTCCTCAGCCAAGTGCTCTCAGGAGAATAAAGATCTCTGAGAGAGCCATGCCTGGGTTTCTGCATTTGAGGACCCACTCTGAAAGGGCAGAGCTAGCCATCCAAACCCCTTGCTATGACACAACTGTGTGGGTCTTGTTCAACGTTCCTCTTTACAGGAAGAGCCAAAGGAGTGAATCCTAAAGTTCCTGTGCAGCCCAGTTCCCCTTACACCTATGGCTACTCACCAGGAGGTTTGTAAACCATAAAATCATAGAATTGTTTGGGCTGGAAAGGACCTCCAAGATTGAGCCAAACCATCAGCCTAACACCACCACAGCTGCCCAGGGAGGTGGTGGAGTCACTGTCCCCAGAGGTGCTTAACAAACCTGTGGCACTTGGGGACATGTTTAATGGCCATGGTGGTGTTAGGTCACTGACTGGACTTGATGATCTTAGAGAGCTTTCCAGCTGTAACAATTCTAGGGTTCTTCATCATCAGCAGAAGCAGCAAAAGGTATGAAAGGTAAGAGTGAAAGGCAACTCTATTCTCTGAACATTTTTACTGAAACAGAATAGACTAGAATAGACTAGACTAGAATAGAACAGACCAGAACAGAAGAGGTTGGAAAAGACCTTCAAGATTATTGAGTCCAACCTATCATCCAGCACCATCTGATCAACTAAACCACGGCACCAAGTGCCTCAGCCAGGCTCTTTTTAAACACTTCCAGTGATGGTGACTCCACCACTTCCCTGGGCAGCACATTCCAATGGGCAATCACTCTCTCTGGGAAGAATTTTTCCTCACACGCAGCCTAACCCTCCCCTGGCACAGCTTGAGACTGTGTCCTCTTGTTCTGGTGCTGCTTGCCTGGGAGAAGAGACCAACCCCCACCTGGCTACAACCTCCCTTCAGGGAGTTGTAGACAGCAAGAAGGTCTCTCCTGAGCCTCCTCTTCTCCAGGCTAAGCAATCCCAGCTCCCTCAGCCTCTCCTCCCAGGGCTGTGCTCCAAACCCCTCCCCAGCTTTGTTGCCCCTCTCTGGACACCTTCCAGCAACTCCACATCTTTCTTCCTCCTCCCCTAGCGAGCAAGCAAAGGCAGCTTCAGCTGTTTTCCTTCCCTTCACCTTCAAAAGCTATCATCCTACTTTTGCATCTAACAGAAATTATCCCAAACTGACAGACAGAGAAACAAACAAACACCCCCCAGAAAACAGAGAGACTCTGTTCAGTTTTCATGTGGAAGTGTATTTTGGCAGAGAGGTAAAACCAACACGCTTGGTACCTCCACATGAGCAGCCAGAGCTCAGAGTGTGACAACAGCCCCATGTCAGCAGGCAGCAAAGCCAAAAACCCATCCAGGGTGAAATGCTCTTCAGAATTAAAATGAGTTCTATGTGGAATCCAAGAAATTAATCAGTAAATCCAATGTTCACACAACATGGTGATAATGAACACTGAAGTACTTCAAAGGACTAGCTCATACCTAGCCTTTAGGCCTTGCTGCACAAATATGGGCATGTGGGTCCCTCTGTGAGGGAGCTGGCCATGGGCACTGGCAGCCCAGAAGGCCACCATGTCCTGGGCTGCATCAAAAGCAGTGGGACCAGCAGGATGAGGGAAGTGATTCTGCCCCTCTGCTGTGTTCTGGTGAAACACCACCTGCAGTACTGCATCCAGTTCTGGGGTCCCCAGCAGAAGAGGGATATGGAACTGTTGAAGAGGGTACAGAGAACATGATGATGATCAGAAGGCTGAAGCACCTCCCCTATAGGGACAGGCTCAGAGAGTTGGGGCTGTTCAGTTTGGAGAACAGAAGGCTTCAGGGAGACCTTAGAGTTCAAGCCATAACTCTCCACTGGACTCTCCCCAGTAGTTCTTTGACCCTTAGAATCACAGAATTGTCAGGGTTGGAAGGGACCCCAAAGATCTTCTAGTTCCAACCCCCCTGCCACAGGCAGAGACACCTCACACTACATCAGGTGGCTCACAGCCACATCCAGCCTGGCCTTAAAAACTTCCAGGGGTGAGGCTTCCACCACCTCTTGAATTGTGGAGGCCAATACTGGACACTGGTCTCACTGGGACAGAGTAGAGAGGGAGGTCAACCTCCCTAAACCTGCTGGACACATTTTTCTTCATGGACCCCCAGGATAACTTTGGCCCTCTTGGCCACAAAGGATAACTTGCTGTCCACTGGGACTCTGAGGTCTTTCTCCATGGAGCTGCTTCCCAGCAGGACAACTCCTAGTCTGTACAGGTGGCTGGTGTTATTCCTTCCCTGATGCAGGACTCAACACTTGTCCCTCATTGAACCTCCCCTGGTGCAGCTTGAGACTGTGTCCTCCTGTTCTGGTACTGCTTGCCTGGCAGAAGAGACCAACCCCCCACCTGGCTACAACCTCCCTTCAGGTAGTTGCAGACAGCAATAAGGTCTCCCCTGAGCCTCCTCTTCTGCAGGCTAAGCAACCCCAGCTCCCTCAGCCTCTCCTCACAGGGCTGTGCTCCTCCTCAGCCTCCCTGCCCTTCTCTGGACACCTTCAAGTCTCTCAATGTCCTTCTTAAACTGAGGGTCCCAGAACTGGACACAGGACTCAAGGTGTGGCCTAAGCAGTGCTGAGTCCAGGGGCACACATGCCATTGGAACACTTCTATAGAATATTGTAGAGAAGATTTTTGAAGTGTGGCACAAGCCTTTGTGTCAGGGTCATAAACCAATCCCCATCTCACAGTAATTAAAGAGAAATGTCTCCAGCTGATAGAATTATTCCCCACTGAAATTCCTCCAGACTACTTTTCTATTAGCTGCAGACAGAAGAAAACAAGGGGGAAAAAACTGTTTTAAACCAGCAACTTCTCTATTTCTGCTGGAGCTGATCCAGGCTTTTATAAGTGGAGGGTTGGAGCACCTCTGCCATGAATGCAGGATGAGAGAGTTGGGGCTGTTCAGCCTGGAGAAGGCTCTAGGGAGACCTTAGAGCAGTGTTGCAGCATTTGAAGGGGGCTACAGGAGAGCTGGAGGGGGACTTTTGACAGTGGCATGGAGTGACAGTATGAAGGGTGATGGCTTCAAACTGGGAGAAGCTGGATTGAGATGAGACATGAGGAGGAAATTATCACCAATGCAGGTGGTGAGTCCCTGGAACAGGTTGCCCAGGGAAGCAGTGGAGGCTGCAAGCCTGGAAGTGTTGAAAGCCTCGGTTGGGGAGAGCCTTCAGCAAGCTGGTCTGGTAGGAGGTGTTCCTGCCCATATCAGGGGGTTGGAACTAGATGATTTTTAGTGTCCCTTCCAACCCAAACCATTCTTATGAAGTGATAAACTTCCCGAACTTAAAAAGTGACCAAAGAAAACAAAGCCCTCAAGACCCTCAAAACTTGGGTCATTAAACCTTTATGTTCTTCACAGATGGTAAGGAAATTGAGTATCCTCACTTAATGTGCACTATGCATGAGAAAAGACTTTGAATATACAAAATAACCACAGAATTCAAGAGCCAAACACTCATGCCACCCTCCATGAAAGGCAATGTATCCAATGTGAACCCTACCCATTCACTCCACACCTGAAGGGTGAAACAACACTCAAATGTTGTTAGATTAACAAAAACAAAAGCTACTTCCCTCCTTCTGTTGGGTAAGTGCTGGAACAAACTTTAGAACAGAATAGAATAGAATAGAATAGAATAGAATAGAATAGAATAGAATAGAATAGAATAGAATAGAATAGAATAGAATAGAACAGAATAAACCAGGTTGGAAAATACCTTGGAGATCATCAAGTCCAACCTCTCACCCAACACCATCTGATCAACTAAACCATGGCACCAAGTGCCTCATCCAGGCCCTTTTTGAACACCTCCTGTGATGGGGACTCCACCACCTCCCTGGGCTGCACATTCCAATGGTCAGTCTCTCTTGCTGGGAAGAATTTCTTCCTAACATCCAGCCTAAACCTCCCCTGGCACAGCTTGAGACTGTGTCCTCTTGTTCTGGTGCTGCTTGCCTGGCAGAAGAGACCAGCCCCCTCCTGGCTACAACCTCCCTTCAGGCAGTTGGAGAGAGCAAGGTCTCCCCTGAGCCTCCTCCTCTCCAGGCTAAACAACCCCAGCTCCCTCAGCCTCTCCTCACAGGGCTGTGCTCCAGATCCCTCCCCAGCTTTGTTGCCCTTCTCTGGACACCTTCCAGCAGCTCAACATCTTTCCTAACCTGAGGGGCCCAGAAATGGACACGGGACTCAAGATGGGTTGGACTTGATCTTGAAGGTCTTTTCCAACCTGGTTGATTCTTTTCTTTCTATTCTATTCTATCTCTAGGAAAATTCCACAGAGATTTTTCTTTTGAAGGAAGAATAAGATTAAACAGTTTTTACAGAAAGAGAGATTGGCCATTGGGATGTGCTGCCCAGGGAGGTGGTGGAGTCACCATCCCTGGAGGTGTTCAAGAGGGGACTGTATGTGGCACTTGGAGCCATGGTTTAGCTGTCAGGAGGTGTTGAGTAATAGGTTGGACTTGATGATCTCTGTGGTCTTTTCCAGCCTTGTTTAAAATAAGACTGGATGAGGCACTTAGTTGAATAGCAGTGAGGAGTGACAATGAAAATCACTACTAAATTCATTCCAGTTACAAAGCAGAAAATGTTAAACATTTCACTATCAGTAAAAAAAAAAAATGAAAGAATGAAAGATGGAAATTAGCTCCACTTGCTAAACACTCATTTTTGGCTCACTTCCCTACACACAGAGTACAAGTCATACCCTCTATGAGCATTTAAAAGTTATCAGAGCATGAAAAATAATAATAATGATTAAAAAAAAAAGGGGGGGGGGGGGCAGCTATTTAGTGCAACTCTGGCAATGGGAAGTGGAAACCTGAGCAAGAAAGGGGACAAGAAACCCACAAGAAAGCATTAACTGACAACCTGCAGCCAAAACACCTCCTCCTCCTGAATCCACAAGTTATTTGAAAGCATACTCTTTAAAAGCCAAGCTGCAGGGTTGGGTGTTTTGTTTGGGTTTTTTGAGGACTTTTCTGTTCAATAATAAATTAGAGCAAATGGAAGACAAGAAACAATTAAAGCTGCCACGTGGAATTACACAGCTGGGCCAAGGTGGTGTTAGGTAGATGCTTGGACTCGATGATCTTAGGGGTCCCTTGAACTGGCTTGATGGCTGTACCCAAAGAGTGGCTGTCAATGGGTCCAGGTCCCAGTGGAGGCCAGGGACAAGCAGAGTCCCTCAGGGACCACTCCTGGGACCAGGCTTGTTCAACATCTTTGTGGGTGCCAGGGACAGTGGCATTGAGTGCACCCTTAGCAGGTTTGCTGATGACACCAAGCTGTGTGGTGCAGCAGACAGCTGGAGGGAAGGGATCCATCCAGAGGGACCTGGACAGGCTGCAGAGGTGGGCACAAGCCAACCTCAGGAGGTTCAACAAGACCAAGGGCAGGGTCCTGCAGCTGGGTCAAGGCAATCCTAGGCACAAATCCAGGCTGGGCAGGGACTGGCTGGAAAGCAGCCCTGAGGAGAGAGACTTGGGGTTGCTGGGGGAGGAGAAGCTCACCAGGAGCTCTCAGTGTGCACTTGCAGCCCGGAAAGCCAATCAGAGCCTGGGCTGCAGCAAGAGCAGGGCAAGGGAGGTGATTCTCCCCCTCTGCTCAGCTCTGATGAGACCCCACCTCCAGTTCTGGAGCCCCTATTCCAAGAGGGATCTGGAGGTGCTGGAAGGTGTCCAGAGAAGGGCCAGGAGGATGAGCAGAGGGCTGGAGCACCTCTCCTGTGAGGACAGACTGAAGGAGTTGGGGCTGTTCAGTCTGGAGAAGAGAAGGCTCCCAGGAGACCTCATTGTGGCCTTCCAGTATCTGAAGGGGGCTCCAAGAAGGCTGGGGAGGGACTGCTCAGGATCTCAGGTAGTGATAGGAGTAGGGGGAATGGAATGAAGCTGGAGGTGGGGAGATTCAGGCTGGAGGTGAGGAGGAAGTTCTTCCCCATGAGAGTGGTGAAGCCCTGGAATGGGTTGTCCAGGGAGGTGGTTGGGGCCCTGTCCCTGGAGGTGTTTAAGCCCAGGCTGGCTGAGGCTCTGGGCAGCCTGATCTAGTGTGGGGTGTCCCTGCCCATGGCAGGGGGGTTGGAACTCGATGATCCTTGTGGTCCCTTCCAACCCTATGATACTATGATATTATTCCAACCCAAACAATTCTGTGATTGGATTTTTTTATTTAGCAGGCTGAAAGATCAGTTTGTGGAACATTTATAGTTCTGAAAACTGAGGTGGACTATCAATACAGTGGAAAAAAAGACAGGAAACTAGCATGAAGCACACCAAAACACACTACAGCTAATCGATACAAGCAGCACCAGACAGCTAAAGTACACTATCAAAAACACAACCTGCTTCCCATTCCCTCAGAGTAACAACTAAAAGCTCCATGGAGCACAAACAGAAAGGCCTTCTGATCTTTCCAAGAGCAGCTCTGAGTCAGGATTCAATCAATCACCTTTGTTTTCAGTCCTCAACTACCATCTCCTGCCAAGCAAAACACCCCGTCCCAGGAGGAACCCTGCCCGGCCTGCAGCGCGCCGCCACTGCCGCGGCACCCAGCCCAGCCTCTGAGAGCAGGGCTCTGCTGAGAGCTGGTGAGGGCACCTGCAGAGGGCTTGCTGAGGTGTCAGACTGGGAAGTGAGAGCATAAAGGAACACAGTTTTGAGATCTGAAAGATGCAAGCTTTATTTAGTTGGGTTACAACTCCTCCTCTACAAGGCGCAGGGTGTTTGAGTACTGAGAGCATCTGAACTAGCACAGATAAGGCAGATCAGTTCTCAGCAAGGGAGGATTTCTATGGGGAAAGCATTTACAGTCATGTCCAAACAGTGGTTAGTGACAAGTGTAATTGACTACCAGTTATGACACTAGCAGAAAAAATGAAAGAAATTCTTCAGTGAGGGTGGTGAGACAGGTTGCTCAGGGAGCTTGTGGATGCCTCCTCCCTGGAGGCATCCCAGCCCAGGTTGGATGAGGCCTTGAGCAAGCTGGGCTAGTGGAAGGTGTCCCTGCCAATAGCAGAAGGTTGGAGCTGGATGCTCTTTAAACCCCCTGCCAACTCAAACCATTCAGATCAGAGGGCTGGAGCACCTCTCCTATGAGGACAGACTGAGGGAGCTGGGGCTGTTCAGTCTGGAGAGGAGAAGGCTCCAAGGAGACCTTCTTGTGGCCTTCCAGTTCTGAAGGGGGATACAAGAAAGCTGGGGAGGGACTTTTGAGGGTGTCAGGGAGTGATAGGACTGGAAGGGAATGGAACAAAACTCAAAATGGGTAGATTCAGATTGGAGGTTAGGAAGAAGTTGTTCCCCATGAGGGTCGTGAGAGCCTGGCACAGGTTGCCCAGGGAGGTGGTGGAAGCCTCATCCCTGGAGGTGTTTGCAGCCAGGCTGGCTGTGGCTGTGAGCAACCTGCTGTAGTGTGAGATGTCCCTGCCCATGGTAAGGGGGTTGGAAGTGGATGATCCTTGAGGTCCCTTCCAACCCTGACAATTCCATGATTCTAGAAATCAATGAACTCAACATGATAACCAGGGTCTAAATCTTGGTTTACATCAGTACCTTCAAAAATCAGAGAAATTCTGACTTAGCATCTGAACTGAGCATTAACACAGAGCATAATGTCATACATAAACCTTCTGCTTAAAGAGGAAATTGCACTCTTTAGTTCTATCAACTTCTCACTCCTTACAGCTCCATGAGGGGAGGGTAGAGCCAGGTGGGTGTCATTATCTTCTCCCAAGTAGCAAGCAATGGAACAAGAGGCAACAGCCTCAGGTTGGCCCAGGGAATGGACACAGTGGGAACAATTTCTTCCCTGAAAGGGTTAAAAAGGCCTGGAACAGGCTGCCCAGGGCAGTGGTGGAGTCACTATCCCTAGAGGTGCGGCTGTGGTGCTGAGGAACAGGGTTTAGTGGTGACCTGGCAGTGCTGGGTTAATAGTTGGACTCAGTGATCCATGGCTGGACTAGATGATCCTTGAGGTCCCTTCCAACCTGGTATTCCATCGGTCTATGAATCTTAGAGGTGTGTTTTCTCCAGCCTGAATAATTCCAAGATCAAATTTCATACAGCACTGCATAAATATTCTTTGAGCTAGCATTCTTTATTAATTCAACATTTCACTTCACAGAGATTCTTCAGCATCACTTTCACCCCCAGGAAAAAAATTCAACCCTAAAATACTTCCTGTCCACCTTCTCAAGAAGAATCATCAAAAACTCTTTGGCTCTTGATATACATGGCAATTATTTCAATCAAACACTAAACAATGAGGTATGAATTCAGATGGTTTCATTCTAAGTGACTAGGCATTGAGTGATGTGTGGACACTCATCTGGGGAACACTGAAAACTAGAAATTAGACAGCTTCCAGGCTACTTTGTAATTCCCCCAGACCAAGCAGCTCACACCTGGCCTCAAAAGCAGCAGCTTTCTGTTGCTGCTCACTTCTTGCTTCTTTGGCTTTTAATGTCTGGTCCAATGTTGACAGGTTTTGCTTTCATTTAGTAAGTTAATATTAAAACTCCACCTCTTCTGCAGCTAGAAGGTCTCACTCAAAGCAGAAAGAATCCTGCATTTCACTGGGCAAACAGCAAAACCACACAGGCTAAAGGACTTTGCATCTAGGGTAGCAGGCTGCCTGGTACAGCTCTCAAACCACCTAAGCTTGAAATGGGTGTTGATTGTGCAGGTTCTGTCCTACAGAGAGGCAAATCACACCTTCAAATAGGAATTACAGTTCAGAGCATGCTCCCAACTCAAGCTGGCTGCTATTTGACTGCTTTCTAAACCAGCCACAGAAGCCAGCAGGCAGCACCAGGAGTTTTCTGTATGCAGTGCACTAGCTCCCCGTGTGGACACACCTGAGGGGCAAGCTGCTTTGCATGTTTTGCTCAAGTTAGTGATCTCCCATTTAAGGTGGAGCACAGGAGTGGCCTCTCAATCCCCTCCTAACACACTGACAACTTCAATTCCCATGTTTTGGTAGTGGTATTTTGAGTGGAACTGCTGGCCAAAGATACACCCTCCAGCTCTGTTTCCACCAGCACCCTTTCAGTTGTGCCAACACAACCATTTGCACAGCCCTGTGCTGAATCTCAGCTGATGCAGAATGAAAACATCTCCCTCTCCACACAATTAATCACACATTTTGGCTGGAAAAGACAACTTTAAGATTCTATCTCTACCATATCCCTCAGCACCACATCTCTGCCTCTTTGAAACACCTCTAGGGATGGGGATTCAGCCACCTCCCTGGGCAGCCTGTTCCAATGCTTCACTGAGTGAAAGTGTTTCTCCTAATGTCCAGCCTAAACCTGCCCTGGTACAGCTTGAGGCCATTCCCTCTTGTTCCATCACTAAATATCTGTTAGAAGAGACCAGCACCAACCTCTCTATATTGTCATTCAGGTAGCTGTAGAGAGTAATAGAATAGAATTAACCAGGTTAGGAAAAAACCTTCAAGATCGAGTCCAACCTATCACCCAACACCATCTGACCAACTAAAACATGGCACCGAGCACCCCATCCAGTCTCTTCTTAAACACCTCCAGTGATGGTGACTCCACCACCTCCCTGGGCAGCACATTCCAATGGGCACTCTCTCTTTCTGTGAAGAATTTCTTCCTAACATCCAGCCTGAACCTCCCCTGGTGCAGCCAGAGACTGTGAAACCTCCTCTTCCTCAAACTACACAGTCCCAGTTCCCTCAGCCACTCTTCATTGGACTTATTCTCTAAGCCCTTCACCAGCTCTTCTTTACACCCCCTCCAGCACCTCAGTGTCTTTCTTCTTCTGAGGTGCCCCAAACTGAAAGGCTAAAGCAGAATGCACCACTATCTGATTTAAAACTAACTCAACACCCTAGCATTGAATACACACAGAATTAAGCCAGAGGTTTCAAGACCAATGCCAGTTGCAATCAGCAGGAAAGCAGCTAACCACAAACAGACTTTCTGTTGTCCTACCACTCATACCAAACTTTCCCAGGTGCTTGCTACTGCGCCACAATTGTATTTAATGTAGGGTTCTTCTCACCTTCTCTAACTAGTCAATAGTAGGATGAACATGAGCCAGCAGTGCATCCAAGTGGCCAAAAAAGGCCAATGGCAACCTGGCCTGCATCAGGAAGAGTGTGGCCAGCAGGAGCAGGGAAGTTATTCTGCTCAGCACTGCTTAGACCACACCTTGAGTCCTGTGTCCAGTTCTGGGCTCCTCAGTTTAAGAAGGACATTGAGACACTTGAAGGTGTCCAGAGAAGGGCAACAAAGCTGGGGAGGGGTCTGGAGCACAGCCCTGTGAGGAGGGGCTGAGGGAGCTGGGGTTGCTTAGCCTGGAGAAGAGGAGGCTCAGGGGAGGCCTTCTTGCTGTCTGCAACTCCCTGAAGGGAGGTTGTAACCAGGTGGGGCTTGGTCTCTTCTCCCAGGCAACCAGCACCAGAACAAGAAGACACAGTCTCAAGCTGTGCCAGGGGAGGTTTAGACTCGAGGTGAGGAGAAAGTTCTTCACTGAGCGAGTTGTTCGTCATTGGGATGTGCTGCCCAGGGAGGTGGTGGAGTCACCATCCCTGGAGGTGCTCAAGAGGGGATTGGATGTGGCACTTGGAGCCGTGGTCTAGTCGTGAGGTCTGTGGTGACAGGTTGGACTTGGTGATCCTTGAGGTCTCTTCCAACCTTAGTGATACTGTGATACCTTCCACTAGAGCAGCTTGCTCAAGGCCCCAGCCAAGCTAGTTCTAAACGCCTGATGTGGGCAGGGACACTTTCCACTAGAGCAGCTTGCTCAAGGCCCCAGCCAAGCTAGTTCCAAACCCCTGATGTGGGCAGGGACACTTTCTACTAGAGCAGCTTGCTCAAGGCCCCAGCCAAGCTGGCTTTCAACACGTAAGTTAATACCCAAAATACATCATGCACGCAAACACAACCAGAACTTTATTACAACACTGGAGTTTCAAAGCTTTTCTCGTTCCCTTCACCCACACTCTGCAGTGCCTGGTTCACCTGTTTTACCTCTTCCTCACTTCCTGGGCCTCTATGGAAGCATTTCCCTGGTTCACTAGATTTGTTTGGTGTTAAGGTTTATCTTGTTCTCTACAGGCAATTCCATACTACCAGGAGCACAGCCATTTGAACAGTGCATTCTAACAGATGTGGACAGAGGCAGACAAGTGGCCACAAGCATTTTTCCTACCAATATGAAGCATGACGTCTAAGGAGTTCTCAGAGGACAGAGTTAGCATTCAGGTTCAAGTCACTTTTAGCTTATGGTAAACCTGCTCTTTTGGATCTTCCTTCACAATGAATGCTATCTTAACAGCAGTGCTCTCTTTTCAACCCCATTCAGTCTGGAGAAGAGAAGGCTCCAAGGAGACCTAGTTGTGGCCTTCCAGTATCTTAAGGGGGCTACAAGAAAGCTGGGGAGGGACTTTTGAGGGTGTCAGGGAGTGATAGGTCTGGAAGGGAATGGAACAAAACTCAAAATGGGTAGATTCAGATTGGAGGTTAGGAAGAAGTTGTTCCCCATGAGGGTGGTGAGAGCCTGGCACAGGTTGCCCAGGGAGGTGGTGGAAGCCTCATCCCTGGAGGTGTTTGCAGCCAGGCTGGATGTGGCTGTGAGCAACCTGCTGTAGTGTGAGATGTCCCTGCCCATGGTAAGGGGGTTGGAAGTGGATGATCCTTGAGGTCCCTTCCAACCCTGACAATTCCATGATTCTAGAAATCAATGAACTCAACATGATAACCAGGGTCTAAATCTTGGTTTACATCAGTACCTTCAAAAATCAGAGAAATTCTGACTTAGCATCTGAACTGAGCAGTAAACCAGAGCATAATGTCATACTTAAACCCTCTGCTTAAAGAGAAAATTGCACTCTTTAGTTCTATCAACTTCTCACTCCTTACGGCTCCATGAGGGGAGGGTAGAGCCAGGTGGGTGTCATTATCTTCTCCCAAGTAGCAAGCAGTGGGACAAGAGACAATAGCCTCAGATTGGCCCAGGGAATGGACATTGGGAACAATTTCTTCCCTGAAAGGGTTAAAAAGCCCTGGAACAGGCTGCCCAGGGCAGTGGTGGAGTCACTATCCCTAGAGGTGCGGCTGTGGTGCTGAGGAACAGGGTTTAGTGGTGACCTGGCAGTGCTGGGTTAATAGTTGGACTCAGCGATCCATGGTTGGGGCAATGGAACTGGCTGATCCTTGAGGTCCCTTCCAACCCTAACAATTCTGTGATTCTTTCACATACAGCATTTTATAAGCAGTAATAGGTAAGTTGTGAAGTTTCTTTAGAGTGCATTTACCAGATTTAAAACAAAAAAAAAACCAGACAAAAAATATACCAAAAAATACATAGAGTGCACTAGAGGAGCAATCTTCCAGGGACAAACAGATCAGATCAACCCAACTCCAGAAGCTATCCAGCAATGTGCTAAACTACTGCAGTGGTAGTACCAGCAGGTTGATGGATTTTACTATAAAAATAGATGTTTACACACTCCCTATTTAACTGCTGCCACCCACAAGCCTTGAATTCAGTGTGAACAGCTGACAGAAGCATGGCTAACAGAAAAGTAATACCTGCAAGTCAGCTTGAACCTCATCAGTTCTTCTACAGAGAGCTAAGAAAGGAAAGCAGCCTGAAGTAGTTTATCTTGCATCAGAAAGGAAACGGTAGCTTACATGGTCCCAAATCACTCTGGATGAAGTTTTTGGGGAAGATAGGAAAATGTTCTTTAAGTGCTTTCTAAAACCCACAAGAAAAAGTTTGAAAGGTTTGAGGTTTGAAAGAAAGGGGGGAAAAAAGAAGATTCTCCCTTTTTCTTGCTTTCACTGTGGTCTGAAGGGGATTCCTCCACCCTCCCCAACAAAAATCACACTGTGCTTGCTGTTTCCTCACTGCTTACATTAAAGATCAGAAATGCACTTCAGTCCTGATCTGTCAAAGTCTTCCCTGGCCCTACCTTCATTTTCTTTGAAGAAGAGAATGCCATCACATACAACTTGAAGTACTGGGCTGCTCACCAGGGACTAGGATAAGGTCAAATTCATTTCCAGTTGTCATCAGAACCAGGATATGAATTAAGCCTCTAAAAACATATCATATTAGTTGAGTAATACACACAGCCCTCTTAAAGGTTTCTTTCCCTCCCCCATCAGCTACAAGCATGGATTTATAAAAAGAAGAGCCTCTACAGGCACAACAGGTTGGACATAATGAAGCCCTGTTTCTATAGTCCTCTAGGTACCAACTTGAAAGGATGCCTCACCAGTAGCACTGATTGGAGAACACTTCTCCAGAGACCAGAGAAAAAGTAATTCAATTTCAGTTGGTGAAAACTAGTATCCAGGAATGGCTGTTTTATAGACACTCTTTTTAGCTTCATATTACAGAAATGAATCAAGACTGTATTAATTCAAGCAAAGTCTTATTACCAGGAAAAAAAAAGCCACCAAACCCCAACCCTCAAACTTCCTTGTGGTACTCACAATGAACTCCCTGAGCTTTCTGATTAAAAAGCAGAGAGCAGATGATTTGAATATTAGCTGGATCTTTCCTTACTACTCCAGAAACAGTGGACAGAGGGGAGGGGAAATCTGAGGCAATCTTACACAATAAAAGGTTCAGGAATACAGACTCGGAAAATACCAGATGGGAAAAAAATAAAGGGAGTAACTATTACAGAATCATAGAACTGTTAAGGTTGAAAGGGATATCTCAAAGATCATCCAGCTGCCAAACAGAGAGGGACCTGGGAGTGCTGATTGACAACCACCTAAACATGAGCCAGCAGTGTGCCCAGGTGGCCAAGAAGGCCAAGGGCATCCTGGCCTGCATTAGGAATAGTGTGGCCAGCAGGAGCAGGCAAGTCATTGTGCCCCTGTACTTTGCACTGGGTAGGCCACACCTTGAGTCCTGTGTCCAGCTCTGGGCCCCTCAATTTAAGAAGGACATTGAGACTCTTGAATGTGTCCAGAGAAGGGCAACAAGGCTGGGGAGAGGCCTTGAGCACAGCCCTGTGAGGAGAAGATGAGGGAGCTGGGGTTGCTTAGCCTGGAGAAGAGGAGGTTCAGGGGTGACCTCATTGCTCTCTGCAACTACCTGAATGGAGGTTGTAGCCAGCTGGGGGTTGGTCTCTCCTCTCCAGCTACCAGAACAAGAGGACAACATCTCAAGCTGTGCCAGGGGAAGTTTAGGCTTGAGGTGAGGAGAAAGTTCTTCCAGGAAGAGCAACTGGCCATTGGAATGTGCTGCCCAGGAAGGTGGTGGAGTCACCATCCCTGGAGGTGTTCAAGAGGGGATTGGATGTGGCACTTGGTGCCATGGTTTAGTAGTCATGAGGTCTCTGGTGACAGGTTGGACTTGATGATCCTTGAGGTCTCTTCCAGCCTTGGTAATACTGTGATACTGTGAACCCCCCTGCCATGGGCAGGCACACCTCACACTACAGCAGGTTGCTCACAGCCACATCCAGCCTGGCTGCAAAAACCTCCAGGGATGAGGCTTCCACCACCTCCCTGGGCAACCTGTGCCAGTCTCTCACCACAAGCAATGCTTCATGTTAAGCTTCTTTCCAGCATGTTACCATTATTTACTCTCATAGGGCAAAGAATTTAAGAGACACCCCTAAAGTACAGGAAAGCAGATAAAGATTTACCCATCTAATCCCACTGCTGCAAAAGAATGAGATGCCAACAAAAAACACACTAGAATAATCTCAATTTCCCCACCTTTCCATAATGTAAGGGGAATAAAAAGTAGTGCTGGAGGAGCTGACTAGTAGCCACACCACTGGAGTGTTAAGAAACAAATGAATACATCTAAGATTATCTTTGTGTTCTCCAGGGCTCAGTACTGAGGCCAGTTCCCTTTAATATCTTTATCACTGGTTCAGACAAGGAGAGTGAGGCACTCCAAGTAAGTTTGTTAATAACACTAAGCTGGGAGGGAGTGGAAATCTGTTCAAAGGTAAGGAGGCTCTGCAGAGGGAGCTGAACAGACTGGATCAATGAGGCAAGGCCAGTTGCATGAGGCTCAACAAGGCCAAGTACCAGGTCCTGCACTTGGGTCACAACCATGACATGAACACTCCAAACTTGGGGCAGGGTGACTGGAAACTGCCCAAGAGAGAAAGACCTGGGGATGCTGGTCAGCAGCAGGCTGAAGATGAGCCAGAGTGTGCCCAAGTGGTCAAGAATGCCACCAACATCCTGGCCTAGATCAGCAATAGTGTGAGCAGGAGGACCAAGGAAGTGATTGCCCCCTGTACTCAGCACTGGTGAAGCCACACCTTGAGTACTGAGTTCAGTTTTGGGCCCCTCACAAGAAAGACATTGAGGAGCTGGAGTGTGACCCAAGAAGGGCAACAAAGCTGGGGAAGAGTCTGGAGAACAGGGCTGGTGAGGAGCAGCTGAGGGAGCTAGAGTTGGTTGGACTGGAGAAGAGGTGGCTGAGGGGAGACCTCATTGCTCTCTACAACTCCATGAACGGAAGCTGGAGTGAGGTGAGGGTTGATCTCCTCTCCTTAGTAATAAATTGCTAGGACAAAAGGAAAAGGCCTCCAGTTGTACCAGGGGAGGGTTAGGTTGGAGATTAGAAGAAACTTCTTCCTTGAAAGGCTCTCAAAGACTAGAACAGGCTGCCCAGGAAGAGGGTTAAATCCCCATCCCTGGAGGTGTTGAAAAGAGACAGAGATGTGGTGCTGAGTGGGACAGTTTGGCAGAGTTGGAGAACTGCTGGACTCAGTCTTAAAGGTCTTTTCCAACCACACCAATTCTGTGATGCTATGAAGCAGCCTGGATAACCAATCCTGTTTATTCAGATCAGAATCAGTTAAACAGGTCACACTGCTCAAGACCTAAGCAGTGAGATGATCCTAAATACATCATAGAGACTGCATACAGTAAATCAGAGGCTAAGTATTTGGTTGTTACCTCAAACACTTCTTTGGTTTGGTTTGCTGTTTGTGAGGTTTTCTTCCCCCCACTCCAGGGAACTCAAATGAAATGAAATCTATTTCTTACTTGTACATTGCTGTGTACTTACTGCTGGTAGTAGAGACTGCACATTCTGGTTGGAGTCAGCTATCGTGGCCAGGTAAACCAAGTTTGTGTGCAGCATCTGCTGGTATCTAGCAAGAAACAAAGCAGAACAGATCTGAAGTCACAAGCACACTGACATCTCAATTTAAATCTACACATGCAAAGTTCCCTATGCAAAACAAGACTCAACAGGACCATTATCTGGAATTCTAAGGCTTTTTTCACCCCCATCACCTCATCTTTCCCCACGTCTCCAAATCTATGCTTCTTTGTTCTCTACCTTTCTGTCTAGCCTTGCAAAGTCTAGAGCTGGGTGACACTGCTCTGATTTCACCTCCTGCCCCAAACTAAGTCACCAGGAGACATACACAGTGTGCAGGTGTCTGTGTGTGTTTGGTGCATTTATCTTCACAAACACCAGTGGAAGAGAGCCCCTTCTATTGTGTCCCCAGATATAAGGATCACAGACTCAAGTGAATTGTGACCAAGAGCGGTGCAAACATTGCAGCAGCAGGACCCTGAGCTTTGGCAGTTTGATATGGATTGTGTTTTTTCTGCCAAAGAACTGTATTCCAGAGTCTCAACATCTAGCTCACAGTCACAAAAATAACATTGAGGGCAGGAAAAGATCACAAATAGAGAACCAGAGGCTTGCCAACAGCTTAGTACAGTAACTCTGCTACAAGAAAAGCATTCTCTTAAAGCAAAACCACCAACTATTTGTGCCCCTCCTCCCACTCCCAGCTGTCCTAGGGAGGGACTGGAGCCATACTGTCCTGCCCCATCTGTCACACAACTCTGTCTGGTTACAAGGGTACCATGACCATCCCATGCCAGAGGACAGTCAAGGGAAAAAAAACATTTCTTAGTAATTCCTTCCCTCCACAGCTCTCTCAAATCACTCTCCAGGGACCCCAGTGGACAGCCAAGTCCACACAGGATATTCTGGCAAGCCAAAATTTTGAGACAAACTTCTTTGCTCTTGCTAAGCAGGGAGCTTCAAACATGCCACCAGGAAGAACAAAGGTCCATTCCCACATGGTTTTGAAAGGTCTGAGATGAAAACTACCTGATCCCTCCAAGTGTAATTACAATGCAGAGGACAAAAGCTCTTGTTTATTCAGTCCTCACTTTTACGAGCATCACCACCCTGACATCAGGTTGCCTTGTGCAACCTGCTCTAGTAGGAGGTGACCCTGTCCAAGGCACAAGGGTTGTACCTACATGACCTCTAAGGTCCCTTCCAACCCAAACCATTCCATGATTCTATGATGATCTTGCAGAAGTTGCAACATTTCAGTGACAGAACTGGTAGCCATGTGGCAAAGAAGAATCCCATAAATTGCAAGGGCAGTATCTGTAGCAAGAATTTCCCACTCTTCCCAGCACAGCTCTCCTACAGTGTTAGCTAAGTATGTCAAGAATGGTGATCTAGATGGATGTTCACCCAGCACACAGTAGATGTGTATTAATGTCTTACTGAGAGCATTCAGAGGTCTTTCCTTTGTTCTGATAGTCCATTATACACTGAATGAGATGGTTATTTTCATCCAGCATCTGAAAGAAAGAAAGAAAGTTTGAGTTAAGTTTCATGTTCTTTGAGCAAAACAGTGTCTTGCTCCTCAGAATTTAAACAAACAACAACAAACAGTAGTATTCACCTTGAGTCCTGTGTCCAGTTCTGGGCCCCTCAAATCAAGAGAGATGTTGAGGTACTGGCAGGTGTCCAGAGAAGGGCAACAAAGCTGGGGAGGGGTCTGGAGCACAGCCCTGTGAGGAGAGCCTGAGGGAGCTGGGGTTGTTTAGCTTGCAGAAGAGGAGGCTCAGGGGAGACCTTCTTGCTGTCTGCAACTACCTGAAAGGAGGTCGTAGCCAGGTGGGGGTTGGTCTCTTCTGCCAGGCAACCAGCACCAGAACAAGAGGACACAGTCTCAAGCTGCACCAGGGGAAGTTTAGGCTGGAGGTGAGGAGAAAGTTCTTCCCAGGAAGAGAGATTGGCCATTGGAATGTGCTGCCCAGGGAGGTGGTGGTCACCTTCCCTGGAGGTGTTTGAAAGGAGACTGGATGAGGCACTTGGTGCCATGGTTTAGTTGATCAGATGGTGTTGGGTGATAGGTTGGACTCCATGATCTCAAAGGCCTCTTCCAACCTGGTTAATTCTATTCTATTCCACAGAGTTCTACTTCAAGTGCTTACAGAAGTCTCTCTTGCTCCCAGTTTTCCTCCAATTAGTTTTACAGCTTCCAGTTAAGGGTTTCTTATCACTGCTGTAGCTACACAGGTGAAGCTTCCTATTCAAATACCTCAGCTTGGTTCTGCACAACCAAGTTGTTATGAACTGTTCAGAGTTTTGCATTTCTTCATTTGATCTCTACCAAGAAATTCACTTGAAAAGCTATGCCCCTGGTTTCCCTTCTCCCAACACCTGCAACTGCTCATACATTTAATAACAAAAAGCATCTGAAATGATTATTGATGGAAATTGAGCTTACCAGACAGGTTTGTTTCAGGAAGTGAACTGAAAAGCCAGGCTGTATTTACATGAACAATCTCTAACTAGACTGCACTTTATAAGTGATCTGTATAATGGGCACGAAAGAGCTATTCTACCACCCAGGTGTCCAGGAACAGGAACAGATGTAAATCAATTTTCTGATCAGAACGACAAAGGCAGCCTTGATTAGATGGTGTTGGGTGATAGGTTGGACTTGATGATCTTGAAGGTCTTTTCCAGCCTGGTTAAGTCTATTCTATCCTGGGGAAGTGCAGATCTCAAAGCTTTCTACAAAAAGCTCATCAATTCAGTGTGTTCCAAGCTCCAGAAACAGTACAAATAATAAAGCCTGCTTTCCCAGAGCTGCCCACCCCCACATTCAGGCCTTTGTAACCACTCTCCTGCACTCTCAACAGACAAGAGTCAGCAGAACCATGGCTAATCACAGCCACCAGCCAAATTACCCAAGTCAACTCAACTAAATGGAAAGTTTACTGTCAAATGGACGTTTCTGTGCTGATTTATCCCCTTGCTCTCACGAGGAAGGCTGGTTGAGATCACTTTACCCTGCTGCTGAATGTCACAAAACTAACAGACTGCAAGATGCTCTCTCCTTCTTCCAGACATGGTTGAGACTAGCCAAAACACTCAGCCTTGTCCAAAGGAAGCACAGTCCCATTCTACCACCTTCATTTCCTTAGGAACCCAACCTAAACAAAGTCTAGAGCAAAGTGAAAAAAGTATTACTGCTAACTATGGACACCTCTTTTTCCCTCTGATTAATCTATCTTCCCTATGAGAGCAGTAGGGAGTCAGAAACCTCATGCAGCATGCTCAGGACCCCTACCCATGTAAGGATGAGCCAACCAACCAAGCCTTCCTAAACTCAAACCACCAGAAGTGACTAGAAAGATGACTGAGCAATTCTCTTACTTGAAACTGCTCCATCTGGAAAAACTGCCCACTAAGGACTAAACAGACAGAACTACAGCATTTTGAGCTCCTGTCTGAGCCTCAGAACTGCAGTGCAAAGAGGATCACAAACACTGCTACACAGACACACTTCACATGCACTGACAGCAAGACTTAAAAGAAACACAAGGGCCACTTTCACAAGAAGAAAAAAGGGAAAAGGAGCTAAAACCCTGAACACCAAAGTTTAACAGAGGACTTGAAAAGAAAGCCTTGATCAAGGCTCTCCTCAGAATGTCTCCCAGCTTCCAGAGGAAGGCTGCAAACAAAAAGCTTAGCAGACAGGCTAACCTTGAGACTGCCAACTGTCAGATATTTGCATTCTTCACTGTCACCACACAAGCTGGACCTTCTGGGAAGAGGGGGAGGAGGCCCACATACAAGGGCCAAGAGGAAAGCAAACAAGAGGGAATACAATCACATCTTAGATGGGGCTGCAGACACTGTTTTACACAGCTGTGACTGAGCAGTGCAGATAGAACATTGAAACAGTCCTTTGAAGGAGCTATAAACACCCACCATCAAAAGAGAATTTAGTTTGCAGCCACATGAAGACACCTCTAGGGCTTCTGACAGCTTATGTGCATGACAAAGATTCTTCAGCACTAACTACACTAGGGTTTTGCCAGCACACTGCCATCAAATTAATGGTTTGGTTACAGCACAACAGAAACTTAATTGTCTGCATTCTCCATACGCACCCCAGCGACCTGAAGTCTCCATTGCCTACCTTAAGGCAGCTTTCCACCCAGTGGGTATGTATTTTTCATCTAAACTTCTCAGGCACTCTCTTCTGCTACAGTACCTTGGAAGTCTTCATTGTAACTCCAGGGCACTCCTTGAGGTCCTGATCCCTGCAACACCTAGACACGCTTGTTCTTTACCAGTTATATCTGCTCAAAAGACTCCTACATAAGGAGCTTGTAGTAATCTCAGACCTGATTCCTGGCTATTTACACTTCACTGAAGTTTCTAAATACCACCAAGTTAACAGTGAGCTTGAACACTGCTCCTTTGCTTCTGCCAATGCAAACCACAGTGGTCTATTACAAACCCTATGGATGCTTCCCTTCGATTGCTTTGCCGAGTTCACTTGCTCGCTCTCACAAAAACTTAAGCGGAATCACTGGCACTGGCTCCGACCACAATGTTCTTCTTTATGAACACTGAAGTTTTACCGAGGAAGTCTCACTACTAGGCCGGCCAAGTTTGGGAGCCGCAGCCGCCGCTCACCCCGCGGAGGCAGAGCCCAGGGGCTGCCTAGGTTTAGGTAAAAGCCGACTAAGGTCCGACTTGCAGGCACCCACTTACCTCCCCCCCTCACAGGAAGGGGTTTCTTCATACCTCCGTTTCCCCCGCCCCTGTGCCGGGCCGAGGCCTCAGGGGTTAACTCGGGCTCCGGCAGCGCTCGGGACAGCTGGGGGCGGATGGGGGCTGGGACACGGACCGCCTGCCCCACCCCGGCGCGGCCTCCGCGCCCAGCCGCGGCCCGCCCGCTCCTCGCCTCCCTCCCGACCCAGGACCCCCAAACAAGTGTATAAGGCAGCACCTTGCCGACAGACCGCGCCAGGCCCTGCCCCGAGCGCAGCCCAGACGCCTTCCCCCTAACCCCACTTCGCAGCCGGGGCCTTGGCTTTCCAGGACGCTGCTGCCACCCCCTTCCCCTCGCGGCCCAGCAGCAGGAGGCCTGGCCCGTCCTCTCCTCTCGCCCTCACCTTCTGGATGGCGGCCGGCGTGATCTCACCCTTCCCCCGCTGCCTCGGGGCCGCGAACGCCACCGACATGTCGCGCCGCTCGCAGCAGGGCCCGCCGCCCGCTCAGCACCCCGCGGAACCAGCAGCGGCGGGAGGCGGCAGCGAGCCGGGAAGAACGCGGGGGGCGGAGGCGGCTGCCCAGCGGGACGGCCCAACCCCGTCCCGGCGGGGAAGGGTCAAGCAAGGCCAGCGGCTCCTCTTCCTTTCCCGCTGCGAGGGGACAGCCCCCATGAGGCCGTGACCGCTTACAACTCTCGCCCAAAACGACGGGACCGAGAGTCGGGGCTGCGCTCTTTAAACATGACCTCTCCTCAACACGCGACCTTCAACGGCTACCCTTTTCTCTCCGCGGACTTGGTACGTTCCAGCGCAACGCGCCTCAGCGCCGGACAGGCAGGAAGTGGTACGACCCATGCGGGGGAGGAAAGAGTATATGCCGTGCGCACGTTACCGGGGACGCGCTCTCTTCTCCCCTCTATCCAGCTCCACAGTTGGTTGCTCCCGGGCAGCGCGCTCCGGCGCGGCGTGGGGCGGGGCAGTTACCTCGGGGTAGCAGCGAGGGTTGGCCGTGGCTGGGGCTGTCCTCCCTTGGCGCGGCTGTCGCGGTTGCTGCTCGGGAGGGTACTTGGCAGTCGAGGGCAAAGTGTAACCGCTGTGGGAGCTGCCGCCGCCGTGAGGCTTTTGCCATCTGCGGTGGTGGTCCTTCGGCAGCGTCTGTGCTGCCCACGCTGACTGAGTTAGGGGGGCGGAAACAACCTGTGAAGAAAAAGTTGTAAAGAGAGCAGCTCTGCGCCCTCCATCTCTTCGGTGCAGGGCGACCTTCCCTCACCGAGCGCGGCGGCGGCAGCTTCTCCACCATGAGAAGGACACGGAGCAAGGAGAGGCAGCTACCGCTGCAACTTTAAATAAATGACAAGACACTGAAAGTGCCGAGATCTGCCTTTGATTTTTTCAGAGCGGCCACTGGAGGGAATCTCGGTGTCGTCAAAGAGCCTCACGTAGCTGTTGAAGTCTTCGGTGTTCATCGAGCAGAGAACGGGTTTGGGCGGGAAAAGAATAGAATAGAGTAAACCAGGTTGGAAGAGACCTTCAAGATCATCGAGTCCAACCCAACATCTAACACTATCTAATCAATTAAACCATGGCACCAAGTGCCTCGTCCAGTCTCTTCCCAAATACCTCCAGGGACAGGGACTCCACCACCTCCCTGGGCAGCACATCCCAATGGCCAATCTCTCCTGTGAGGAACGTCTTCCTAATATCCAACCTAAACCTCTCCTGGCACAGCTTGAGACTATGTCCTCTTGTTCTGGTGCTGGTTGCCTGGCAGAAGAGACCAACCCCCCTCCTGGCTCCAACCTCCCTTCAGGTAGTTGTGGAGAGCAAGAAGGTCTCCCCTGAGCCTCCTCCAGGCTAAGCAACCCCAGCTCCCTCAGCCTCTCCTCACAGGGCTGTGCTCCAGACCCCTCCCCAGCTTTGTTGCCCTTCTCTGGACACCTTCAGCATCTCAACATCTTTCCTGAACTGAGGGGACGAGAACTGGACACAGGACCCAAGGTATGCCAGGGGAGGTTTAGACTCGAGGTGAGGAAAAAGTTCTTCACTGAGCGAGTCATTCGTCATTGGAATGGGCTGCCCAGGGAGGTGGTGGAGTCGCCGTCCCTGGAGGTGTTCAAGGGGAGATTGGACGTGGCACTTGGTGCCATGGTCTAGTTGTGAGGTCTGTTGGAACAGGTTGGACTTGATGATCCTTGGGGTCTCTTCCAACCTTAGTTACTGTGATACTGTGTGATACTATGATACTGTGTGATACTATGACCTAACCAGTGCTGAGTACAGAAGAGCCTGGATGAGGCACTTGGTGCCATGGTTTAGTTGATCAGATGGTGCTGGGTCATAGGTTGGACTTGATGATCTTGAAGGTCTTTTCCAACCTGGTCTGGTCTGGTCTGGTCTGGTCTATTCTATTCTATTCTATTCTATTCTATTCTATTCTGCAGCAGGTTGCTCAGAGCCCCAGAGCCTGACCTGGGATGGGGCATCTATCACTTCTCCAGGCTAGTGTGTCACCACCCTTAGTAAAAAAACTCTTCCTTAGGAGTCCTTTGAATCTCCCTCTTCTAGTTTAAAACTATCACCCCTTGTCCTGTTAAAACAAGCCTTGCTACAAAGTCTGTTCCCATCTTTCTTACAGGTCCCCTTGAAGTACTGAAAGGCCAGAGGAAGGTCTCTCTGCAGCCCTCTGTCAGTCCAAACAACCCCAGATCTCCCAGCCTGTCCTCACAGCAGAGGGGCTCCAGCTCCTTGTCTTTACACAAGGACTGCAGCTTCAAAAGGTGGTGGTACAGTGAAGTAAAACCAAAAAGCCCAACTAAAGAGTTTTAAAGCTTCTTTTCCCAGGCACAGCCCCTGCTCAGCCTGTGTGCTTTTCATCTCAGGGTCACAGGCTGTGAGATGTCTCCTGTCCGAGCTGTGGCCTTTTGTAAACTGATTGCTGCTGCTGTGGCTGAGGGCACATGACTCGGTGACACAACCTCACACCACAAACCCTGTGTCTTGTTCTTCACTCAATGCATTGCCTGCTCTGTTCCTCAGCTGTTGCTGGCTAAAGTCCCTGGCTCTCCCCTCAAGCCCTAACCCCTTTGGTTACAGCTCACATTTGTCAGTGGCATCCGTGGCTACCCTGTGGCTGTACAGCTGCTTCCCAACTGGCATGCTCTCGCCTCACACTGTGTCAAGGCTGGCTCCTTTCCCCAGCCCCATGGAGATTATTCTTCCTGGCTCTGCTGTCCTAGGATTTACTGTGGCTGCCCATCACCCCCTGCTTCTCTCCCTTGACAACCGGTTCCCAGGCTGCTGGCTCCAAGCTGTTCTTGTATTCCTGCAGCATCTCCCTCTCCATGGGCTGGCCACCTGGGCCTGATGCTCTCTGTTACCAGAATGGCACTGCTTCTGCTCTGTCTCTTCAGATTACACAGGACCCTGAGTTGATGTGATACTAAGCTGGCTTGCTCTCCTCTCCAAAAAATGTCTCTGGCCCACTCCTTGCACTGGAGGTCATGCTGAGGAGGAGGAGGAGTGATTCTAGCATATCCATTAGGGTGTTTATTTCTGTCCATTTCACTCATCACCACGGTATGTGGAGCCATTTCTTGGACTAGTAGTTCAGGTTCCAGTACCTGAAGGGGGCTACAGGAGTGCTGGAGAGAGAGTTTTGACAAAGGTATGAAGTGACAAGATGAGGGATAATGGCTTTGAACTGGAAGAAGCTGGATTTAGATTGGACAGGAAGAAGCAATTCTTCCCCATGGCAGGGCTGAGGCACTGGAACAGGTTGCCCAGAGAAGCTGTGGAGGCTTGCAAGCCTGGAAGTGTTGAAAGGCAGGTTGAGCAGGACTTTGAGTAAGCTGGGTTAGTGGCAGGTGTCCCTACCCATGGCAGGAGGGTTGGAACTAGATGATCTTTAAGGTCTCCTCCAACCCAAACCATTCCATGTTTCTATGATAACTGCCATAATGGCTCTGTGCTCAAGTTGATGCTATCCCTTCTAACTACAAAAAACTACAGAGGATCCTAGAACACAAGACAGCATGGCCAAATCAGTGTGTGATCAGAAGGTATCATCTGCTAGCCCACTGCAAATGGAATTGACTCATAGAATCAATAAGGTTGGAAAAGACCTAGAGATCATCAAGTCCAACCTGTCACCCAACACCTCATGAATAACTGAACCATGGCTCCAAGTGCCACATCCAATCCCCTCTTGAACACCTCCAGGGATGGTGACTCCATCACCTCCCTTGGCAGCACATCCCAATGGCCAATCTGGGAAGAACTTTCTCCTCACCTCCAGCCTAAACCTCTCCTGGCACAGCTTGAGACTGTCCTCTTGTTCTGGTGCTGGTTGCCTGGCAGAAGAGACCAACCCCCACCTGGCTACAACCTCCCTTCAGGGAGTTGTAGAGAGCAATAAAGTCTCCTCTGAGCCTCTTCTTCTGCAGGCTAAGCAACCCCAGCTCCCTCAGCCTCTCCTCATAAGCCTTGTGCTCAAAACCCCTCTCCAGCTTTGTTGCCCTTCTCTGGACACATTCCATCACTTCAACATCTTTCCTAAACTGAGGAGCCCAGAACTGGACACAGGACTCAAGGTGTGGCCTCAGCAGTGCTGAGCACAGGGCAGAATGACTTCCTTGCTCCTGCTGGCCACACTATTTCTGATGCAGGCCAGAATTCTAAGGACTTAGTTTCCTCAGGAATAGTATCCAGTTGGCTCCAGAGAAGTGGTGAGGTGCCTGAAATTGTCTCGATGCTCTCATGAAATAGTTGGACCACTGGGAATCACAGAATCACAGAATCACCAAGGTTGGAAGAGACCTCAAAAATCAAGTCCCACAGACCCCATGAATAAACCATGGCACCAAGTGCCATGTCCAATCCCCTCTTGAACACCTCCAGGGATGGTGACACCACCACCTCCCTGGGCAGCCCATTCCAATGGCTAACAACTCTCTCAGTGAAGAACTTTCTCCTCAATATTCCATAGAATGGAATATTCCATAGAATGTTTTTCTCTTCCCACAGGTATAACTTCCTTGCTCTTACCCTCTGGTTACTCAACCTCTGCTTATAAAATACTTCAGTTGGGGGTGTCTTGTGGATCACAATGTTCTGTGTCAGCCACATAGACACTGCTTTGAAGATCTAAATGTTCTATATTCTCCCACATTTTCAGGTTGGTTTTGAGTCAAGGGTTAAAAAAAATGCTTGAAGGATGCAACAGGGGAGGAATCTTAAAATGAAAGGGGCAATTTCTCATTGTGTCTCATTACATTCCTATTGCCATACAAAATACTGGAGAATCATAGAGTAGTAGAATCATGGAATTGTTTTGGTTGGAAAAGACCTCCAAGATCATGAAGTTCAACCATCAACCCAACACCACCATGGCTGCTAAACCATGTCCCAAATTACCATATCCCAAACTGCCAAGCCCACAGATTTCTTGAACACCTCCAGGGATGGGCACTCCAACACCTCCCTGGGCAGCCTGTGCCAATCCCTGACCACTCTTGCAGCGAAGAAAATTTCCTAATATCCAACCCAAACTCCCCCTGGGACATCTTGAGTCCATTTCATCTCCATTACCCGATAACAGGGACAAGAGGCCAACCCCCACTTCACTGCAACCTCCTTTCAGGGAGTTGTAGAGAGCAATGAGGTCTCCCCTCAGCCTCCTCTTCTGCAGACTAAACAACCCCAGTTCCCTCAGCTGCTCCTCCCCAGCCCTGTTCTCCAGACCCTTGCCCAGCTTTGTTGATAGACTCATTAGACCATTCATTCACCATAACTAAAGCCATCTCCATTGCCTAATTCTGTCTGGTGATTAAATTAACTCATCTACTCCCCTTTGCATTGATTTTTCCTTCACACATTTAACATTTTTGACTCCCACATCCATACACAGCAACAGATCTAAGGAAAGGTTGAAAGAAAAGCTCCCAGCTCCATCCTTTTCTACCATGGGAAGGGAAAAAAGATCAACCTTTAAATAAAGGCACAGATGCATGAAGGCAGGGAGGGAGCTAGCTGCAGTGGAGCTGTGCCACATGGTCTCAGAGCACATCACCACAACAGGGTGTCTCTTTTATGTCTCTCTTAATGCCCTGCAATATGCCAAGATATGGAAGGGCATATGGTGGATTTGCTCTTTAATTGCACATTTCTTTGTTCTTGGGAGCTCCTCACACCCTTAACATTATTTAATTGTGATTTAGATGCATCAGTCTAGATCATCACCAGGAGTTTCAAATGCAAGCATGTTTCAGTTGGATCTTCTTCTGGGGTGCACCAAGCAGAGTGTGGCCAGCGGGTTCAGAGAGGTTCTCTTCCCCCTCTGCTCTTCTCTGGTGAGGCCACATAGAAGACTGAACATTAGAATCATAGAATCAATAAGGTTGGAAAAGACCTCAAGGATCATCAAGTCCAACCTGTCATCCAACACCTCATGACAACTAAACCATGGCACCAAGTGCCACATGCAATCCCCTCTTGAGCACCTCCGGGGACTGGGACTCCACCACCTCCCTGGGCAGCACATTCCAATGGCTAACAACTTTCTCTGGGAATAACTTTCTCCTCACCTCCAGCCTAAAACCTCCCCTGGCACAGCTTGAGACTGTGTCCTCTTGTTCTGGTGTTGCTTGTCTGGGAGAAAAGACAACCCCCACCTAGATGCAACCTCCCTTCAGGTAGTTGTAGAGAACAATAAGGTCTCCCCTGAGCCTCCTCTTCTCCAGGCTAAGCAACCCCAGCTCCCTCAGCCTCTCCTCACAGGGCTGTCCAGTTCTGGGCTCCCCATTTCATGGCATGCAGAGAACTGATAGAGAGGATCCAGTGGCTTTAGGCTGGATGTTAGGAAGAAGTTCTTCCCAGAAAGAGAGATTGGCCATTGGAATGGGCTGCCCAGGGAGGTGGTGGAGTCACTGCCACTGGAAGTGTTTAGGAAGAGCCTGGATGAGGCACTTGGTGCCATGGTTTAGTTGATTAGATGGCATTGGGTGATAGGTTGGACTTGATGATCTCTGAGGTCTTTTCCAACCTGGTCCTATTCTATTCTATTCTATTCTATTCTATTCTATTCTATTCTATTCTATTCTATTCTATTCCATTCCATTCCATTCTATTCTATTCCATTCCATTCCATTCTATTCTATTCTATCTGCAAGCCCCTGTGTTCTGGTTTGAAGTGAAGCACCCAAGCAGCACTGCACACTACAGGGGTATTGGTGGCTCTGTCATGTTCCAAAGGAGCAATCACAAACCCAGAAAAATAGATTATAACTGGGAGGCTTAATTTGTATTCTAGTATCTGTCACTTCAGTATGCAAATATAAATATTTAGAATAAAGAAACTCCCAGCAAAATCTGCAGTTGGCACTAATGGGAGTTAAGTGCAAGACCTGTGGTGAGGAGAAACCTTTCCATGTCCTGACTTTATTCTTCAAAAGGGAATCTGCAGCTCCTCACATTCTCTGCTATAAATAAAGAATAGCAGAACATCTACTCTGAGCCTCCTTAGGGCTGAGAATTCTTTAACAATTCTTAGAGGTTAATATTTTATTTTAGGGTACAGAAGCAAAGCAGCACACTTGGTTAAATTCCTCAGTTTTGAGTGTCTAAAGCGAGGCAGAAAAGATAGACAAGAGAAGGCACTGCCAAGCCGTGCTGCTGCAAAGGTAGCACTGATCTTGCTGGGGGAGGAGCAGCTCAACAGGAGCTCTCAGTGTGCACCTGCAGCCCAGAAAGCCAATCAGATCCTGGGCTGCAGCAAGAGAAGTGTGGCCAGCATGTCAAGGGTGATGATTCTCCCCCTCTACTCAGCTCTGGTGAGACCCCACCTGGAGTATTGCCTCCAGTTCTGGAGCCCCTATTCCAAGAGGGATCTGGAGGTGCTGGAAGGTGTCCAGAGAAGGGCCACAAGGATGAGCAGAGGGCTGGAGCTGCTCTGCTATGAGGACAGACTGAAGGAGTTGGGGCTGTTCAGTCTGGAGAAGAGAAGGCTCCGCGGTGACTTTATTGTGGCCTTCCAGTATCTGAAGGGGGCTACAAGAAGGCTGGGGAGGGACTTGTCAGGGTCTCAGGTAGTGATAGGACTAGGGGGAATGGAATGAAGCTGGAGGTGAGGAGATTCAGGCTGGAGGTGAGGAGGAAGTTCTTCCCCATCAGAGTGGTGAAGCCCTGGAATGGGTTGTCCAGGGAGGTGGTTGAGGCCCCATCCCTGGAAGTGTTTAAGCCAGCCTGATGTAGTGTGAGGTGTCCCTCCCCTTGGCAGTGGGGTTGGAACTAGATGATCCTTGTGGTCCCTTCCAAACCTGACTGATACTATGATATTACTATGATCTTGAGAAGCTGAACATTCTCAGCTCTTAGAGGCAATGATCACAGATCACAGGATGTTAGAGACTGGGAGGGACCTCTGGAGATCGAGTCCAACCCCCCTGCCAGAGCAGGACCATAGAGTCCAGCATAGGTTGCAGAGGAACACATCCAAACAGGGCAGGGGTCTCCAGAGAAGGAGACTCCACAAGCTCTCTGGGCAACCTGTTCCAGTGCTCTGGGACCCTCACAGTGAAGAAGTTCCTCCTCATGTTGAGGTGGAACCTCCTGTGCTGGAGTTTCCATCCATTGCCCCTTGGCCTATCCCAGGGCACAAGTGAGCAGGGGCTATCCCTGTCCCTTCCTTCTTGACCCCCAGCCCTCAGATAATTATAGGCATTTATTAGATCCCCTCTGTCTTCTCCAGACTAAACAGCCCCAAGGCTCTCAGCCTTTCTTCATAAGGCAGTGCTTCAGTCCCTTCATCATCCTTGTAGGCTTCCATTGGACTCTCTCCAACAGATCCCCGTCCCTCTTGAACTGGGGAGCCCAGAACTGGATGCAGTATTCCAAGTGGGGCCTCACCAGGGCAGAGCAGAGGAGAACCTCCCTCCATCTGCTGGACACACTCTTCTTAGCACACTTGCAAGAGAGGCTCTTCTAGAGATGTTTCTGGGGACTTCTACAGAGTCTGCATCATCTCCAGGTTCTGTCTTCTGAAGACTCATGACCATGAAGGACAGATAAGATTGAACAGCTACAGGGCAGTATTTCTACCTTGTCACAGCGCTAATCAACACCTTGCTGAGGGAATTAAGTGCAAATTAAAGCATGGGCAATTTTCTTTCAGACAACTTGGTCCTGTGACCTGAAAAAGACCTCCTTCATTCTGCTAGCAGTGCTGCTCTCAGGGCTGCCCAGAGTGCTGCTGGCCTTTGCTGCAGGCTCTTCTGGCTCACATTCACCAGTACTCCCAGGTCCTTTTCTGCAAAGCTGCTTTCCAGCCTGTTGGTCTCCAGCATGTCCAGGTGCATGAGGTTATTCCTCCTCAAGTGCAGGACTTTGCACTTCCATTCCTACTTCTTCACAGAGAGGGTTACCAAACACTGGAATGGTCTGCCCAGGGTAATGCTGGACTCCCCATCCCTGGAGGTGTTCAAGCAGCCTGTGGACCTGACACTTAGGGGTATGGTTTAGTGATGACCCTTCAGTGGTGGGTCAAAGGTTGGAATGGATGAGCTTTGAGGTCTCTTCCAGGTGGATGTGATTCTGTGATTCTGTGATTTGTTGAACTTTATGAGGTCTCTGCCTAGTTTCTTCAACCATTGAGGTTCTCTGAATGGCAGCACAACCACTTGTGTATCAACTGCTCCTCCTTGTCACATAACATCTGTAAACTTGCTGAGGGCCCACTCTCTGTTGTCACACAGATCATTAATGAAGAAACTAAACAGCATTGGCTGCAGTATTGATCCAGTATAGATCCCTGAGATACATTGTGGCCAGGAGGAGCAGGGAAGTCATTCTGCCCTGTACTCAGCATTTGTGGTTAGGCCACACCTTGAGTCCTATGTCCAGCTCCGGGCTCCTCAATTTAAGAAGGACATTGAGACACTTGAATGTGTCCATAGAAGGGCAACAAAGCTGGGGAGAGGTTTGGAGCACAGCCCTGTGAGGAGAGGCTGAGGGAGCTGGGGTTGCTTAGCCTGGAGAAGAGGAGACTCAGAGGAGACCTTCTTGCTCTCTACAACTCCCTGCAGGGAGGTTGTAGTCAGGTGGGGGTTGGTCTCTTCTCCCAGGCAAGCAGCACCAGAACAAGAGAACACAGTCTCAAGCTGCCAGGGGAGGTTTAGGCTGGAGGTGAGGAGAAAGTTCTTCCCAGAAAGAGTTGTTTGCCATTGGAATGTGCTGCCCAGGGAGGTGGTGGAGTCCCCATCCCTGGAGGTGTTCAAGAGGGGATTGGATGTGGCACTTGAAGCTGTGGTTTAGTAGTCATGAGGTGTTGGGTGACAGGTTGGACTTGATGATCTTTTAGGTCTTTTCCAACCTTATTGATTCTATGACTCTCTGATTCTGTGATTCTAGGATTCTAGGATTCTATCACGACTGGCTGGCCTCCAGCTGGATTCCACACCACCCTATGAACCTGGCAGTCAGCTAGGTTTTAGTACACCTCACTGGATGCTCATATAACCAGTCCTTCAGTTTCCTTCTGTGCATGTTATGGAAGAGAAATGTCTGAAACCTTGCTAGGGCTGAAATAAAACAAATCCACTGCTCTCCCCTCCCTGGAGAGGGACTTTTGACAAAGACAGGTAGTGACAGGAAGAAGCCGGATTAAAATAAGACATCAGGAAGCAATTCTTCCCCATGAGGGTGGTGAGGCACTGAAACAGGTTGCCCAGAGATGTTGTGGAGGCTCCAAGCCTGGCAGTGTTGATAGCCAGGTTGGATGGAACCTTGAGCAACGTGGTCTGGGAGGAGGTGTCCCTGCCCATGGCAGGTGGGTTGGCATTAGATGATTGTATGGTCCCTTCCAACCCAAACCATTCTCTGATTCTATGATTGCACCTAGTGTGCTGACACTACTGCTTATGACATTAATCTGTATTGTCTTGCTATCCCCCTGGGCTCTTGTGTCTGTAACCACCTTATTTCCTTTGTTTTTTACTTTGGTTGCAGCCTTCTTGCTCAGGGGCTGCCTCTCCATCCTGTATTCATAAACCACAACTTTTGCAACTTTGAAGCTTTTTGCTGTCATGTTTGCCACACCTCATCATTTTCCCTTCCTAACAGAGGCCAGGCAGCATGTTTTGCTGTTCAGGAAGCATGGCACCGCCTCTACACACAGAATGATAGAATCACAGAATCCTTTCATTTGGAGAAGAACTTTAAGATCATCCATTCCAACCATTCTCTAACTCCACCAAGGCTGCTGCTAAGTTATGTCAGCACCACACTAGGCTCAATGATCTCTGGAGGTCCCTTCCAATCTTTAACACTCTGTGATTCTTCGATCTCTGCCTCTTTTCCCCATCCTCCAGGAATGGGGATTCAACCATCACCCTGGACAGCAGTGTTTAAGAACCCTTTAAGGGAAGAAGTTTCTTCTAATACCCAACCTAAACCTCCACTGGCACAATTTCAAGCCACTTCCTTTTGTCCTATCACTTGTTGCCAGTGAGATCAACCCCCACCTGGCTCCAACCTTCTTTCAGGGAGCTGTACAGAGCAATAGAATAGAATAGAATAGAATAGAATAGAATAGAATAGAATAGAATAGAATAGAAATAGACGAGAATAGAATAGTATAGTATAGTATAGTATAGTATAGTATAGTATAGTATAGTATAGACTAGACTAGACTAGAATAGACCAGGTTGGAAGAGACCTTCAAGATCACCACATCCAACCTATCACTCAACACCATCTAATCAACTAAACCATGCAACCAAGCACTCCATCACGTCTCCTTCTGAACACCTCCAGGGATGGTGACTCCACCACCTCCCTGGGCAGCACATCCCAATGGGCAATCACTCTCTCTCTGTGAAGACTTTCTTCCTAACATCCAGTCTAAACCTCCCCTGGCACAGCTTGAGACTGTGTCCTCTTGTTCTGGTGCTGCTTACCTGGGAGAAGAGACCAACCCCCACCTGGCTACAACCTCCCTTCAGGTAGTTCCAGACAGCAAGAAGATCTCCCCTGAGCCTCCTCTTCTGCAGGCTAAGCAACCCCAGCTCCCTCAGCCTCTCCTCTCAGGGCTGTGCTCCAGACCCCTCCCCAGCTTTGTTGCCCTTCTCTGGACACCTTCCAGCATCTCAACATCTTTCTTAAACTGAGGAGCCCAGAACTGGACACAGGACTCAAGGTGTGCCCTAACCAGTGTGGTGTACAGGGGGAGAATGACCTTCCTGCTCCTGCTGGCCACACTGTTCCCTCAGCCTCCTTTTCTCCAGACTGAACAACCCCAGTTCCTTCAGCTGCCCCTCACCATACTTGTTCTCTAGGCCCTTCACCAGCATTTTTACCCTTTTCACCAGCTTTGTTTCCCAGCTTCTCAGTTCCAATATGGAGTGTGTCCTGGCTGCCTCATCCCAATGTGTATCAGTGTAGCAAGAGAGATAACCAAGGTCCAGTGTTTTTGCCCATGTGCTGATGACTGGAGTGGATTGGAGTCTGCAGCAGACAGGAGAGATGTCTACCTTTACTGCTCAGAAGGCTTTAGATTAATTCTCTTTGAAATAAGGCTCTTCCAAATTTAGTAAGAGAAAAGGAGGGAGGAAGTTAGTATGGCAGCTTCCACACTCTGGTCATGTGTACATTGAAACAGCTCTTCTGTAGAATGGATGAAAACTCCCCCAGACCTGCGAGTCTGTGTGCCTCAGGGAAGGCAAAATCAAAGATCAGCTTTGCTCTGAGGTGAAGGACCAAAGAGTGTAAAGATCCTTTTAAGTCTTACATGAACTTTATGTATGCTCTGCATATTTCATGAACTTCTCTCTGTGCACCAATGAAGGGAAAAAAAGAATGAAAGAGAAAGCTGAATGGTGAACATCCCTGCTGTAGCGATCTGTCTTGGTTCCTACATAGATAGATTTGTTATAGTAGTATTGTGGAATCTAAGTATTTGCATGAGTGAGGCCACACCTAGAGTACTGGGTTCAGTTTTGGGCCCCTCACTCCCAGAAGCACATTGAGGTGCTGGAGCAGGTCCAGAGAAAGGCAACCAAGCTGGGGAAGGAACTGGAGAACAGGGCTGGGGAGGAGCAGCTGAGGGAGCTGGGGGTGTTTAGTGTGGAGAAGATGAGGCTGAGGAGAGACCTCATTGCTCTCTACAGCTCCCTGAAAGAAGGTTGCAGCCAGGTGGGTGGTGGTCTCTTCTCCCTAGGAACAAGTGGCAGGACAAGAGGAAATGGCCTCAAGTTGCACCAGGGGAGGCTTAGGTTGGATATTAGAAGAAACTTATTCCCTGCAAGCACTGCAACAGGCTGCCCAGAGAGGTGGCCGAATTCCCATCCCTGGAAGGGTTTGAAAGTTGCAGAGATGTGGTGCTGAGGGCCATGGTTTAGCACCAGCTTTGGTAGAGTTAGAGAATGGTTGGAGTCAACATCCTTAAAGGTCCTTTCCAACCAACCCATTCTACTATTCTATTCTAAGAAGTTACAGGAGCTAAAAAGGAGACCATCTAATTAGCAAGCAGCTTTGCTAAGAAGCAATCCAGTACAAAACATGTGATAAATGCTTCCAAAGAATTTTGGGCTCCTTTCTTCCATGAAAATGCAAAAAGCTTGGTGAAGATACTTGTTTTAATTACTTCATCAAGTGCTCTGCTGTGAAATCTGGTGGAAGAAACACTGAACCTGCTCTAATAAGGAGAAAGCAGCCACTACAGGTATGTGTTAATGACTTTATAGGCAACAAGTCATAGCTGGTATACAGAATCTCCTCACAGAAATTATTCCAGGTGACACCTGTGCATTCAACGTGATGCATGAAATCTCCCCTAACATCTGGTGGTACAATGTTCAGTGACTTCTGTAGGGCCTCTGTAGATTTGATAGTGCTGGGAGCTATGTGATTGCTGCTAATTTATGGTAGTGTAAGACACTGTTGGGAACATCTCATGCTGGAATCAGTGTGGGAAGGCGTATGGCAACATCCCACTGGCATGGGTTGTAGAAGACATCGTGGAATCAAAGAATGGTTTGGGGTGGAAGGGACCTTAAAGCTCATCCAGTTCCAACCCCCTGCCATGGGCAGGGACACCTCCCACCAGCCCAGCTTGCTCAAGGCCCCATCCAACCTGGCCTTGAATACCTCCAGGGAGGGGGCATCCATGACCTCCCTGGGCAACCTGTGCCAGTGTCACAGAATCACCAAGGTTGGAAGAGACCTCAAAGATCATCAAGTCCAACCTGTCACCACAGACCTCATGACTAGATCATGGCACCAAGTGCCACGTCCAATTCCCTCCTGAACATCACCAGGGATGGGGACTCCACCACCTCCCTGAGCAGCACATTCCAATGGCGAACAGCTCTCTCTGTGAAGAACTTTCTCCTCACCTCCAGCCTAAACCTCTCCTGGCACAGCTTGAGACTGTGTCCTCTTGTTCTGGTGCTGGTTGCTTGAGAGAAGAGACCAACCCCTTCCTGGCTACAACCTCCCTTCAGGTAGTTGTAAACAGCAATAAGGTTCAAAAAAATCACAGAATTGTTGCAGCTGGAAAAGACCTCTAAGATCATCAAGTCCAGCCATTGACCCAACAACACCATGGTCATTAAACTATGTCGTGAAATGCTTTTGAACACTCCTTGGGTGGTGACTCCACCACCTCCCTGGGCAGCCTGTTTCAATACCTGACCGCTTTCAGTAACAGAATGTTTCCTAACATCCAATCTGATTAGAATAGAATAGAATTAACCAGGTTGGAAGAGACCTTCGAGATCATCATGTCCAACCTATCATCCAACACTACCCAATCAACTAAACCAAGCATCCTGTCAAGCCTCGCCCTGAGCACCCCCAGCAACGGCGACCCCACCACCTCCTCAGGCAGCCCATTCCAGTGGGCAACCACTCTCTCTGTGTAAAACTTCCTCCTAACCTCCAGCCTAAACCTCCCCCGACGCAGCCTGAGACTGTGTCCTCTTGTTCTGGTACTGGTTGCCTGGGAGAAGAGACCAACCTCTGCCTGTCTACAACCTCCCTTCAGGTAGTTGTAGAGAGCAATAAGGTCACCCCTGAGTCTCCTCTTCTCCAGACTAAGCAACCCCAGCTCCCTCAATCTCTCCTCATAGGGCTTGTGCTCCAAGCCCCTCACCAACCTTGTTGCCCTTTTCTGGACACGCTCCAGCAAGTGTCTCACCACCCTCACTGGAAAGAATTTCTTCCTCATCTCCAGTCTAAATCTCCCCTCCTCCAGCTTCACTCCGTTGCTCCTTATCCTATCAGCACAAGCCTCTTCCCGAAGAGTTTGTTACTGTTTATCTTGTTTCATGGTAAACTTTAAATTTTTCCCATTAAAATGAACTGTTTTAACTAATGACCTTAAATCTTCACACATATTTCTCCCCTTCATGTGGCTGCTACATGCTTGAGTTAATCCCATTGTGCTGCCAAATCCCTGTCATTTAAGAAGTGCCAAAGGCAAATATTACAAGTTCCTCACCCCAGCTAATTTCTGGTTGTACTTAACTGATGGTTCATCAGTCAAGAGAGGAAAGAACTTTTGTGAAAGGGATCACAGATAGATTAAATACCCTGAACTGTGAGGGTTAGTGTTAGTGACTGAGGAACTGGGGTCGTTAGGGGTGGGGAAAAGGAGGCTGAGAGGAATTAGATTATCTTTAAGGTTCCTTCCACCCCAAATCATTCTGATTCTATGATGAGGGAGGGTACTCCAAAACCTGTCAAGATTTGCCCCAAACTTAGCTATGACAAGCCTCAAAACAACACAACTTCAGGGCAGAATTACTCCAGGCCTACCAAACAAGCAAAACTTTCAGTTGCTCTCTGTGTTTTTTTCAAAGCTCTGTTGTCTGTATCCGGACAGAGTTCCACTCACTGTGCAGGGCAGAGCTGTACAGCCCTCCTCAGCCTTCCTCCAAGCCCAGCCCTGCCTGCGAAGGTCACACGAAACAACTTTGTCACTTTCATCCTCGCAGGCAGGTGCTGCTTTCAGCGTTTTGTTCTGGCCGCAAGATCAGCCCTGGTTCTGAACTGATAGCGAACTTCCGCCACGTTTTGGAGCTCCTTCTGTGCCGACCGGAGGCCCCCAGGCCAGCCGCAGCCCCCGGTGCAGCGGCAGGAGGCCGGTACGGCGGGAGGCACGGCGGCTGCCAGCTCTGCGGCGGACACAGGCGTCCGTTGCTCAGCTCCGGTCGGGCGGCCGGTAAGGCGATGCTGGGACCGCAGCCGCGCCCCGCAGCGAGCCGGGGGCAGCGGCGCCTCCCGAGCGAGTCCCTGCGGATCCGCGCACTGTGTCCTTGGCCCGGGGCGGACGGGGGGGTGCAGCCCACTCCTCCCCAGCCTGAACCCCGCGCTCAAACCCCAGCAGGCGCGGGAGAAGCTCTTACGACGCCACCAACTTTCTCCTCACCGGCGAGGGACAAGCCAAGCCCCGGCGCACGCCGGGCGGGCGGGCTCTGAGGGGCGGCGGGGCCAGGCTAGGTCGGGCGCCGCCGCAGTAGGGGGAGCCGGCGGCGTGGGCCCGCCCTCAGTCCGTCCTTCTCTCTCCTCTGTCCCTCCTCTCCTTTCCTCCCTCCCTCCCTCCTGCCGGCGGCAGGGGAGGCCGGGCCGGCCGGGCCCACGTGTGCGGCGCCCGGGAGCTGGCAGAGCGGGGTCCACCATGTGTTTCCGTCAGCGAGCCGCCGGCCGGCAGAGCAACGCCTGAGCGTTCCCCCACCCGCGATGCTGCGGGGCGCTGCGGGGCTCTACGCGACGCGGCCGCCCCCCGTCCGCTCGCCGCCTCCTCCTCCATGAGCACTTCGGCGGCAGCGGTCCCCGTTAGGCTGATGCCCGGCGGGCGCCCGGAGCAGGCGGCGGCGGGGGCCGTGCCACCCGTGAGGCTCCTTTGCGTCCCCGCCGCGGGCCCGGCGGCCGAGGGGGGCAGCCCCGCCGCCAAGGTGCCCGGCGGCCCGGCGCCTTCCGCCGCCCCGCAACCGCCGCGCCTGCCGGCCGTCTCCGGGGGCCCGCGGCCGGTAGCACCCAAGGAGCCGTCCACGGTCACCCTCCGCTTACCGGCCAACTTCCAGCTGCCCCCAGGTGAGCTTGCGGGCTGGGTCCCGCGGCGTGACTTGCCCTGGGAGGGGGCAGGTCGGGGTCTGCAGCCGGGAGCCCTCCGCCTTGCCCTTGGAGCGGGAGTGAACGGGCCGGGCGGCGGGGGGTCTGCTGCGGAAGGGACTGCTTCAGGCAGCTGCCGAAAGTTGGGGGCGAGTTGCTTTTCTGCCCCGGAGCGGTGGGGATGGGGGGTGTTTGCCGGTGTGACAGGCGTCGGGCAGGCCGTGGGGCAGGTCAGGCGGCGCTGGGGATGCTCGTGGCATCAGGGGTACCCCTGGCGCGTCCGCAGGATGGATCTGGAAGGCTCTGGATTAGGGCAACTTTTGACTTTGGTGGATGACGGCACGAAGAGCGGGGGGACAGACCGAAAGCGAAAACTCGGTGGCCAAGTTACTTGACTAAAACTTGGGGCTTTCGGGGAAGGCGGGTGACGGAGCCAGGCAGGGAAGCGTGAGAGAGACAGCGACTGCCAAGGGACTCCCACTCCAGTGCAAGTCATGCTGCTCTGACCCCCCCGCGGCAAGCTCCTCTGGGGAATTGCTTTCACTATGACCAGGCCGATGTGAACCGTTAGTGAAACAAAGTATTACACTGATAAGGTGTGTCAGATAGAAATTCCAGTATGTGTTGCCCTCTGAAACGCCGTGTTCTATAGAGCATATGTGGGGAACGAAGAGTTCAAAGAGATAGCACACTTCTGGGTGTCCTACAGTGGCAAAGAAAATACTGATGTGGGAACAGTGCTGATAAAGATGGCTTAGTACTTTGGGGAGCGGCAGAGGTTTAGCCAGAGCTCCCACCTGCACTTCCTCACTGAAGGAAGTAACTGTTGTTGGTTCTGAGCCTCCTGGTCCTCCTGTTAGGCTGCCTTGAAATGCCTTCTGAAAAAGAAAGTAGCTTTGATTGCACAGCTCTTGGACTTAGTATGTTGAGATCCCAAGATATGTAATCACTTTGTTGCTATTGTTGCTATAATTATTTCCTGCCAGGACAGTTCCTTTGTTGGAGCATGTGTTGTAATTACTTTCAGGTAGGATGTTGTCTAAAAGGATGACTGATTTCAAATTAATTCCTCTGTTACGGATGCATAATTGCATTTTTCCCTCTGTCTCCCCTTCCCTTCCCTTCCCTTCCCTTCCCTTCCCTTCCCTTCCCTTCCCTTCCCTTCCCTTCCCTTCCCTTCCCTTCCCTTCCCTTCCCTTCCCTTCCCTTCCCTTCCCTTCCCTTCCCTTCCCTTCCCTTCCCTTCCCTTCCCTTCCCTTCCCTTCCCTTCCCTTCCCTTCCCTTCCCTTCCCTTCCCTTCCCTTCCCTCTTCTTCCCTTCCCTTCCCTCTTCTTCCCTCTTCTTCCCTCTTCTTCCCTCTTCTTCCCTCTTCTTCCCTCTTCTTCCCTCTTCTTCCCTCTTCTTCCCTCTTCTTCCCTCTTCTTCCCTCTCCGACACGTGTACTGCTCAAGGAAATACACGATGCTAATGTAATTAAAGACCTGACTGCCTGTAATCAGCAAGTTTCACTATCGGTTTCCCAGCACTCACGGGCAGTCAGCAATCAAGGAGTTTCAGTCCTTCCCAACTTTCCTCTGAATTCAGCCATGATGGGAATGCATTTATTTATTTTTGTAGTAGGACCAGCAAGATCTTAAGGGTTTCTATCTGATA
Source organism: Dryobates pubescens (assembly GCF_014839835.1). Classification (NCBI taxonomy): domain Eukaryota; kingdom Metazoa; phylum Chordata; class Aves; order Piciformes; family Picidae; genus Dryobates; species Dryobates pubescens. The sequence continues at coordinate 11,002,294 of NC_071614.1, read as the reverse complement.
TTTTGGCTTTCTGGGACGTGTTGGCACCCAAACACCTGTCTGTGAAGGTGAATGCTCATGTGAGCTGAGCTGCCTGTGGTTGGGGAACTGCAGGTTAACCAAACTTCTGTTTTTCCTTGTAGTTTGGGCTTGGTTTCATGAAGGCATGTTGCTGAATGCCATCTGACTTAGACTGTGGCACTAGCAGGTGTAAGAGAATCGGCATTACCTTTCATTGCATCAGCTCGTTTGCCTTGCTCCTGGGACAAGAGACAAAGCAGGCAGAGCTTGTATTGGAAGTTCAGAGGAGCCAGTGCTGTGCAGCAATGTGCTCGGGAAAGTGGTGGAGTCAACAGCCCTGGTGGGATTTTAAAGTCATGGTTTAGTGGTGGCTTGGCAGTGCTGGGTTAATGGTTGGACTTGAGGATCTGAAGGGTCTTCCCCAACCCAAATGATTCTGTGATTAATAGTAACTGTGTGGGGTTTAGTGCTCTAGAAGGAGCACAGAAGTTGTCATATGGAGTGTAAAGAGCAGGTCTTATGAGGAGGGGCTGAGGGACCTGGGGTTGTTTACTCTGAAGAGGAGGGGGCTCTGCAACTCCCTGAAAGGAGGTTAAAGCTAGCTGGGGGTTGGTCTCTTCCTAGTATCAGCTGATAGGCCAAGAATAAATGGCCTCAAGTTGCACCAGTGGTGGTTTAGGTTGGATACTAGGAAAAATGTCTTTGCTGCAAGACAAGAGTGGTAGAATGGAATGGAATGGAATGGAATAGAATAGAATAGAATAAACCAGGTTGGAAGAGACCTTTGAGATCATCAAGTCCAACCCATCATCCAACACCATCTAATCAACTAAACCATGCAACCAAGCACCCTATCAAGTCTCCTCCTAAACACCTCCAGTAATGGTGACTCCACCACCTCCCTGGGCAGCACATTCCAATGGGCAATCACTCTCTTTATGAAGAATTTCTTCCTAACATCCAGTCTAAATCTCCCCTGGCACAGATTGAGACTGTGTCCTCTTGTTCTGTTGGTGGTTGCCTGGGAGAAGAGACCAACCCCCACCTGACTACAACCTCCCTTCAGGGAGTTGTAGAGACCAAGAAAGTCTCCCCTGAGCCTCTTCTTCTCCAGGCTAAGCAACCCCAGCTCCCTCAGCCTCTCCTCTCAGGGCTGTGCTCCAGACCCCTCCCCAGCCTTGTTGCCCTTCTCTGGACACCTTCCAGCAACTCAACATCTTTCCTAAACTGCTGCCAGAACAGACTGCCCAGGGAGGTGGTGGAGTCACCGTCCCTGAAGGCATTCAAGAAACCTGTGACCATGGCACTCTGGGACATGGTTTAATGGCCATGGTGGTGTTGTGATGAAGATTCCACTCGATCTCAGAGGGCTTTCCCAGCCCAAACAGTTCTGTGAGTGTATGTTTCAAACAGGGCACTGTTACAGGAGAGCTTGTCTAAATAAACAGCCCAAGGACAACTGAAAAATGCATTCTAGCTTGGGTGAGGGTTAGCATTCCACCTCTGTCTTGTGTGGGGAGTCAGTTTTTAATGAATAATAAAAGAATTCAGAATTGTAAATGCAAGATGAATGGCATGGCAGCTGGAACTGTTACTGTCCTTCAAAGGAAGAGGGGAATAAGCCACCCAGTGCTTAGGCTTGAAACCTTTGTGTTGCAGATAGATGGCAAAATCCAGCCATGCAGGATAAACTGCAGAAGGGAGAAGGCTTTCAGAGCAGAGTGTTCAACCTGTGGCACATGCAGAGAGAAATGCAAGCAGAAAGCTTCCTCCCCCTGACTGTCAGAGGGAGATACCTGAACTGGCAGGAGGAAGGCTGGACAGCACTGCCCTTGGTAGACATCCTGAAGTCCTTGTGAACTGCTTGTGGCCTGGAGCAGGCATTGCTCCTGTGCTTCTGCAGGGCTGCAGTCTGAGGAAGGGTGGGCACCAGGGGAGCTGTGTTTGTCTCTGTGACTTGGGGCACAGGGGAAGTTCATGGAAGTCATGGATTTAGGCTGTTCTTTCTCTTCTATGTCTACCTTCCCCTCCCTCTTGCCAAGATACAGCCAGGAGGTGGGAAAGGCAGATGAGCATGGATTGTCCTGCCAAGTGTCACTTTACCTGCTTACCCTGGAAGTATCACTGAGCTTCACAAGTTCTGCAGGTCTTGCCAAACCCTGCCTTGCTCATAAGTAACAAGGGTTTTTTCATCACCTCCCTGTGTTTTCTTCTACAAAGCACCATTTTCCAGCTGAATAGCCAGCTGTTAGACCAGTGCTGGTACTCAAGGCCTTCCTTCTTTGCCCTCAGAGTATCTGCTGTACTGGCAGTCAGAAGGTGTCAGGCCACCCCTAACTTATGGCTGGCCACCACTGGGGTTTTTAGCACACATGAGGACTCCAGCTAGGGACGGTGTCCTTTGTACACCTTCAGCTGGACAGCTTCTGCCTTGAAGGTTTGGTTGTGGCATTTTAGCCTTACATTCCACCAGTCCTAAGCCCTGTGAGGAGAGGCTGAGGGAGCTGGGATTGTTTAGCCTGCAGAAGAGGAGGCTCAGGGGAGACCTTATTGCTCTCTCTAACTCCCTGAAGGGAGGTTGTAGCCAGGAGGGGGTTGGTCTCTTCTGCCAGGCAAGCAGCAGCAGAACAAGAGGACACAGTCTCAAGCTGTGTCAGAGGAAGTTTAGGCTGGAGGTGAGGAGAAAGTTCTTCCCAGAGAGAGTTGTTAGCCATTGGAATGTGCTGCCCAGTGAGATGGTGGAGTCCCCATCCCTGGAGGTGTTCAAGAGGGGATTGGAAGTGGCACTTGGTGCCATGGTTTAGTAGTCATGAGGTCTGTGGTGACAGGTTGGACTTGATGATCTTTGAGGTCTCTTCCAACCTTGGTGATTCTGTGTGTGAATCTGTTGGACTGTGTCTTCTTAAGTGGAAGGGACTTGCATGATCTACCCAAGGGCCCTTTCTTCCATTGCCCTCTTTGTTGACAAGAAGAGGGTAGCAGCATTTCAGAAGACTTTGCAAACAGCAGTCTGGGGGGCTGGCAGAGAGCAGACCAGCATGGGGAGTCAGTGCTGCCCCAGCCCTGAGCTCTGCTGCTTGTGTGGTCTGTGCTGATGCTCACAAAACTGCAAATGGCTCCTGTCATGGACCATCTGCTTCAAAGGACATTGTGTCCTCAGATGACCTGAGCCTCAAGTTGTTGTTGGGTGGGGGGAGAGAAATGGTTGAGCTGTGCTGGTAACAAGACAAAATAGTTAAAAGGCTTGGGAAGGGCAAGGAGTGGCAAGGTGCCCATGGGCCAGAAGTGTCTGCAGCTCATCTTACTGCCTTTGGGCCCCAAACTGCTTTGGAGAGTAGGAAAAAACACCAGGAAAATAAAAGGGAGAATTTTGGTCCTGGGATTCTGGTTTTTAATTTTCTTTTCCTGAACTTGCTTTTTTTTGTCACTGCTGTGTCTGTCCTTGTGGTTATCATTGTGTCCCTGGATGCTGAAGGACAATTAGCAGATGTGTCTGCTTCTCTTGTGGAGGGACAAAAAAAATCCCACAGACTCATGGAATAGTTTCAGTTGGAAGGGACCTTAAAGAGCATCTAATTCCAGCTCTCCTGCCATGGGTAGGGATGCCTCCTCCTAGTCCAGGTGGATCAAGGTGACCAGGTGCCAACCTGGTTTACAACACTTTCAGGATTGGAGCCTCCAGAGCTTCTCTGGACAACCTGTTCCAGTGCCTTGCCACCCTCATGGGGGAGAATTGCTTCCCAATGTCTCATCTCAATTCCATCTTCTTCCAGTTTGAAGCCATCAGGCCTCGTATTCCATGCCTTTGTCAAAAGTCTCTCCCCAGCTCTCCTGTAGCCCCCTTCAGCCCCCTCCCCAGAGCCTTGTCTTCTCCAGGCTGAACAGCACCAACTCTCTCAGCCTGTCTTCATAGCAGAGGATCTCCAGCTCTCAGATCATCTTTATGGCTCTCCTTTGGACCTGCTCTAACAGTTCCATGTCCTTCTAATATTGGGGGTGCCAGAGCTGGACACAGGACTCCAAGTGGGATCTCATGAGAGTGGACCAGAGGGGCAGAATCACCTCCCATGACCTGCTGCCCACACTGCTTTGGATGCAGCGCAGGATGCTGGGGATCCTTCCTTGTTACCTTAGGATCTGCTTGCAGCAGGAAGCTCTTCAAAGAGCTCTCCTGATGCTACTGCTGCTGGTTACTGTTCACATCAGCAGCCTCTGGTGTGTGTTTCTCTGTTTTAGGCTTTCAGCAGGGCTGAACCTGTGTGGTGTCAGCAGGAAGAGCTTGCCTGGAGCCTGCCATAATTTGCAGCAGGAGGCTGGTGCAAGGCACGGCCACCCTGTAAAGTTTCCTTTGCACCTGACTTGGAGGAGAATAGCAGCAGGCACAGGCTCTTGGTTTCTGTTTGCAGCTCACTTCTCTTCACTTTGATGTTTGGACCTGTCCTTGGCAGGTTTTCCAGAGCCTGCAGCTTATCTGGGCTGATAGTGGGGAAGCGCTCAGAGAGCACAAACAGCGCTGTGCAGCTGGCCAGGGCTGTGTGGGAAGAAGGAGGCAGTTGATGTGGGGACACCTGTGGAAGGGAGGGAGAGAGCTGATGTGAGTGTCCCAAAACTGCTGTGGGGAGGTACAGAGTTTGTTCTCACATCATGGTGGGGGGTGGAAGGGACCTCTGGGAGTCATCTAGTCCAACTCCTCTGCTAAAGCAGCTTTCTCTAGATCAAGTTGCCCAGGATTGTGTCCAGGAAGTCTCCAGAGATGGAATCACAGAATTGTTTTACTTGGAAAAGACCTCCAAGGTCATTGAGTCCAACCATCCACCTAACACCACCGTGGCCACTAAACCATGTCTCACAGTGCCATGGCCATGTGTTTCTTGAACACCTCCAGGGATGGGGACTCCACCACCTCCCTGGGCAGCCTCTGCCAATCCCTGACACTCTTGCAAGACAGAAATTGTTTCTAGTCTCAAACCTAACCCTCCTCTGGCACAATTTCAGGCCATTTCATTCTGTCATCTGATACTAGAGAGAAGAGACCAAGACCCACCTCACTGCAGCCTCCTCTCAGGGAGCTGTAGAGAGCAATGAGCTCTCCCTCAGCCTCCTCTTCTCCACACTGAACACCTCCAGCTCCCTCAGCTGCTCCTCCCCAGCCCTGTTCCCCAGACCCCTCCCAGCTTTGTTGCCCTTCTCTGGACCTGCTCCAGCACCTCAATGTCCTTCTGGGAGTGAGGGGCTCAAAACTGAACCCAGGACTCAAGGTGCTGAGTCCAGAGGCATAATCCCTGCCCTGCTCCTGCTGGCCACACTGTTGCTGATCCAGGTCAGGATGCTACTGGCTTTGGAGTTCAGCACCCTCACAGGAAAGCTTTTCCTTATGGTTTAAGTGAGATCTCCTGTATCTCATAGAAGCATGGAATGCTTTGGATTGGAAAGCACCTTTAAAGGTCATTTAGTCCAATGCCTGTCTCATTGGGCTTCTCTTAATTTTGCATAGAAACTGAGGTAACCTGAAGAGGTAAGGGCTGGTAAACCTCTGGATGCTGCTGTCACTGCCTTCAGCTTTTGAAACTGGCCTAATACCTCTCAAGTGCAATGCTCTAAATCTTCCTCTTCATGTTCTAGTTGTTGTTTCTTGAGTGGAAAACCGCGTGGATTTGATATTTTCATGCTTGCACCTGGCCCTTCACTTGGAATGGGAGGTAGAGCTGACTTGAAAATACTTCATTTCCATTCCATGTGGTTAGAGTGAGGCTGTCTAAAGATTTGTTTAGCTTTAACAAGACAAAAACCCCACAGAAGCCTTTAGATTTTGGCTATTGAGGTGTCCCTGCCCGTGGCAGGGGGGCTGGAACTGGATGAGCCTTGAGGTCCCTTCCAACCCTAACAATTCTATGAGGCAGTGTACCCTTTTATTTATAGCAAACAACAGATGTCCATCCCAACCACCTAAAGGAAATCTGGCCCTCACATTGATTCTTGGAGGGAGTGGAAATAACTGACAGGTCATGGATGCTTCCTGGGCATAGTTCCAGGATGGCACACACCACTGGTTCTGTTTGAATCCAGAGTGTATTTATTACACTTGAATCTCAAGAGGTTTTGGTTTTATTGTGGGTAGGCATAGAGGATTCCCAGCCAAGGGGAATGATGGACTCAATCCCCTCCTCCAGATCAGCAATAAAGATATTGAATAGGATTGGGCCCAGCACTGATCCCTGGGGGACGCCAGTAGTGACGGGCTGTAATCAACTTCTGTGGAGAGCTGGTGGGTACAGCACTGTGTTGTACTGGGCTGCCTGGGCCCTGTTGTAGCATGCAAATATTTTGGGATAATCACAGAATCACAGACTGTTAGTGGTTGGAAGGGACCTCTGGAGCTCATCAAGCCCAATCCCCTTGCCAAAGCAGGGTCACCTGGGGCAGGTCACACAGGAACACATGCAGATGGGTCTTGAAAGTCTCCAGAGAAGCAGATTCCACAACCTCTCTGGGCAGCCTGCTCCAGGGCTCCAGCACCCTTGAGTAATGAAGTTTTCCCTCATGTTGAGGTGGAACCTCCTGGGTTCTGGTTTGTGTCCATTGCCCCTTGTGTTTCAGAGGCAGAGATGTGGTGCAGATGTGTGCAGTATGATTCAGAGAAGTTGTGCTTCTGACGGTTTGGCTTCAAAAGCAAATGTAATGAGTAGTGACAAAATATCCAAACAGATGAAAACAAAACATTTCATGCATCCCAAGTCTCTAAAGGAATTAGATGATGAATTTGTGTGTGCCTTCTGAAAAGGCAGAGCCAGCAATGGCATCTGAAAGCAAGCTTAGGATAGCCTAAAACCTGCAGTGGCAACGCTTCTGCCACCCTGCATGTAGACCTAGGGCAGAGAGAAATGCTGTGGCCATCAAAATGTGATGTGGACAAGGAAAGAAATGTCACCCTGGCTGATCATCAATTGATTAAGAATCACTGAGATGACATGAAATAACATTAGAAATCTGATGTTTTCCATGGTTCCAACTTTCCATTGATTAAATGAAGAGATCCCTCTGTACCTAAATGTAATTGTGGTGAAGACTTCAGTGGAGGAGGTGAAAATGGTGGAGCAACAGATGGGGTAACACTGTTTATCTGGACACACAACTGCCTTCTGCATCTGGGTCCATTCTGCCACTCTGCTCTGGTGAGATGTCACCTGGAGTACTGTGTCCAGCTGTGGGACCCCCCAACACAAGAGACACATGGACCTGCTGGAGCAGGTCCACAGGAGGCCAGTAAGATAATCAGAGGACTTGAGCACCTCTCCCATGGGGACAGGCTGAAAGAACTGGAGCTATGCAGCCTGGAGAAGAGAAGGCTCTAGGGAGACCTTAGAGTTACTTTTCAGTATCTGAAAGGGAGTCACAGAATCAAAAGACCTCAGAGGTCATCAAGTCCAACCTATTACCTAATACCTAACACCTCCTCACAACGAAACCATGGCTCCAAGTGCCACATCCAATCCCCTCTTGAACACCTCCAGGGATGGGGACTCCACCACCTCCCTGGGCCGCACATTCCAGTGGCCAGTTACTCTCTCTGGGAAGAACTTTCTCCTCACCTCCAGCCTAAACCTCCCCTGGCATAGCTTGAGACTGTGTCCTCTTGTTCTGGTGCTGCTTGCCTGGCAGAAGAGACCAACCCCCACCTGGCTACAACCTCCCTTCAGGGAGTTGTAGAGAGCAAGAAGGTCTCCCCTGAGCCTCCTCTTCTGCAGGCTAAGCAACCACAGCTCCCTCAGCCTCTCCTCACAGGGCTGTGTTCCAGACCCCTCCCCAGCTTTGTTGCCCTTCTCTGGACACCTTCCAGCATCTCAACATCTTTCCTAAACTGAGGGGCCCAGAACTGGACACAGGACTCAAGGTATGGCCTAAGCAGTGCTGAGCACAGGGCACAATGACTTCCCTGCTCCTGCTGGCCACACTCTTCCTGATGCAGGCCAGGATGCCCTTGGCCTTCTTGGCCCCCTGGGCACACTGCTGGCTATGTTCAGCCAACTATCAACCAGTATCCCCAGGTCCCTTTCTGCCTGGCTGTTCTCCAGCCACTCTGCCCCCAGCCTGTAGCACTGCCTGGGGTTGTTGTGACCAAAGTGCAGCACCTGGCCCTTGGATGCCATCCTGTTGGACTCCACCTATCTGTCCAGCCTGTCAAGGTCCCTCTGCATGCTAAGCTTGCAGTTGCATTTCAATTTACACCATTTATGCACACTGGGTTGTTTTTGTGTGTGTGTGGCTGGCTGGTCAAGTGTTTCTCTTGACTTCAGGAGTGGGTTTCTGTCATAAAATGCAGAGAAGAGCTGCTGCACACTTAGATTTGGCATTTCTCAGCAGCTGTTCCTCGGGGTGAGAAACAAAATATTACATTATCTTATCAGTGTGGTCTAGTTATTATCCCCCCCCAGAAGCATGGGAAAGCCACATTATTTGATTTCTAACAGTCTGGATGTTTTTCTCCAACAGGAGCTATTCTTATCAGAAGCAATAATGGCCAACTAATGCTACTGTCTCAGCAAGCAATAGCACAGGCTCAGAACCAGCCCCCAAATCACACAAGTGTGAGAGCATCTGTACCGACCAGCACACCTGCAGTCAGAATATGTGCTGTGCAGGTAACTTCTCCCACACCTTCAGTTCCATGTAGTTGCTGGGTGTGTAGCTGCAGCAGGGTTTGCAGATAGGTTATGGAGGGTTCATTAAGCATTTGAGTGCTTTCTGAATCATAGAGTCAGAGAATACACTGGGTTGGAAGGGACCTCTAAAGGTCGTCTTGTCCGACCCTGCTGCCATGAGCAGGGACATCCCCAACTAGATCAGGTTGCTCTGAGCCCCATCAAGTCTGACCTTGAGAATCTCCTCCACCACCTCCCTGGGCAATCTGTTCCAGTGTTCCACCACCCTCATAGTCACAACTTCTTCCTAATGTCCACTCTAAATCTACCCTGCTCTGGTTTCAAAACGTTGCCCCATGTCCTATCACCACAAGCCTTTGTACAAAATCCCTCCCAAGCTTTCTTGTAGGCCCCCTGCAGGCACTGGAAGGCTGCTCTAAGGTCTTCTCTCAGAGCCTTTTCATCTCCAGGCTGAACACCCTCAACTCTCTCAGCCTGTCTTTGTAGGAGAGATGCTGCAGCCCTCTGGCCATTTTTGTAGCTGTCTTCTGGAACCTCTCCAGCAGGTCCCTGTCCTTCTTGTACTGGGAGCCCCATAGCTGGACACAGCACTGCAGGTGAGGTCTCAGCAGAGCAGAGGGGCAGAATCACCTGTCTCCTTCTGCTGGCCACTCTGCTTTTGATGGAGCCCAGGATGCCATTGGCCTCTGGGCACAAGTGCTCATTGTTGGCTCACGTCCATTTTTTTGTCCACCAGAACCCCAAAGTCCTTTTCACAGGGCTGCTCTCTATCAAAGTATCCTCCAGCCTGGATTGATAATGGGGGTTGCCCCAACCCAGGTGCAGGACCTTGGCCTTACTGAACCTCATGAGGCTCACCTGGGTCCACTTCTCCAGCTTGTCCAGCCTGGTGGTGTCCAGGCTGTGTGCTTTGTCAGTGTGAGAGCACCTGCTAGCTGGTACAGGTGGTAGAGTTCAAATGAAGGAATTCCTCTGGTGGTGTAAAGGGAAAGAGAAAAACCCAAACCACTAAACTGACCAACCTGAAACCAAAGCCCCTACCTAAATTACTGCTGGTAACTGCAATGTTGTGATCCTCTGCTGGGGTACTTCTCTGAGGCTGAGTGAAACCAAGGACCTTTCCCATGCTCTCAGGATGTTCCTCCTTCTCTGAGCTCTGCTGGCTTTTTGCTGCCATCTCTTGTAATGTGGTCAGCATGCAGGAGGAAGGGCAGGTACAAAAAAGCCACCATCTGCCAATTTCTTGCCAAATGCTCATCCTTTAACTGATTAGGACCCACAAGAAAGCTGGGGAGGGACTTTTTACAAGGGCTTGTAGTGATGGGACAAGGGGGGAATGGATTGAAGCTGGAAAAGGGCAGATTTAGACTGGAGATTAGGAAGATATTAGGATTAGGTGGTGAGACACTGGAACAGGTTGTCCATGGAGGCTCTGGATGTCCTCTCCGTAAAGGTATTCAAGGCCAGGCTGGATGAGTCCTTGAGCAAGCTGGGCTGGTGGGAGGTGTCCCTGCCCATGGCAGTGGGGTTGGAACTGGATGATCTTTAAGGTCCCTTCCAACCCAACCCATTCTCTGATCTATGATTGGGTGTCATGTCTAAATGTCTCTGTATCCATTCTAGCAGTTTAATAACTGGGGAGTGAACAGCTTTGTAGGGCAGTGTTTAAACTGCATGGGCTGTGAGAGTGATGCCTACTAAGGGTGTCCTGGTTTACATCAGACACAAGCAGGCACCAGCCTCAGTGTCTGCTTTGTCCCTGACTTGTCTGACAGCTGCTCTCTGCACATGTTTTCTTGTTTGCTTTTTTTTCCAAGAAGTCTGGCACCCAGTTACTAAAGAAAGTAGCAGCTACTCCTGGGAAACCATCATCTCCAGCAACAAAGGCTGTGGCTTCTCCTGTTCAGCCACCTGCTGCAGTACAGGTAGGTGGCAAGCTTTATAGAGTGGTGGGATAAGTGCTAGAGGGAGCTGAAGGAAACACAGATATGAGGATGATCAGAGGGCTGGAGCTCCTCTCCTATGAGGACAGACTGAAAGAGTTGGGGCTGTTCAGTCTGAAGAAGAGAAGGCTCCGAGGTGACCTTATTGTGGCCTTCCAGTATCTGAAGGGGGCTCCAAGAAGGCTGGGGAGGGACTGCTCAGGATCTCAGGTAGTGATAGGACTAGGGGGAATGGAATGAAGCTGGAGGTGGGGAGATTCAGGCTGGAGGTGAGGAGGAAGTTCTTCCCCATGAGAGTGGTGAAGCCCTGGAATGGGTTGTCCAGGGAGGTGGTTGAGGCCCCATCCCTGGAGGTGTTTAAGAGCAGGCTGGATGAGGCTCTGGCCAGGCTGATCTAGTGTGAGGTGTCCCTGCCCATGGCAGGGAGGTTGGAACTCGATGATCCTTGTGGTCCCTTCCAACCCTGACTGATACTATGATACTCTTACTTTTAACGCTAACCACGTTTTCAATGAGCTGGTAACTTTTGTCCTCATGATAAATTCTTTCCTGAACACCCTGTTTTAAATGCATCATTTAATCATGCTTCTGCCAGTGTGTGTCAGCTCATCTTCTCTCACTACAGTAGGAAGTGCATCAACAGTGGACTAAAAGAAGTGCTTCAGAGAGCCATTTCCAGTGCTTTTGTACCCAGTGACACAGCTCCTTCCAGCTCTAGCTGAGGCTCTTCTGGAAGATAGAAACTTCCTAATGGTTTCTTCTGTTGGGGTTCCCAGGGGTGTTGGAGCTGGATGGTTTTGGAGGTCCCTTCCAGCCCTGACAGTTCTGTGATCCTGTGAATTATACCTGAGATAGAATAGAATAGAATAGAACAGAACAGAACAGAACCTGGTCTATTCTATTCTATTCTGTTCTATTCTATTCTAACCTGGTCCCGTCTCTTCTCTCCTCTCTTCTCTCCTCTCTTCTCTCCTCTTCTCTTCTCTTCTCTTCTCTTCTCTTCTCTTCTCTTCTCTTCTCTTCTCTTCTCTTCTCTTCTCTTCTCTTCTCTTCTCTTCTCTTCTCTTCTCTTCTCTTCTCTTCTCTCTCTCCTCTCTTCTCTCCTCTCTCCTCTCCTCTCCTCTCTCCTCTCCTCTCTCCTCTCCTCTCTCCTCTCCTCTCTCCTCTCCTCTCTCCTCTCCTCTCTCCTCTCCTCTCTCCTCTCTCTCTCTCTCTCTCTCTCTCTCTCTCTCTCTCTCTCTCTCTCCTCTCCTCTCTCCTCTCCTCTCTCCTCTCCTCTCTCCTCTCCTCCAGGTATAATTCCCAGGATCACAGAACTGTTTTTGAGAGGAAAATAGGGCTGTCTGCAGGCTGGTTTGCAGGTTTATGTTTTTTTCCTCCCTCGCTAAAAGCTGAAGGAAGGTCATAGCTGTAGGCCTCTGTTCTCCATCTGAATTTGGTACCCAGGATCCACAGATACAACTGTAAGGAAACACTGGTTGGAGATGCTTCATTATTTTTAGGTAGTGGTTTTTTTCTTTGGTCTTCTTTCCAAAGTCTTTTCTGCTGGAGAAAAATATTGTTGGACTCTTGTGAAGAGGCACTTGCTACCTGTAGAGTATAAAACTTCTAGATACACCTTTTCCTCTGCTTTTGAGGATGTGTGATGAAAAGTAAGACTTCCTTCTGCAGCTAACATATTGTGTTCTCTTCATCAGCTGAAGGAGAAATCAGGAAGCAGTCTGACTTGTACACACCTATTGTGAGCAAGAGCTTGAAGGAGACAGGGCTGTAGTGGTTGACCAAGCAGTCAGTAACTGAGCAGCATCAGTCATTAAAAAACTGGAGTGGTTGTATGCTCTTGACCTTGAGGGTGCTTGAAGGACTGGGGGTATGTTTGCTGACAGTGGTAACCAACAGTCTGACTTACAAATGTGTCCTCCTGCTGTTCTTCTCTATCAGCAACTGATATTAATCACAGCTCTCTCTCTCTGATCTTTCTTTTGTCTGCCTTCTCACTGCAGATGGATAATGTTGGAGCTAGAAGGGAAAACCTGGAGGCCTCTCTTAGTGCTTTTTCTATTCTGCTTGGGCTGGAACCAACATACACTTTGTGTCTAAGAACAGCCCTACATATTCTTTACCCTCTCTTATTTTGGGGTACTAGCTTGCAACCCTTGTGCTTGTGATATCTGTATAGAGATCCAGATCCTGTAAAAGCAGTAGTCATCTGCTGTCCTTGGCCTGCTAGGGGAAAGGAAGGTGAAGATGGATGAAGCTGCTTGCATCCTCACACTTAGCACTGAGATTCATCATGCTGTTCACCCTTCCTTTTTTAACTTCCATCTGCCTTTTGACTTGCTGCTTCTGTTACTTTCTTAGTTCAGTTTTTGCTGTGATCAGTTGAACTTGTGTTCTCCTGAGGGATTTAAGGAGGTGGACATAGGAGGTTTTTTGTAAGCCAGCTGTTTTTCTTTTCTTCCATTGTAGGAACTTGAATGCTTCTAATGAGCCACAGAGCTGGATTTAAAGAGCAAGAATCATGACTCTAGGAGAAATGAATAGTGCTGTTGTGTTTGGAGTGGCTTCCTTGGAGCCCTTCTCCTGCAGAGCGTTGCAAAGCCCTCTGTAGAAGCTCCTCATACATTAAAGGCTAAAGAGCTGCAGTATGGATACATCCTGCCATGACAGGGCCACTGCACTCCTCACCCTGGGGTGGATGAGAGAAGAGTGATGAAAAAGGGAGTCTGTGCATAAGGGTGCAGGAAACTTCTGGGAAAAAGAAGGAAGAGCCCTTGGGTCTGATTTCCTTGGCAGCAGTACATTCATCAGTCCTAAAAGAATCATCAAATGGTTTGGGTTGGAAGGGACCTGAAATATTATCTAGTTCCAGCCCCCTGCCATGGGCAGGAACAGCTTCCACCAGCTCAGGTTGCTCCAGGCCCTGTCTGCTCTGGCCGTGAACACCTCCAGGGAGGGAGCATCCACTGCCTCCCTGGGCAAGCTGTGCCAGTCTCTCACCACCCTCACTGGAAAGAATTGCTTCCTAATCTCCAGTCTCAATCCCCCTCCTCAAGCTTCAATCCCTTCCCTCTCATCCTTTCACTACAAGCCCTTGTGAAAGGTCACTCCCAGCTTTCTTGCAGGTCCCCTTGAAGAACTTGCTGATGTTAGTCTGGGCAGCTTTTTGAGCTCAGTGGAGAGCAGGGGAAGACATTACAGAAAGTGGGAGACAGCGGAGAGGAAACAATCCTTGGCTCCATTATGTATCCCCTACGCTGGGCAAAGTGCACCTTGAAGCACTACTCTCAGCCAATCCCTTTGCTTACTGACTTCAGGATTATTATTCTCCTCATCTACAAAAACATTTCAATTCTTTATCATTCCTGCTCTGAGGGCAGACAAAATGCCTGCACTCTTTCGTTTCTTTATTTTTTTTACCTTCTTCCCAGATGGGGTCACAAAGCTGCAAAGTATCTAATTAGCATCATGCTGGGGCACTTTCATTGAGATGCAGAGCACTACTCTTGAAATTACCTCCAAATATGCAGGATTAATGCCATCTTTTTGGCAACTGCTCCTCCGTTGTTGGAGGTGAGAATGAGAATTGTCAGTGGTGGAAAAGGTTGAGGGCAGCTGACAGAAGTTAATTCCCATGTATTCATCTTCCTGGGAAAAGGGTCCAGCAGCTTTCCTGTTGTTCTCTCCCTCAGCTGATAAAGTGCTGTTCTGGTCTGGATGTGTAAACATGCTGGAATTTGCAAGAGATCAGCTCCCATGAACCTCATGCTTTCCACTTTCCAAAGCCCAGGGCGTTGCAGTTTGACAGCTCTGTACTCTGGCCCCTTCCATCTCCCTCCCGTCCATCTGTTTGTGGGATTCTCATGCCCAGTTTGCCTCCCTGTGGTCTTAGAGCTGTTGAGCCTCATCCTTGGAAGAGTCAGTGGTGGTGGCAAAGATCCTGCAGAGAGCTATTAAAGTGTTACCAACAGCGGGAGCCTGAGCTGGAAAGCTTGCTGGTAGCTGCCTGCTTTGTTCATATCAAACTGGCAGCAGCCTGGGAGGGGGGACACCCACCCAGGAGGTAAAGAAAGGAAGAGAAAAAAGAATGACAAAAATGTGGTTTTGCTTTGGCTTTCAGTGTTTGTTCATTAATTTTCTCTACCCTGCAAGACTTCAAAGGCCTTTGATATTCTACCTGATGTCTGTCCAGCTCTAATTAGGTTTTGTTTTATCCATGGTAGGTTAAGTTGGGCTCTTGTGTTACTGTCTTATCATCAATGCAATTAGCAAGTATTAATCTGTGATTGTGGGGTTCAGCTGGGGTGTTTAAATGTGTTGAAGTCATAGAATCACAGAATGTTTTGGGTTGGAAGGACCACCTAAGGTCTTCTGGTCCCACCACCCTGAAGTGAGCAGGGGACATCCTCCAGTAGATCAGGTTACTCAGAGCCTTGTCCAGCCTGACCTTGAATATCTCCAGGGATGGGACCTGTTCCAGTGTTCCACCACCCTCATGGTGCAGAACTTGTTCCTAACATCCCATCAGAATCTGCTCTTCTCTCATTTCAAACCATTGTCCCCCATCTTATCTCTACAAGCCTCATCTTAAGTCCCTCCTCAGCCTTCTTGTAGCCCCTCTTCAGGTACTGGCAGGCTGCTATTAGGTTTTCCTGGAGCCTTCTCTTCTCCAGGCTGACCAACACCAGCTCCCTCAGACTGTCCTCACAGCAGAAGTGCTCCAGCTCTCTGATCATCTTTGTGGCCCTCCTCTGGACCTGCTCCATCAGGTCCCTGTCCTTCCTGTGCTGATGGCTTTGGAGCTGAGTGCAGTGCTCCAGGTGAGGTCTCCCTGGAGCAGATGGGCAGAATCATCTCTCTCCTTCTGCTGGCCACACTCCTTTCATGCAGCCCAGGATGCAATTGACCTTCTGGGCTGCAAGTGCACACTGTCAGTGAAAGCAGTTGTGTAGATTTTGGCCTCGGAAGCCAGGCTTTCCCTTTCCCTTGAGAGGTTTGGATGGAAAATGACTTTCAAATTCAGCTTTCAAAGGCCAACCTGAAACTCTTGATTTCTGTAACCTGCAGATTCTGTCAGTCTTTTAGGTTTTCAAGCTTGGGAAACTGCAAGCAGTGGGGTTTGTAAAGGAAAAGTGGTTTGCTCCTATTGTAAGTGGTTTACTGTTTTCTCTTATATCAGAACTGTGTTGAGCTTCTTGGGTTGTTGATTGTGTTGGCTTTGGGTTCTGCCTTAAAATCTGAGCAGAAATAGTTCAGTGTAGTAGATTTTCCTGTCAAAACTACCATTTAGAATCATAGAATTGTTAGGGTTGGAAGGGACCTCAAGGATCCTGCCATGGGCAGGGACCCCTCACACTAGAAACATTTAGCATGGTTTGGAAAGGAGAGGGGAAGCTGTGTTCTTAAACTCAGGAAACCTTCATTGCTCTCCTTTTCCTGCAGCTTCTGAATCCATTGGTTCCAAATTCTAATGAGATACTAAAAAGAGGCCTCAAAAATAGCTGAATTTTGTAATGATTTGTGTCACAGCAGAGGAGGGAGAGGGAGAGATCCAAGTTACTGCCCACAAGGAAAAGGCAGGAAGAACTTGTTAGGTGGTTTTGCTTAGCTGGCTGCTAAGTAGTACATGCATGCTTCCAGAGTGGACAATGTTCTGCCTCCTGTGCATGTGATAGGAAGAGTGAGGGCTGTTGCAACTGGGAGAGGAGCTGCAGGGGAAGAAAGGAAGAGAAATAAGAGAATGGTTTGGGTAGGAAGGGACCTTAGAATAGAATAGATTTAACCAGGTTGGAAGAGACCTTTGAGATCATCGAGTCCAACCCAACATCCAACAGCATCTAATCAACTAAACCATGGCACCAAGTGCCTCAGCCAGGCTCTTCTGAAACACCTCCAGTGATGGTGACTCCACCACCTCCCTGGGCAGCACATTCCAATGGCCAAGCTCTCTTTCTATGAAGAACTTTCTCCTCATCTCCAGCCTAAACCTCCCCTGGCACAGCTTGAGACTGTGTCCTCTTGTTCTGGTGCTGCTTGCCTGGGAGAAGAGACCAACCCCCACCTGGCTACAACCTCCCTTCAGGTAGCTGTAGAGAGCAAGAAGGTCTCCCCTGAGCCTCCTCTTCTCCAGGCTAAGCAACCCCAGCTCCCTCCAGCTTCTCCTCACAGGGCTGTGCTCCAGACCCCTCCCCAGCTTTATTGCCCTTCTCTGGACACCTTCCAGCAACTCAACATCTTTCCTAAACTGAGGGGCCCAGAACTGGACTTAAAGATCATCTAGTTCCAACCCCCATGCCACACCTCCTATTAGAACAGGTTGCTGAAGGTGAGTAGATGCCAGCCTGTCTTTGAACACTTCCAGGCTTGGAGCCTCCACAACTTCTCAGGGCAACCTGTTCCAGTGCCTTACTACTCTTGTGGGAAATAATTTCTTCCTAACAGTCTTGTTTCTCTTCAGAGTGGTATCACTTGGCTTAGCATTGTCCAAACTTCATTAGCCTTAAACTGCAGCAGCCTGGCAGAGTTAATTTGTTTCTTCAAGACAATTTTACCACCTTCTTCTCACTTGAAGTTGCAGGCAGTGCTTTGGGCTGGGTGAGCCTTTGTCATTTCATAGACTCATGGGTTCATAGGAAGCTGTTCAGCTTTCCTCATGCTCATTTGTTTGCCAAAAGCAACCTGAACAGGTTTGAAAATCATAGACTCATGGAGTGGTTTGGTTTGGATAGGGCCTTAAAGATCATCCAGTTCCAACTCTCTGCCATGGGCAGGGACACCTTCCACCAGTCCAGGTTGCTCAAGGTCTCGTCCAACCTGGCCTGGAACACCTCCAGAGAGAGGGCATCCACAAGCTCCCTGGGCAACCTGTTTCTTCCCCTTGCTCTTGATTTTCAAACAGATTATGCCTGGGGAGTTCTGCATTGGGTGAGGAGTAACACCAGGCACCAGTACAGCCTAGGCTGGAGGTTAGGAAGAAATTCTACACAGAGAGAGTGATTGCCCATTGGAATGGGCTGCCTGGGGAGGTGGTGGAATCACCATCACTGGAGGTGTTCAGGAGGAGACTTGATGGGGTGCTTGGTTGCATGGTTTAGTTGATTAGGTGGTGTTGGATGATAGGTTGGACATGATGATCTGGAAGGTCTCTTCCATCCTGGTTTATTCTATTCCATTCTAGGAGCTGTCCTTTTGGAAAGCGGCTCCATAGAGAAAGACCTCAGAGTCCCAGTGGACAGCAAGTTATACTTGGTGGCCAAGAGGGCCAAAGTTATCCTGGGCTCCATCAAGAAAAGTGTGTCCAGTAGGTCTAGGGAGGTTGTCCTCCCTCTATACTCTGCCCCAGTGAGACCAGTGTCCAGTATTGGGCTCCACAATTCAAGAGATAGTGGAAGCCTCACCCCTGGAAGTTTTTAAGGCCAAACTGGATGTGGCTGTGAGCCACCTGATCTAGTCAAAAGTGTCCCTGCCCATGGCAGGGGGCTTGAAACTGGATGATCCTTGAGGTCCCTTCCAACCCTGACAATTCTGTAGGTCTGTATTAAATAGAGCCTCACAAAGCCAATCCACCCAGGCCTTAAAAACAGAGATAAAAGCCATTCACTGATGCTTTAAATGGTGCTGTGGAGGGAGCAGAATAATCCAGCATGTTTGTCACGTAGAGTCTTTGGTTCCAAAGTGTTAATTTTCCTTTCCAGGCAGCAGCTGCAGCAGGCAGTGGTACTGCAGTTACTGCTGCAAAGCCTTCGAGTACTGGAACACCTGTAAAACTTCCAGTTACAGGACCACCTGCACAAGCTATTTCCCCAAAGGCAGTCTCTGTGAAAGCAGAGGGCACAACAGCAGCACAGACCAGCACTTCTACAGTAAGGAGAGAAAAAAACAAAACAAACAACCACCCAACAGCTTTTTAATTAAAAATTAACATTCTCTATATTCAGCTGAGGTTGGAGAGCCAGAGCAACCCCTAACGCTCCTCTCTTCTCCTTTCCGTGCTAGGAGATGCTAGAGAACGTGAAGAAGTGCAAGAATTTTCTTGCCACGCTAATAAAACTGGCATCCAGTGGACCTCAGGCCTCTGTGATGGGGCAGAATGTGAAGAACCTGGTGCAAAACCTCCTGGTGAGCTAAGATCTCTGTCATATGTCTATTGTTTGTGTCTTTTACTTCAGCAGCGTTTTGTTCCCTGGGTTTCGGTTGGGTCGTTGCTTGCTTGCTTGGGCTTTGTTAGGGGTTCTTTGTTTGTCTTTGTAAAGCTGAAGAGTTGGCTTTGTGGCTGAGGCATAGAATCATGGAATGGCTTAAGTTGGATGGGACCTTAGAGATCATCAGCTCCAATCCACCTGCCTTGGGCAGGGAAGCCTCTCACTAGACCAAGTTGCCCAAGGCCTCATCCAAATCCTTGCAGGTCTCTTCCAACCCTTAACATTCTGAGGCTACCATTGGCCTTGTTCCTTATGTTTCTGTACCTTCCTGGAGGAGATAATGTTCTTGATGACTGTGGCAGGGCCACTGGGAAAGGACAGCAGTGTCTGGCCAGTGGCATCCTGGCCTGTATCAGGAAGAGTGTGGCCAGCAGGAGCAGGGAAGTCATTGTGCCCTGTGCTCAGCGCTGCTTAGGCCACACCTTGAGTCCTGTGTCCAGTTCTGGGCCCCTCGGTTTAGGAAAGATGTTGAGCTGCTGGAAGGTGTCCAGAGAAGGGCAACAAAGCTGGGGAGGGGTCTGGAGCACAGCCCTGTGAGGAGAGGCTGAGGGAGCTGGGGTTGCTTAGCCTGGAGAAGAGGAGGCTCAGGGGAGACCTTCTTGCTCTCTCCAACTCCCTGAAGGGAGGTTGTAGCCAGGTGGGGGTTGGTCTCTTCTGCCAGGCAAGCAGCACCAGAACAAGAGGGCACAGTCTCAAGCTGTGCCAGGGGAGGTTTAAGTTGGGTGTTAGGAAGAAGTTGTTCACAGAAAGAGAGATTGGCCATTGGAATGTGCTGCCCAGGGAAGTGGTGGAGTCACCATCACTGGAGATGTTTAGGAAGAGACTGGATGAGGCATTTGGTGCCATGATTTAGTTGATTAGATGGTGTTGGGTGATAGGTTGGACTTGATGATCTCAAAGGTCTTTTCCAACCTGGTTAATTCTATTCCATTCCATTCCACTCTATTCTATACCCTCCACCTTAGCCCTGGAGCAGTGGCACTGAAGTAGTGAGTGACGGCTCTCAGGATTCTGCTGTGGCTTCCTAACCCTCCCAAGCCCTTGAGTCAGGTGTTTATGTTGGGGCAAAGCAGAAAACATTAAGACAGGAGACACCTCTGTGAGTCTGAGGACTGTTACCCTGGTGGTATGCAGAAGTGATGTTGTGGTGCTCAGTGCCTCCTGCTTTTGAAAGCCCATGCTAAGTGCTCTGCTTTATTATTCCTTAGGCTAGAATTGCCTTACAACAACCAGGGAGTAGCCTTTTGTCTCAGGTCTCCGTAGGCAGAAAGCTGCTTTTACAGGCAAGAAGTGCTTGCAGTGGATTTAAAACATCTCTGCATAACAAGAAGGTACTCCAAAGGATCAGTGCTGCTTGCAAACTTGTTTCTGTGGGTTCACTTCAGTGAAGGGCTGTCTGAACAAGTGCCCTTCAGTGTGTTAACTGCCTGTAGTGGAAGGGAGTAATTGAATTTGATAACACCACATCTAAATGACAACATCACCCTACCCTAAACCCTTCTGTTTATAAATACACCAGGAAAAAGGAAAAGGTTGAGTGCTAAAGGGGAACACTCCTATGGTGATGTAAGTTTCCATGAAGTTTTGATGGCAGGTGGCGGGGGGGAAAGGGTAGTGGATCCCCAGTTCTATCTTAACCATTGTCATGGTACTTTCCTCTTAGGAAGCAAAAATTGAACCAGAAGAATTTACAAAGCAGCTGTACACAGAGCTCAAGTCATCTCCACAACCATATTTAGTTCCTTTTCTCAAGGTAAGTGTCTGATGGTGGATAGCTGGTGTGAAATGAGGGGAGGGAGGAGGACCAGGAAAGCAAAGCAAAGGGGCAGAGAGTTCATAAAAGTCATAGAATGGTTTGGGTTGGAAGGAACCTTCAGGGCCCTCTGGTTCCACCTGCCTGCCATGGGCATTCCAATAGGGATTTCCTTGGGTAAGCTGAGGGAATGGTGCTGAACCTGGCTCTGTGTGACTGTTGCTCTTGGGAAGACAATTATCTTTTGGGAGGGAAGTAGGATTTCAGCAGACTAATTGGTGCTGTGTTCTTAAATTGGAGAGTAATTATCCTCCGATCGTTAATGGAGACTAATGCCTTGGAAGCTGCTGCATCTCCACCAGAGCAGCTGCACTGAGGTGACCTCTTACTTCCTCATCAGAGCTGTAGCTGTTCTGACTCCTAATACATAGGACTCACAACAGTGGCTGTGCAAGGCTTACAGAACCATAGAATTATTTCACTTGGAAAAGCCCTCTTAAAAATCATTGAGTCCAACCACCAACCCAACACCCCCATGGCCATTAAACCATGTCCCAAGTGCCATGGCCACACCTTTCTTGAACACCTCTAGGGATGGTGACTCTACCTGGGCAGCCTGTTCCAATCCCTGACCACTCTTGCAGCAAAGACATTTTTCCTAAGCTCCAACCTAACCTTCCCCTGGCACAATTTGAGGCCATTTCCTCTCCTTCTGTCCCCTGATGCTAGGGAGAAGTGACCAAATCCCACCAGGCTTCTTTCAGGGAGCCATAGAGAGCACTGAGGTCTCCCTTCAGCCTCCTCTTCTCCAGACTAAACACCCCCAAGTCCCTCAGCTGCTCCTCACCAGCCCTGTTCTCCAGACCCTTCCCCAGCTTTGTTGCCCCTCTCTGAGCTTGCTCCCAGCACCTCAATGTCCTTGCACACACAGTATGCAGACTTAAAGTTCAAAGAGTCTACTTGAAGCTGTTCGTCTCTCTGCTGCTTTGTGTTAAAAAAGAGGCAGGGGAAAAAAGCCCAAACAACAACAAAAAACCAAGCCCAAAACAAGGAAGAACTTCTTTGCAGTGAAGGTGGTGAGACACTAGAACAGGCTGCCCAGGGAGGTTGTGGATGCTCCCTCCCTGCAGGTGCTCAAGGCCAGGTTGGATGAGGCCATGAGCAAGCTGGGCTGGTGGGAGGCATCTTTGCCAGTGCCAAGCTGGTTGGAACTGGATGATCTTTAAGGTCTCTTCTAACCCAAACCATTCTATCATTCTGTGATTTTTCCAAATCAGTTCAGGATGCATTTGGTCAATAAATGAGCATGAGGAAAGCTGAGCAGCTTTGCAAAAAGGAAAGGGAGTGAGTGTTCAGGACAGTTGTGCTGCAGAAGCGATGTCTAGGTGTGCAAGCAATTTGCTCACTTAATACATTAGCATGTGAGACATGCTCCTTTTGCACGAAGCCCAGAGCAACAGCGTTGTGCTGGAGACTCACAAACTGTTGAGAGGGTAAAAAAGGGGTTGTGAGAATATGCAGAGCTGAATTCCCCTGGTTCTGAGCAGTAACAGCCTCTTCCCAGTGAGCCCTTTAGCGAGCACTGATCAGATGCCCTCTGGGGCTGCTCTTCTCCAGGCTCAACAGCCCCAGGTTACACAAGAGCTTGTTTCCCACCAAAACATCCCAAGGGGGCTGGAGGAACATCAGGGACATGCACAACAGGGCTGTTGGGCTTCCCTTTCCTGACCTCTTTGAGGATGCTCCTGCTCACTGCAGGGGGTTGGACTTGATGACCTTTGGGGGTCCCTTCCAATCCAACCTATGCTATGCTGTAACGTTCATAGGATCATAGAATCAACCAGGTTGGAAAAGACCTCAGAGATCATCAAGTCCTAATACCTAACACCTCCTGACAACTAAACCATGGCTCCAAGTGCCACATCCAAGCCTTTCTTGAACACCTCCAGGGATGGGGACTCCACCACCTCCCTGGGCAGCACATTCCAATGGCCAGTTGCTCTTCCTGGAAGAACTTTCTCCTCACCTTCAGCCTAAACTTCCCCTGGCACAGCTTGAGACTGTGTCCTCTTGTTCTGGTGCTGCTTGCCTGGGAGAAGAGACCAACCCCCCACCTGGCTACAACCTCCCTTCAGGTAGTTGTAGACAGCAAGAAGGTCTCCCCTGAGCCTCCTCTTCTGCAGGCTAAGCAACCCCAGCTCCCTCAGCCTCTCCTCACAGGGCTGTGCTCCAGACCCCTCCTCAGCTTCATTGCCCTAAACATTGCACATAGTCAAAGAGAAACACCTGGAGAGGGCTGGTTCTGTCCATCAACCTCCTCAAACATGGGCAGTAAAAATGTTGTCAGATACCTTTGCTGAAGCTCTGTTGCAGGGAGCTAACTGCCTTCAGTTGTGCTGCTGCAGCTGCACGGCCATTGCTGAAGCGCTGTCCCCCTCTAGCGTAGGCACAGCTGTACTGGAACAGAGCTGCTCCTGCTTTACAGCTTGGTTCTGGCTTGACTGGAGGGTTGGTAGCTCTCTGTCAGATGGTTACAATACAGCAGGGCTTTTGGCAAAGCAAGCATTTATTTATTGAAGTGGTAAAGCAGTGAAAATGATCTGATGCTGAAACACTAACTCCAAACTGAAAAGTAGAGACAAAAACCAACCCCAACAAAACAAAGGGGGGGAAAAAACAACCCCAATAACAAAACACACACAACCCCCCCCCAACAAACCCAGACCAAACACAGTTCTGGATGGGTTTCCCTACAAGTGCAGTTTGCTCTGTGCTGTGAAGCCATGGTGACTGCTGAGCTTTGCTCAGCCTGTGGTGGCGATTCTTGTGCTCCTCGCTGAGCGGTGGTGTCATCAGTTTCAGGGGGGGCCTGATTTCTGGGGGAAGGAATGCATGGTCCTGTGAAAAATTCAGTGGGGAGAGGAGGTAGAGGAGGCAGCTGCTGATGTATGAGTGCTGTGGAGGGTGCTGCTGATGTTATGGGCAGGGTTTTCTCCTTGTTTCTCCTAGAAAAGTCTGCTCGCCCTGCGGCAGCTGTTGCCCAACGCTCAGAGCTTCATCCAGCAGTGTCTGCAGCAGCCAGCCCCAGCACAAGAAGCTGGTTTAACTTGTGCCCCTGCAGCCCCAGCTCCTTCCATGGCATCTGTAGCAACAACTGCTCCTCCAGTTACAAACCCAGGGTCTGCCTCTGGAACAGTCACATCCTCTCCAGAAGCAAACCCAGTGTCTGCCCCTGGAACAGTCACAGCCTCTGCAGTTGTGAGACCAGTGTCTGCCTCAGGAACAGTCACAGTCTCTCCAGAAACAAACCCAGTGTCTGCCCCTGGAACAGCCACAGCCTCTGCAGTTGTGAGACCAGTGTCTGCCCCTGGAACAGCCACAGCCTCTGCAGTTGTGAGACCAGTGTCTGCCTCTGGAACAGCCACAGCCTCTGCAGTTGTGAGACCAGTGTCTGCCCCTGGAACAGTCACAGTCTCTCCAGAAACAAACCCAGTGTCTGCCCCTGGAACAGCCACAGCCTCTGCAGTTGTGAGACCAGTGTCTGCCCCTGGAACAGTCACAGTCTCTCCAGAAACAAACCCAGTGTCTGCCCCTGGAACAGTCACAGCCTCTGCAGTTGTGAGACCAGTGTCTGCCCCTGGAACAGTCACAGCCTCTGCAGTTGTGAGACCAGTGTCTGCCTCTGGAACAGCCACAGCCTCTGCAGTTGTGAGACCAGTGTCTGCCCCTGGAACAGTCACAGCCTCTGCAGTTGTGAGACCAGTGTCTGCCTCTGGAACAGCCACAGCCTCTGTAGTTGTGAGACCAGTGTCTGCCTCTGGAACAGCCACAGCCTCTGTAGTTGTGAGACCAGTGTCTGCCTCTGGAACAGTCACAGCCTCTGCAGTTGTGAGACCAGTGTTTGCCACTGGAACAGCCACAGCCTTTGCAGCTATAAAGCCAGCCCTTGCCAGAGCCCCAGTGAAGGCTTCTCTGCAGGTGTTGAAGCCTGCTCCTCCCTCTGCAGTGGTGCCAGCATCTCTCCGGCCTGCACCCTCAGTCCTCACCACAAGGACAGCACCATCAGGCCTGAGTGCTGTCCAAGCTGTCAAGCCAGCCTTCACTTCTGCAGCAGTGACATCCTCTCTCCAGTCTGTGAAGCCAGTGCTGGTCTCTACAGTGACCTCTTCATCACCAAGCCCTCTGCAGCCCCTGAAGCCAGTGGCTGGAACTCCCATCAGAATCAAAGTCCCCCAGCCAGGCTCCGTGGCTGCACAGTCAGTGGGTGCTCAGCAGGTGGTTAAGGTGAAACAGTTGGTAAGATGAATTTCTCAGGCTTCTTTGCTTTGACTCTTAGCAAAGAGGAAATCGATTTGGGCCTTAGCGTGTTCTTTTCCAGCACGGGAAGGTGGCTGTCATGAGCTCAGCAGGTATGTCTGTCACGGGGTGGGGATACTGAGCCCTTGTGGAGAAGGTGAACAAGGCCAAGTGCAAGGTCCTGCAGCTGGGTCAGGGCAATCCCAAGCACAAATCCAGGCTGGGCAATGAACGGCTTGAGAGCTGTCTGGAAGAGAAGGCCTTGGGGGTGTCAGTTGGTGACAAATTCCCCAGGAGCCAGCAGTGGTCCCTGGCAGCCCAGAGCGAGCTGTGTGCTGAGCTGCAGCCAGAGCAGGGAGAGCAGCAGCACAGGGAGGGGATTCTGCCCCTCAGCTCTGGTCAGACCCCAGCTGCAGCACTGCCTCCAGTTCCAGTGCCTCCAGCGCAAGGAGGACCTGGAGCTGCTGGAGAGGGTCCAGAGGAGGCCATGCAGGTGATCAGAGGGTTGGAAAACCTCCCCTGTGGGGACAGGCTGAGAGAACTGAGGCTGGAGAAGAGAAGGCTCCCAGGAGACCTTAGAGTAGCCTTCCAGTTCCTGAAGGGGACCTAATAGGAAGCTGGGGAGGGACTTTTGACAAGGGCTTGCAGTGACAGGACAAAGGGCAATGGCTTTGAGCTGGAAAAGGGCAGATTTAAACTGGAGATTAGGAAGAAAGTCTTTGGATTGAGGGTGGTGAGGCACTGGAACAGGTTGCCCAGGGAGGTTGTGGATGCCCCCTCCCTGGAGGTGTTCAAGGCCAGGTTGGATGAGCAGCCTGGTCTAGTGGAAGGTTTCCATGCTCCTGGCAGGGAATTACAACTAAATGATCTTTAAGGTCCCTCCCAACACAAACCATTCTTGGAATCTAAAGCAAGCTGTAAGCTTGATCTCTTGCAAGCTCTGCTGACCACCATTGCACCAGACTGAACATCCAGCTTGAGGCATGAGGGAGTACAAGTTCTGACCCCTAGGCTAGGCTGGCATCTGCAGGAGAAGGCAGGGCATGCTGGTATCAGAAGTTGCTGGTGGGATGCTTATGTTAATTACTGTTAGATGTCTTGTTAGGGCTGAGCCTCAGCCAGCCACCAAGGAGTCCAGGCTCTTTGCCTTGATAGTTCCTACCTTGGGTACAAGGCACAAGGGACTTGAAGATATTTAGTGATATGTTAACTGAAATGCACAAAGTAGCTCAAGGAGCTTTTCAAGCAGAGTTCTGACCTCCAGCTTTACTAAGACATGTTAATTATGAAGTCATCCAAAAGTGAGCTTTTTCCATCAGGCCTCATTAGCTAACAAATTCCAGGAGGAATAAATGTCTTGATGAAACAATACCCTCAAAAGCAAGGTGTTAACAGCTTTCCTGCTTTTTTCTCTTGGCACAGGTTAACTTCTTGCTAATGCTAATGTTAAATACCAACCAACTGTGGATCACAGGCAGGCAAAGTGCAGCACAGGAGGTTCCATGGAAACACAAGGAGAATATTCCTCCTTTTGAGGGTGGCAGAGCCCTGGTCCAGGCTGCCCAGAGAGGTTGTGGAGTCTCCATCTCTGGAGGCATTCAAACCCCACCTGGCTATATGCCTGGTTTATTTACTCTGGGTGATCCTGCTCTAGCAGTGGGGTTGGGCTGGATGGTCCCTTCTAGCCCCTACCATTTGGTGATAACCAAAAGAGTAACACTGAAACCCATAAAGTTTGGCTCATGAGTGTTTGAGGCAGTGAGGAGTGTGCTGTCTGACTGCTCTACCTGTAAGGAATTCAAGTGTCTTGAGAGAATGTGAGCCAACAGTGTGTGCTTGCAGCCCCGAAGGCCAGTGGCATCCTGAGGTGCATCCAAAGGTCCTGAGGTGCATCAAAAGCAGCATGGCCAGCAGGTCAAGAGAGGTGATTCTGCCACTCTGCTCTGCTGGGACCTCACCTCTGGAGTACTGTGTCCAGTTCAGGAGCCTTCAACACAGGAAGGACATGGACCTGATGGAGCAGGTCCAGAGGAGGGCCATGAAAATGATCCAAGGGCTGAAGCACCTCTGCTCTGGGGACAGGCTGAGGGAGCTGGGGGTGTTCAGCCTGGAGAAGAGAAGGCTTCAGCAAGACCTTAGAGCATCCTGTCAGTACCTGAAGGGGGCTACAAGAAGGCTGCAGAGGGACTGCTTCCAAAGGCCTGCAGTGACAGGATAAGGGATGAGGGGCAATGGTTTGAAAGGAGGGGAGAAGAGATTTAGATTAGGTGTTAGGAACAAATTCTACACCATGAGAGTGGTGAAACACTGGAACAGGCTGCCCAGGGAGGTGGTTGAGGCCCCATCCCTGGAGATCTTCAAGGTTCCACAAGCCTCTGAGCAACCTGATCTAGTGGAGGATGTCCCTGCTGACTGCAGGGGAGTTGCACTGGATGAGCTTTGGAGGTCTCTCCCAAGCCAAAGCACTGTATGACTAGTGTCCCTCTGGCAGGTAACTCAGTTCTTGACTCGGACTTCCTTGTGCAGAATCTCTTTCCCTTTAAAAGAGGGCAGAACATTGGACTTCCCCTTCAGCTAGATCTGCTTTGCCAGCCATTGGGGGTGATTCTCCTTTGTAGTTTGTTTATTGTGGACACCTGATTTAGCAGTATTCAGACCCCCCTAAAATCTTTGGCTTTTTAAGCTTGCCTCCTTTCACCATGCATGAGGTGGCTGCAGCCTTAAGAATCCTGCATTCTAAATGAAGGCCTTTAAGAAGAACAAAGCACTCAGCTCTGTGGAAGGGGTGGAAGGGGCTCCTTTGGGTCTAAAAAAAAGACCTACCAACCACAAAAGCCCAGGAAAAGCCCCAAACAGTTACCCAGCATATGCACTGACAGGCTTTGATGCAGCAGCTAAAGCCAAATTGGAAAAGGGCTTGGTAGCCTTACTGTCTTTGAGGAGTGAATTTGAAATTGCAGCCAGAAGAAAATGAGGACTTCTTAGGTTGTCCAAGGGCTGGAGAGCAGTTTGTTGGCTGCAGAGTAAGCCCTGTGATCCAGGGGAAAGGTTGGCCATCTGTGCAAACAGAGGAGGAAGCTGAACTCAGCCCTGGGGAGCTGAAACAGTTCTTGAATATGAGATTGGTGAGCTCAAGGAATGGCTTCAGCCTCCTGCACTTCTGCAGTGCTGCAGCCTGGTTCTATTCTATTCTATTCTATTCTATTCTATTCTATTCTATTCTATTCTATTCTATTCTATTCTATTCTAAATTTCTTTTCTTCATCATGCCTTGCCAACCCTGAACTGCATCCCAAGCATGCTTTTATCCTCACTTGGGTAGATCCCAGGCACAGTGATTGAAGTCCTTGAATGCTTGCTCTTCAGAGCACCTGTTTCATTTTGCTCTTGCACGTAGCTGAAAGGCTGAGTTGACCACTTTGCATCTTGGCTGTAGCAGGAGCTTGGTGTTTGTTCAGACAATATCTTTGTACAAAGAGCAGGTTAGCTAGAAGCAGCTGCATCTTCTAGGGCTTCCCTACTGCCTTTCCTTGAAAGGACAGAGGGTCTGTTTCCCCCTCACAAGAAAACAAATCTGGATCTCCCCTCCCCAAGCAGAAGGCTCCTGCTGCCAGCTGAAGGGAAGCCCGTGCCAGCTGTGCAAATCTGTCCACACAATGCTGCCAGCAATTTCTTTCCCTTTCCAGCCTGCAGAGCTCTCTGCTGCCATACACTCCCTCTGCATGCCCAGTTCTAATTTAGGTCTCTTCTGCTTGAGCAATGTAAAGTGAACTTCCACATGCCAGCTGCAATGTAGTGTTGGTGGTGCTTAAGAATGCAGCAATGCAGTGGTGTAATGGCAGAATCACCACCAGAGTGTTGCAGCATGGAATTTCATGGAGCCATGGAATTGTTTTGGTTGGAAAAGGCAACTTTGAGACCAACCATTCTCTAACTCTACCAAGGCATCAGGAAGAGTGTGGCCAGCAGGAGCAGGGAAGTCATTGTGCCCCTGTGCTCAGCACTGCTTAGGCCACACCTTGAGTCCTGTCTCCAGTTCTGGGCTCCTCTGTTTAAGAAGGATATTGAGAAACTTGAAGGTGTCCAGAGAAGGGCAACAAAGCTGGGGAGGGGTCTGGAGCACAGCCCTGTGAGGAGAGGCTGAGGGAGCTGGGGTTGCTTAGCCTGGAGAAGAGGAGGCTCAGGAGAGACCTTCTTGCTGTCTCCAACTCCCTGAAGGGAGGTTGTAGCCAGGTGGGGATTGGTCTCCTCTGCCAGGCAAGCAGCACCAGAACAAGAGGACACAGTCTCAAGCTGCAGCAGGGGAGGTTTAGGCTGGAGGTGAAGAGAAAGTTCTTCCCAGTAAGAGAGATTGGCCATTGGAATGTGCTGCTCAGGGAGGTGGTGAAGTCACTGTCCCTGGAGGTGTTCAAAAAAGGCTTGGATGTGGCACTTGGAGCCATGGTTTAGTTGTCAGGAGGTGTTAGGTATTTTCCAGCCTTATTGACTCTATGATTCTATAAACCATGCCCCTCAGCACCACATCTCTGCCTCTTTGAAACACCTCCAGAGATGGGGATTCAGCCACCTCCCTGGGCAGCCTGTGCCAGTCTTTCAGAACCCTCTCAGGGAAGAAGTTTCTTCTGATGTCCAACCTAAACCTCCCCTGGTGCAATGTGAGGTCCTCTCCTCTCATCCTATTGCTTGGTACTGGGAGGAAGAGACCACCACACCTGGCTCCGGCCTCCTTTCAGAGACTCATTTCCAAAGCTCCAGGTTTGTGTGGTGGACACAAGGGAGGTGTTTTGCAGGGAAGCTGTTGGGATGGATCATATGCCTGTGCTGTGAGAGTTTCATGTTTGTGGAAGGGTTCTCTCCTGGTGGCTCTCTTAACACAGCCCCATTTGAAGGCACTGGCTTACAAAGAAGTTTCATCTTGGAAACGAAGCCTGTCTTGCTGTAGTAGTTTGTCTCTTGTTAAAGCTTCATGTTAGGCATAAAGAGCAAGAGTTTCATGGTGTAGTCCCTGCAATTACCATCAAGATGTGCTCCCTGGACATTGCTAACAGCTGAAGCAAGGAGTGAAGTGCTTGTGCTGTTCCAACTGCTTGTTCTTAATCAGGAGTTAGTGTCAAGTCCCCTCAGAGCTGAGCTTTCTTCAGCAGTCTCCTCAGTTTTTCAAGAGCTTTTCTTGCCCTGGGTGTATGGCATTTGCATTCTGCTGGTGAGGCTTCCTCCATGAAGCAGTAGTGCTTGTAGTGTGTGATGATAGCTCAACATCTCTCTGCTGAGCTCCCCACTTTGCTCTGTGAATGTAAAGCAGGTTCAAGTCAGGCTAATGGAGAGGCTCTCTCGGGCAGCTGTCTCTGTGCCGGCAGTGGATGTTGCGTTCCCTTTCCTTTTTAAACTCAGGAGTGTGGATGATTTTTATTTGATGTCTCTGTCAACCTACTTAATGGGGCACAAAGGAACAGTCCCTTTTCTTTATTACTCCTTCCTGCTAACCTGAAGCAAAGAGGCAGTAGCTCTTTCTCACAGCTATTGCCCATTCTTGTAACTCTTCTTCCTGGCATCAGATCCTTGTCGGCGTTGCTGGGGTTGCTGTCCTCTCCTGCTGCAAATCCCAAGGACTCACAGCTTTTGTTAGTCTAGCAGCTAGGATGGCAAACAGAACATCAGCTCTGCTGCCAGCACATCCCTTCTGTTTCTCCTGGATTCATAGCATCACTGAATCACAGAGTGGTTTGGGTTGGAAGAGACCTTAAAGATCATCTAGTTCCAACACCCCATCCACACCTTCCACCAGCCCAGCTTCCTCAAGGCCTCACCCATCCTAGCCTTCAACACCTCCAGGGAGGGGCATCTATAACCTCCCTGGGCAACCTGTGCCAGTGTCTCACCACCCTCACTCCAAAGAATTTCTTCCTAATCTCTAGTCCAAACTTCCCCTCTGGCAGCTTCAATCCACTCCCTACAACAAGCCCTTGTAAAAAACTCCCTCCCCAGCTCTTCTGTAGCTCCCTTCAGGTACTGGAAGGCTGCTCTAAGCTCTCCCCAGAGCCTTCTCTTCTGCAGGCTGAGCAGCCCCAACTCTCACAGCCTGTCCCCAGAGGGGAAGTGCTCCAGCCCTCTGATCAGCTTCATGGCCTCCATACCCCAGCCTCAAAAGGTTTGTTTCTTTGCTCCTGTGCTGTGTCAGTGTTCTGCATGCTGAGGATGAAGCATCATGTCCCCTGGTGGAAGGGAGAATCTCTGGGGGCCTGTCAGTGTGGGTGCTGGCAGAGGCTGTGAGCAGTTTGTCCAAGCTGGGTGGTGGCTCAGTGATGATCTGATCATCAGTGGTGCTGTGAACAATAGCATATGGAAGCTGAACCTTTCAGAAAGATCAAACCCTGCTTTGTTCAAAACACAGGCAAATGTTAGTGTCTGTACTGCTGCAGGAGGAGGTGCTGGATGTGTGAGCCTTGACTCAGCCCTCAGCCTGTCCCTACAACTCCCATGGTCCATTCCTCTCATGGATCTTGCCTTTCTTCCACTGGAACAGGTTGCCCAGGGAGGTTGTGGATGCCTCCTCCCTGGGCATGTTCAAGACCAGTCTGGATGGAGACCTTGAGCAAGCTGGGCTGTTCAGTCTGGAGAAGAGAAGGCTCTGGGGAAGACCATAAAGAAGTCTTGCAGTACCAGAAAGGGCCACAGGAGAGCTGGGGAGGGACTTCTGACAAGGGCTTGGTGTGATAGGAGGAGGGGGAATGGATTGAAGCTGGAAGAGGGGAGATTGAGACTGGAGATGAGGAAGAACTTCTTTGGAGTGAGGGTGGTGAGACACTGGCACAGGTTGCCCAGGGAGGTTGTAGATGTCCCCTCCCTGGAGGTGTTCAAGGGCAGGTTGGATGAAGTCTTGAGCAACCTGGGCTGGTGTGAGGTGTCCCTGCCCATGGCAGGGGGTTGGAACTGGGTGATCTTTAAGGTCCCTTCCTAGCCAACCCATTTATGACTCTGTGAACTACCTGTTGTCTGCTTTTCAGACACCACCTTCAGCTCCCTTATTCTACTGTTGGGATCCATCCTCTCTGATACTCCAAGTGCCTCTTCCTGTGGATGGGGGATGCTTCTGCTGATGATGTTTGCTGATAAACCTGAAGTTAGATGACAGAGGGAGACAGCCTAATTTCTTAAGTACAATCAATGTCAGTTGCTTAATTACACTTGTGCAGTGTTGCTGTGCCAGCACTCCTTAGACTTTCAGATGTTAGAATAAAAGATGTAGAGGAGAAAGATCAGTTTCCTGACCCTGAAAAAGTCCTTTACTAGCTCTTTGCTGCTGTAAAAATAGGATTCTCTCTGAAGACATTAAAACCATAGAATGGCTCCTGTTTGAAGGGACCTTAGGCATGATCTCCTCCAATATCCCTGCCATGGGCAAGGACACCTTCCACCAGCCCAGCTTGCTCAGGCCTCATCCAACCTGACCCTGGACCACCTCCAGGGAGGGGACATCCACAGCCTCCCTGAGCAACCTGTTCCAGAGTCTCACTACCTTTGTGCTGAAGAACCTCTTCCTGAGATGCAGTCTAAATAACCTTGTGCTTTGGTGAAAGCACAGATTCCTCCTCCTTGTAATCAATAACTTTTGCAAAGGATGTACCAAAAGCTGCAGACCACATTTGAGTAGCCAGGAGGCTGAGAAATGAGGCTTGTAGGAATGCTGCAATTGTATTCCTTTCTTGCATTTTAATTGCCTCTGAAGAGGAGGGATTGCTATTTATCAGCTGTGCCTGTAGCTCTGTGTTGTGATGACATCCTGCTGGCTGCTTTTGCTTCTTTCAAGAGCCTCTTTAAACAAAACTATCAACCCCCTTCCTTTCCCCCCCTTCAGCAGTGTGCTGATGCTTTTGTGTGGCAGCTTTACTCACTGGAGGTGTTGCTGGCTGCTGCTTCATGACCCCATGGTCTTCAGTGCACTTTTTCTTCTTGCTTTGAAACTCAGCAGCTCCATTTCCAAGTCGTGGTGTGGCTTCATCCATGGATCAGTAACTTTGTAGTGTGTTCTCCTAGTTCTTGACAGGAAAAGGATTTGATGCAAGACTCCTGGTTGTGTTGGTGGTCTCCCTTCCCAGCTAGGTGTATGTGATACTTACTCTTTTGAACTCATTGGCAGGCAGACTCAATATTCAATTTTGGGTCTGTTCAGCAAGGCTTAGAGAGAGGAAAAGCCTCTTAGTCTAAGGGATTGTGTAATACTCAGTGAAACTCCTCTAATAGGGTTATCAATAGAGAGGAGGGAGAGCTCTGCTATTTAAATCAGGCAGTTAAATTAAGTCATTTTGACCAGCATGGTAACTTCTATGACTCCTTCCAACAAATCCTCAGTGCTCTTTGGGAAGGTTACCAGTGTGCACTTGCAGCCCAGAGAGCCAAGCAGAGCCTGGGCTGCAGCAAGAGAAGCATAGCCAGCAGGGCCAGGGAGGGGATTCTCCCCCTCTGCTCTGCTCTGCTGAGACCCCACCTGGAGCACTGTGTCCAGCTCTGGAGCCCCTATTACAGGAAGGATCTGGAGGTGCTGGAAGGTGTCCAGAGAAGGGCCACGAGGATGAGCAGAGGGTGGAGCTGCTCTGCTATGGAGACAGCCTGAGGGAGTTGGGGTTGTTCAGTTTGGAGAAGAGAAGGCTCCAAGGAGACCTAATTGTGGCCTTCCAGTATCTGAAGGGGGCTCCAAGAAAGCTGGGGAGGCACTTCTGAGGGTGTCAGAGAGTGATAGGACTGGGGGGAATGGAACAAAACTAGAAATGGGGAGATTCAGATTGGGTGTGAGGAAGAAGTTGTTCCCCATGAGGGTGGTGAGAGCCTGGCACAGGTCACCCAGGGAGGTGGTGGAAGCCTCATCCCTGGAGGTGTTTGCAGCCAGGCTGGATGTGGCTGTGAGCAACCTGCTGTAGTGTGAGGTGTCCCTGCCCATGGCAGGGGGGTTGGAACTGGCTGATCCTTGAGGTCCCTTCCAACTCTAACAATTCTATGATTCTAATGTCCCTGCCTGAGCCTGGCTTCTGAAGTCAGTTGCTGAAGTCTTGATTGCTGCATCCCTCCTGCATCAGGACCATTTCCATCTGGTGGGACCCAGTCTGCTGCCCAAACAGAGATGAGAATTTTTCAAAGATGAAAATGTTTCCCTGTGAGAGCAATCAGATATTGGAATCTTCTCCCCAGGGAAGCAGTGGATGCCTCCACATGGGACAATTTGAAGACTCAGTTTGACAGGGTGCTGGGCCAGCTCATTTCAGCTACACTATCACCTAGAAAGGTTGAATCATAGAATTGTTAGGGCTGGAAGGGACCTCAAGGATCAGCCAGTTCCAACCCCCCTGCCATGGGCAGGGACACCTCACACTACAGCAGGTTGCTCACAGCCACATCCAGCCTGGCTGCAAAAACCTCCAGGGATGAGGCTTCCACCACCACCCTTGGGGTCCCCTCCAACCTGGCCATTCTGGATTTTGTGTGAGCTTAAACCCCACCACCAGGTGTGAAGGATTATTGTCACAAAGTTAAAAAACCAACCAACCAACCAACACAAAAACCAAACCCAAAGAAACAAAATCACCTCCCAAAAGCTGAGGTTTCTCTGAGCAGGCTGTTTGCCTTAAACTGGAAGCCAGCCATGCATGTCCAGCAGCACTTCTGGCTCAATGAACACCTTGATACTATTTACTTCTCTGATTGTTTAGCTTTTCTCACTCTTGATATTGGCTGTCCCTCTGCCAGGTAGTCCAGCAACCACCAGGAACCATTGTAAAGCAAGTATCCACACTGCCCCAGCCCTCAACACTGACCCTGCAGACATCTGCTGAGGAAAGGATGCCACTGAATACACTGCTTCAGACTAACCAGTTGCCTCCAGGTAAAGTGGAACTACTTCAGTGGAGAAGGGAGAGGACTGCTGAGGTATAGAAGAAAGCCCAGGCTGTTGGTAGGTTGTAGGAATGTAAGAAGGTGGTTGTCTGGTGGGAGCAACCAGCTCTGTCAGGAGATTCTAAGAGTGTATCCAGTCAAGGGAGGTCTCCTGCCCCTCTCTTTTGCCCTAGTGAGGCTACATGTGGAGTACTGGCTCCAGTTCTGTGCTTCCCAGTTAAAGAGAAACAGGGAACTCATGGAGAGAGTGCAGCACAGGCCACAGAGATTCTGAGGGGCTGGAGCAGCTCTGTGAGGAACAAAGGCTGAGAGCTCTGGGGCTGTTGAGTCTGGAGAAGAGCAGCCCCAGAGGGTAGCTGAGCAATGCTCAGCAAGAGATAAAGGGTGAGGGGCAAGAGGCTGGGGCCAGACTCTGCTCAGTGGTGCCCAGTGACAGCAAAAGTGACAACAGGTACAAACAGGAGGTTCCATCTGAACAGGAGGAGAAACTTCTGTGGTGTGAAGGTGCTGGAGTCCTGGAGCAGGCTGCCCAGAGAGGTTGTGGAATCTCCTTCTCTGGAGAGATTCCAAAGCCACCTGGACATTGTGATCCTGGGCAAGCTGCTGTGGGTGTCCTGCTTTAGCAGGGGGTTGGACTGGATGATCTCCAGAGGTCACTTCCAGCCCCACCATGTTGGGATCCTGGTATGATTCCATGTGAAGCTGAACATCCTGGCCTGTATCAGCAATAGTGTGGCCAGCAGGAGCAGGGAAGTCATTCTGCCCTGTGCTCAGCACTGGTTAGGCCACACCTTGAGTCCTGTGTCCAGTTCTGGGCCCCTCAATTTAAGAAGGACATTGAGAGACTTGAAGGTGTCCAGAGAAGGGCAACAAAGCTGGGGAGGGGTCTGGAGCACAGCCCTGTGAGGAGAGGCTGAGGGAGCTGGGGTTGCTTAGCCTGCAGAAGAGGAGGCTCAGAGGAGACCTTCTTGCTCTCTCCAACTCCCTGAAGGGAGGTTGTAGCCAGGTGGGGGTTGGTCTCTTCTCCCAGGCACCCAGCACCAGAACAAGAGGACACAGTCTCAAGCTGTGCCAGGGGAAGTTTGGGCTGGAGGTGAGGAGAAAGTTCTTCCCAGAAAGAGTAATTGGCCATTGGAATGTGCTGCCCAGGGAGGTGGTGGAGTCCCCATCCCTGGAAGTGTTTAAGAGCCTGGCTGAGGCACTTGGTGCCATGGTTTAGTTGGTGTTGGGTGACAGGCTGGACTTGATGATCTCAGAGGTCTTTTCCTAACCTGGTTAATTCTGTATTCTGTTAATTCTGTCTCTTTACTGTCTGCTTGGAGTTCTGATGAGGAGCTCAGTGTGCTGTCTGCTTCTGTCATGTCCATCAGACATTTGTACTTATTACAATACTGTGAGTAAGCTCTTTCCACTGAATGTTCTTTAGACTGTGCTGCTTGGGAGTTGTTTCATGAGGCTTTGCTTTTTCCTTCAGCAGGTCTAGGCTGAGTTTGTCTTAGCCAGCCAGTCTCCACTGGCCAGCACAGAGGAGGGGTTTGCTGAGAGCATGCAGGGATTTTGGCCATGGAGAGCAGATTGAATGCAAGACTCTGGAGTGTCTGCTTTTCAAATGGATCTCATTAGCAGTTATTGAGTAGCCTTTGCTAGCAATGTGAGCTGATTAAACACTCATCTTAGCCTTTATCTTTTTGACTCTGGCATGTTCTTTGTTTTGCTGTGTTTTAGGTTCCATTCTGAAACAGATCACCCTGCCAGGAAAGAAAATTCTGTCCCTTCAAGCATCTCCTCTTCAGAAAGCTGGAATAAAAGAGAATGGAGCAGCATCCTTCAGGTAACAAAGAAACAACATCAATAGAGGGGTTTACTGTAGGAAGGAACAAAAGGACCAGGTGGTGGGAAAAGGGCCCACAGAAAAGCAAATGTCTTTGGAAACTTGCTTGTGCTAGGTGTTTTTCACCTTCTAATACTAATTGCCAAGGGAGAACCTAAACATTTTGAGCTTGTGGCAGATGTTAAGTATTCTTAATCTAGGAAAACTGTCCTGGTGAGGTTGGATTTTCATCATGCTGTCACAGAAAGCTAGAGGTTGGAAGGGACCTCTGGAGGTCATCCGATCCAACCCCTGTGCTAAAGTTCGGTCTCCCACAGCAGCTTGCCCAGGATCACAATGTCCAGGTGGGTTTGGAATCTCTCCAGAGAAGGAGGCTCCACAACCTCTCTGGGCAACCTGCTCCAGGGCTCCAGCACCCTCACACCAAAGGATTTTCCCCTCCTGTTCAGTTGGAACCTCCTGGGTTGCAGTTTGTATCTGTTGTCCCTTGCCCTATCACTGGGCACCACTGAGAAGAGCCCATCCCCATCCTCTTGCCCACTCCCCTTGAGATACTTAGAAGCTTTGAGATGATCTCCTCTTGGGCTGTTCTTTTCCAAGCTGAAAGGCCCCAGGTCTCTCAGCCTCTCCTCATCAGAGAGATGCTCCAATCTCCTCAGCATCTTCATAGCCTCCATTGGACTCTTCCCAGTGGTTCTCAGTCTCGTTTGAACTGGAGAGCCCAGAACTGGACACAGCACTCCAGGTACAGCCTCACTATGGGAGAGTAGAGGGGCAGGAGAACCTCCTTCAACCTGCTGGGTGCACTTTTAGTGCCCCCCAGGATACCACTGGCCTGCTTGGCCACAAGAGCACATTGCTGTCTTCCAGTATTCCCAGCTGTCATGAGTCAGGGCTGGGCTGGGCACTAAACAAGGGGCAGAGGCTCTCTAGGAACCCCTCTGACTTCCCAAAAGGGGAATAAGGGAAAGAAACTGATGGGATAGGAAAGAAACTAAACCAGCTGGGGTGGAAATAATAACAAAAAGAGTAGAATATATACAAACAGATAGAAAATGAGTATTGAGCTCAACCCCCTGAGGGCAGTCAGTCAGTCACCATCACCACTGGTGCTGTGGCAGAACTCCCAGACTGGACTCAGTAGCAGATGAGAAATGATTCCAGAGCTGGATTCTGGAATTCAGGAACTAGTGCACCAGGATAAAAGCAAAATGGACAGAGCCCTCCTCAGGCACCAGCCACTGAGGAAGAGGGTGAAGAAGAGAGAAGAGCTTGACCCTGCTGATCCCTCAGCTTTATCCTGATGATGACATCCATGGGCTGCAATCCCTTGTTGGTCAGTTTAGGGTCACCTGTCCTGTCTGCTCCTCTCTGCAGCTGCAGCCTTTTACTTCCTACACCCCAATGTGGGGCATACACAGATGTCTGCAGCCCAACCCTTGGTGCTACCTCTCCTCATCACATTTTTCACTGCTAGCAGCAGCCCCTGGCTATGCAAACCTGCCCTGAGCTGCAGAAAGTGCTGGCCCTGAGCAGAGACTGAGCTGGGAAAGGACAGCAGTGAGCAGAACCAGCTCTGCTCTAGCTCACACCAGGACAGCAGCACAGCTGTTCTTTGTGACCTGTGATCCATGACACTGGTGATCATGTGTGAGGCAGAGAGAGGCACCATGGCCCCCTCTGAGGTTTTATGGTGGGGTTGGCTCTGGGTAGAGAGCATGGTGTGTGAGTGATGTGGTGGCACATGTGACACTCCAGACTGTCTGCTCTCATTGCCAGATCTCATCCAGCCTGTCTCCCTCTGCCATTGTGTCTGGGCTAGGTTGGGATATGAGAAGGTAATACTCACTCAGAGGTACTTAGGAAGCTGTAATTTGACCTTGTCTGCTCTGTAATGGATTAGGTTTAGTTGCTTGAGATGAGCAGTAGCAAAAATGATGACTCCCTCTAATTAAGAAACCTTCTTGAAAGGATTCCAGCTAAGCAAGGGCAGTGCTGGCACTTGGCTTGCTCCATGGCTTGCCTTGTAAAGGGCACTGAAAAAGCCTGACACCTTCCCTTGAAGTATTGATCAGCATTAAGAGATTCCCCTTCAGTCTGCTCTTTTCCAGGCTAAGCAGCCCCAGTCCTCTCAGCCTTTCCTCGTAAGAGAGATGATGTGGTCCCCTCAGCATCTCTGTAGCCCAGACTTGTTTTCCAAAGCCCATGCAGCTCTGACTTCTGGTCTGGGAGGTATTAACAGTCTCAACTAGCAGACAAACAGCAGACAGCAAAGTGGAGAACATCTGAGGAGCTGCTCTTCCTGCTCCATGGTAGTGGCTCTTGCTCTGCTGAAGTTGTACTGTCCCATGTAGTTGCCTTTGACAGTGCATGGAGGTTGGGATCAGTTGTGCTTTTCTGATCTCCCCTTTGGGCTCCTCACTCCTGGAAAGACACTGAGTTGCTGGAGTGTGTCCAGAGCAGCTGGTGAAGGGTCTGGAGAACAGGGCTGGTGAGGAGTAGCTGAGGAACCGGAGGTTGTTTGGTCTGGAGAAGAGGAGGCTGAGGGGAAACCTCAGTGCTCTTTAAACCTCCCTGCAAGGAGGTTGCAGTGAGGTGGGGATTGGTCTCAGGCTGGGGTCAGAGTGGCTGGAGAGCAGCCAGGCAGAGGGACCTGGGGGTGCTGGTTGACAGCAGCTGAACAAGAGCCAGCAGTGTGCCCAGGTAGCCAAGAAGGCAAATGGCATCCTGGCCTGCATCAGCAATAGTGTGGCCAGTAGCAGCAGGGAAGTCATTGTGCCCTGTGCTCTGCACTGGGTAGGCCACGCCTTGAGTCCTGTGTCCAGTTCTGGGCCCCTCAGTTTAAGAAGGACATTGAGAGACTTGAAGGTGTCCAGAGAAGGACAACAAAGCTGGGGAGGGGTCTGGAGCACAGCCCTGTGAGGAGAGGCTGAGGGAGCTGGGGTTGCTTAGCCTGGAGAAGAGGAGGCTCAGGGGAGACCTTCTTGCTCTCTCCAACTCCCTGAAGGGAGGTTGTAGCCAGGTGGGGGTTGGTCTCTTCTGCCAGGCAACCAGCACCAGAACAAGAGGACACAGTCTCAAGCTGTGCCAAGGGAGGTTTAGGCTGGATGTTAAGAAGAAGTTCTTCATAGAAAGAGAGATTGGCCATTGGGATGTGCTGCCCAGGGAGGTGGTGGAGTCACCATAACTGTTTAAGGAGAGCCTGGCTGAGGCACTTGGTGCCATGGTTTAGTTGATTAGATGGTGTTGGGTGATAGGTTGGACTTGATGATCTCTGAGGTCTTTTCCTAACCTGGTTAATTCTGTATTCTCCCTAGTATCAGCTATAGGACAAGAGGAAATGGCCTGGAATTGTGCCAGGGGAGGGTTAGGTTGGAGATTAGGAAGAATTGCTTTGCTGCAAGAGTGGTCAGGCACTGGAACAGGCTGCCCCCCTGAGGAGACCCCATCCCTGGAGGTGTTCAAGAAACCTGTGGCCATGGTGCTGTAGGCCATGGTTTAACATCAGGCCCTGGTGGCTGTGGGTCGATGGCTGCACTCGATGACCTTAGAGGGCTTTTCCAACCCAAACAGCTCTGTGATTCTATAGAATGGAGCAAATGAAGATGGGTTCAGAAGATGTGCATTGGTCAAACACCAGAGGGTGCCCCAGGCTCACTTTTCAGCCCGTACAGACACATTCACAGCTGTGCCCTGCATCTGCCTTGCTTGGGCTTCTCTTTCAGTGGCACTGAGTATCAGCCATGACTTCACGCAGGATAACCCTCAGAACTTGCTGTTTGTTCTCTTTCCCGCTCTGTCCTAACAAGCTTCAGTCACTGGAGACTTGTCACAGCTGGGAGAGTTTGCCCTCTTGATTTCTGGCTGTGGCCTATCAAATGCAGGAGGGGTGAAAGGGGGTGGTAGAGAAGAGAGGATTTCTGGAAGGAGGGCAGAAAATGAAAGCAAGTCAGCATCCAACAGAAACATCTGCAGGGATGCTCTGGAGTCTTTGCCATTTAGCAGCTCAGAAGGATTTTATAGCTCACTCTAAGTGCACAATGCCTTGGTATCATAGTATCAGTCAGGGCTGGAAGGGACCACAAGGATCATCCAGTTCCAAGCCCCTGCCATGGGCAGGGACACCCCACACTAGATCAGGCTGGCCAGAGCCTTGCTTCAAATGATTGAGGATTGCTTGAAGAGCAAGAGCAAGGAGTTTTTACTCTGTTTATAATGTTAAGGTTGTGCTTAAAGTACAAAACAGAGTAGTTTCTGCTCTTTCACTATTTACTAGGAATTTACTGTTTACTCCTTTTGAGTATTTTGCTATTTACTAGGCAGTTTTTGCTATTTACTATATAGTTCTAACTACTCTTTTTTATCCTTCTGATACTAACGTAATATGGATTCTAACACTCAGCTGACTCTTTACTGAGCACCACTTTTAAGGGCCTATCATGCCACATATAATGCTCCTTCCTTTGGGTGAAGTAAATTAAGGCCAGCAGCATTTCCATAGGTGCAAATTAATCTGCCTCTGACTAAGAACAGATTTCTATCCCACAGGGATGAAGTTAGAAATCACAAGGTCACAGGATGGCAGGGGTTGGAAGGGACCCAAAGAGATCATCCAGTGCACCCCCCCTGCCAGATCAAGACCATACAATCTAGCTCAGGTCACAGAGGAGCACATCCAGACAGGCCTTGAAAGACTCCAGAGAAGGAGACTCCACAACCTCTCTGGGCAGCCTGCTGCAGGGCTCTGTGACCCTTACAGTAAAGAAGTTCCTCTTGTGTTGAGGTGGAACCTCCTGTGCTGCAGCTTACATTGTAGAGCTGGTCCTTAGCACACAGATGTCTGCTTGCCTGCAAGCTCTGGAATGTGTGTAGAATGATAGAATGGCAGAGTTTGGGAGGGACTTCCAGAGATCCCTGGATGTCAGGGGTTGGAAGGGACCCAAAGAGATCATCAAGTCCAACCCCTACTGCCAAAGCAGGATCACCCAGCTCAGGTCACACAGGAACACATCCAGATAGGGCTGGAAGGTCTCCAGAGAAGGAGACTCCACAACCTCTCTGCCTGCTCCAGGGCTCCAGCACCATGACACAAAAGATGTTTCTCCTCATGCTGAGGTGGAACTCCCTGTGTTTCAGCTTGTACCTGTTACTCCTTGCCCTGCAAGAGAGACTGTCATGGAAATACTAAAGAAAATACTAACCTGATAAGGGCAACCAAGCTGGTGAAGGGTCCAGAGAGCAGGGCTAGTGAGGAGCAGCTGAGGGAACTGGGGGTGTTTAGTGTGGAGAAGAGGAGGCTGAGGGAAGACCTCATAGCTCTCTACAGCTCCCTGAAAGAAGTTAGAGCCTGGTGGGATTTGGTCTTTTCTCCCTAATAATAAATGATAGGACAAGAAGAAATGGCCTCAAGTAGCACCAGGGGAACTTGAGGTTGGATATTAGAAGGGACTTCTTCCCTAAAAGGGTTCTGAAAGACTGGAACAGGCTGCCCAGGGAGTTTGGAGCTAGATAGGGCTTGGTCTTTTCTCCCTAGTAACAGGACAAGAGGAAATGGCCTGAAATTGCTCCAGGGGTGGTTTAGATTGGACATGGGGAAAACTTTCTTTCCTGCAAGAGTGGTCAGGGATTGGAACATGCCTGACATGGTGGAGTCCCCATCCCTGGAGGTGTTCAGGAAACATGTGGCTGTGGCTCATAGTGTTGAGTTGATGATTGGACTCAATGATCTTAAAGGTCTTTTCCAACCAACACTTTTGATTCTATGATTCCATTTCAGAGCACTGAAATGTATGTCTGTAGAGAGGTGGATAAATGGTTACCTCCTTCTTGCTGGAGTATTCTAGTGTGAGGTGTCCCTGCCCGTGGCAGAGAGGGTGGAACTAGATGATCCTTGTGGTCCCTTCCAACCCTGACTGATACTGTGATACTATTTGGAGTGTGTGGCTGGGTTAAAAGCTAGAATGATTTACTGGGAGTGCTTGCTGTACCCAAGGTGCAGGCATCCTCACTTGGGTTCCAGGAACAGCTCCATCAGGGTGATGTGAGGTCCCAGCACCAGCAGCTCTGCTGGCTCTCAGTGCTAGCTGTGCTGATTTGGTGATCTCCTCTATCAGCAGATCTGTGGCAGTCACTGCCACTTCTGGGGCATTCTTGTCTCTGCCACCAGCAAAGACTTTTCTGTAGCAATCATCAAGAAGAGGAAACTGGAGTGCACTTGTGAAGATCAGTTAGCACTCAATTATCATGCAGGGAAGCTTCACTTACATGCCTGTTGAAAGATCAGGGTCTGTGTTAGGCTGGTGTTGCTCATGAGGATACACTTACAACTGCTCAGTTACTGCTTGTGGAGGGATGGGAGGAGGGAAGCTCTTCTGGCTGCTAGCTGTGGTCACAACAATTCTGACTGTCCTAGGGTTTAATGCTGCTCTTAGCATCATAAACTGGGGACACAAACCTGGTGAGGAAGCTGTGGGGTCTAGTTAGACAGCTTGAGTGTTGTGTTCAGTTCTAGGCCCATCTGGGTCCTGCCTTTGGTTCACAGCAACCTCCTGCAAAACTCCAGGCATGGGGCAGAGTGGCTGGAAACTGCCCAGCAGAAAAGGACCTGGGGGTGCTGCTCAACATCCAGCTGAACGTGAGCCAGGGTGTGCCTAGGTGGCCAAGAAGGCCACCAGCATCCTGGCCTGGATCAGCAATGGTGTGGCCAGCAGGAGCAGGGCAGTGATTGTCCCCTTGTACTCAGCACCTTGAGTACTGGGTTCAGCTTTGGGTCCCTCACTACAAGAAGGACATTGAGGGGCTGGAGCATGTCCAGAGAAGGACAATGAGACTGGAGAAGGGCCTGGAGCACCTGAGCTATGAGGAGAGGCTGGGAGAGCTGGGGGTGTTCAGGCTGGAGAAGAGGAGGCTGAGGGTTGACCTCACTGCTCTCTACAGCTCCCTGAAAGAAGGCTGGAGTGAGGAGGGGACAGCTTCTTCTCCCTGGTGGCAAGCAACAGGACTAGAGGAAATTGATAGAAGCTGTGCCCAGGAAGGTTTGGGCTGGATGTTAGGAAATATTTCTTTATGGAAGGGATCTCAGACAGGGGAATGGTCTGCCCAGGGCAGTGCTGGTTCTTGTGTGTAGCCAAGGTTCATTTGTAGCTTATCACAGTATAACTAAGGTTGAAAGAGATCCCAAGGATCATCGAGTCCAGCCTGTCTCCACAGACCTCATAACTAGACCATGGCATCAAGTGCCACGTCCAGTCTCCTCTTGAACACCTCCAGGTGTTAAGGGTGCTCACTAAAAGAAAAGTGAAGCTCAGGTCTGTATCATAGTATCAGTCAGGGTTGGAAGGGACCACAAGGATCATCTAATTCCAACCCCCTGCTATGGGCAGGGACACCTCACACTAGATCAGGTTGGCCAGAGCCTCATCCAGCCTGGGCTTAAACACCTCCAGGGACAGGGCTGTGCTCCAGGGCTGTGCTGATGCACTTGTGCTGTGAGCTTCAGCTGGTAGCACAGGCACCTCAAAATGGGCTCAGTTACAGCTCAGTGAGTCAATATTCAACTCCATTCAACACTTGGTTCTACCTAGAGAATTGACTTGGCTCTACCCAGTGAATTAGTAGCATAGAACAAATTTTGGGACTTAAGAGCAGTAGTTCTTGGGGGGGGGGGGGGGGGACTTGGGGGCTTACCACAGTCCTTGGTTTCCAAGCTTGCTCAGAATTTCAGTTTGATGTGAGGGGTTTGCATGCCTAGGAACTGAGGCATTAGTCAAACTGATGTTTAAGAGACTCTCCACTGCATTGTGGAGGCTTTAAGCAGCCACCTGTGCTGCCCCTGCCCACACTAAACATCTGTGGTATGGAGGTGGCCTCCGAGACAGCTCAGTGTGGCTG
Source organism: Dryobates pubescens (assembly GCF_014839835.1). NCBI lineage: Eukaryota > Metazoa > Chordata > Aves > Piciformes > Picidae > Dryobates > Dryobates pubescens. The sequence goes on along the minus strand of NC_071614.1, from coordinate 10,957,835 downwards.
TTTTGGTGGTAGCTGAGAGGCTTTTTCCTTGTGTCCATTCTGAGTGAAGAGTGAAATGTTGTTTCTCTCTTTAGCAGAGATGAAGATGACATCAATGATGTGACCTCCATGGCTGGGGTCAGTGTGGCCGAGGAGAGTGCCTGCGTTTTGGCAGCCAGCTCTGAGCTCATCGGTACTGTCGTCCACTCTTGTGCAGATGAACCTTTTCTCTCCTCAGAAGCACTTCAGAAGAAGATCTTGAAGATAGGTGAGAGCAAAGCACATGTACCAGATGGGTATGGATGTAGTGTTCCCTTGCCCAGCTTCCTGTGGGCTGGTTTCAGCAGCCAGCCTCTGCAGACTTGGAAGATCAAGAGAGGTTCTTCCAACAGAGCCAGGGAGGTTCTCCTCCCCCTCTACTCTACCCTGGTGAAACCTCACCTGGAATATTGCATCCAGTTCTGGGCTCCCCAGTTTGAGAGGGACAGGGATCTGGTGGAGAGAGTCCAACAGAGGGCTGCAAGGATGCTGAAGGGACTGCAGCACTGCCTGGTGAGGAAAGGCTGAGAGCCCTGGGGCTGCTTAGTCTGGAGAGGAGAAGACTGAGAGGGGATCTAATAAAGGTCTATAAATATCTGAGGGCTTGGGGTCAGGAAGGAAAGGACAGGGACAGCCTCTGCTCACTTGTGCCCTGGGATAGGACAAGGGGCAATGCATAGAAACTGCAGCACAGGAAGATCCACTTCAATGTGAGGAAAAACTTTACTGTAAGGGTCCCAGAGCACTGGAACAGGCTCCCAGAGAGGTTGTGGGGCCTCCTTCTCTGGAGACTTTCCAGCCCTGTCTGGATGTGTTCCTGTGTGTCCTGTGCTGGACTCTATGGTCCTGTTCTGGCAGGGGGGTTGGACTGGAAGATCTCCAGAGGTCCTTTCCAACCCCTGACATCCTGTAAGCCCATGAAGAGCTGAAACTATTAAGGTCTGCCACCTCAGTTCATGTGTTCCTACCCAACTACTCTGAGCTTTTGCTTCCCCTTTAGGACACAACTGTTCTCTTAAGTTTTTCAGGTGGAAGTAGCCTAAAGCACAAGCAGGAAGAAGAGATTGATGCCACTTTTACACGTGAGGCCTGAGAAACTTTTTTCCTCTGAATGGAGCACACAACACCCACATAGATGCTAGTGTCAAGCCAATCCCTTCAGCATGCTTTGCTCTTTCTGCAGCTCCTAACTGGATGCATGGCACTGACTTTCCTGACAGCTTTGATAGCTGAGCAGGCTGAGGAATGCATGTACTCTATGGCCAGCATTACAGATCCTGCCCATCTGGTGAGGAAGAGGTTTCACACTGCCAATATGGACACAGCAGGCCTCTGTTTATGACTCCCTGTGTAGGAAAAGCTCTTCCATTAATTTTATGCAAAAGAGCTGTTCAAGCTGTTTGTATCAGTGAATAGTAGTTGGGCTGTGTGATGATTTCCTGTCATTATCAATGATCTGGACAAGGGGGTTGAGGCAGCCTCAGTAAGTTTGCAGGTGACACCAAGCTGGGAGGGAGTGTTGACCTGCTGGAGGGTAGGAGGGCTCTGCAGAGACACCTGGGCAGCCTGGAGTGGTGGGCTGAGGTCAGTTGTGTGAGGTTCAACAAGGCCAGGTGCTGAGTCCTGCATTTGGGTCACAGCAACCTCCTGCAGAACTCCAGGCTTGGGGCAGAGTGGCTGGAAACTGCCCAGCAGAAAAGGAGCTGGGGGTGCTGGTCAGTATCCAGCTGAACATGAGCCAGGGTGTGCCAGATAGCCAAGACCACCACCAGCATCCAGGCCTGGATCAGCAGTGGTGTGGCCAGCAGGAGTAGGGCAGTGATCATCCTCCTGTACTCAGCACCTTGAGTACAGCTCAGTACCTTGAGCTTCAGCTTTGGGTCCCTCACTCCAAGAAGGACATTGAGGTGCTGGAGGGGGTCCAGAGAACAGCAGCAAAGCTGGTGAAGGATCTGGAGAACAGGGCTGGTGGGGAGCAGCTGAGGGACCTGGGATTGTTCAGGCTGGAGAAGAGGAGGCTGAGGGGAGACCTTATAGCTCTCTACAGCTCCCTGAAAGAAGTTGGAGCTTGGTGGGATTTGGTCTCTTCTTCCTAATAACAAATGGTAGGACAAGAAGAAATGGCCTCAAGTAGCACCGGGGAACTTTAGGTTGGGTATTAGAAGAAACTTCTTCCCTGAAAGGCTTCTGAAAGACTGGAACAGGCTGCCCAGGGAGGTGGCTGAATCCCCATCCTTGGAGGTGTTTCAGAGCTGCAGAGATGTGGTGCTGAGGGACATGGTTTAGCCCCAGGCTTGGTAGAGTTAGAGAACAGTTGGACTGGATGAGCTTAAAGTTGTTTTCCAAGCCCAACAATTCTGTGATTCTCTGAAATCTGGGGAGACATCACAGCTTCTCCCTGCCTGTGAGACTGCTCCTCAGCAAGGCAAAGGCAGCAGGTGATGAGTTTTTCCACACCAGGCTGTTTATCCATTCTTCACCCTCCACTTGGCAGTAAACAGGGAGCTGGCTTCTGAAGATGTGCTGTGTGTTGCTCCATAAAGCATCACAGCTGCTGGGAGTGCAGCGAGGGGCAGGGAGAGCGCCGCTGACACGTGCGGCCTGGGAGGGATGTGGAGCTGCAGCCTGCTGTGCCCACCAGGGAAAAGTCACTGCTGTCCAGGTGTCTTGGAGGAGTCCTGTTGAGTGATGGATGGTGTCAACCAGGGGAAGGCTTCTCCCTCAGCAGAAGGTTGCAGAGGTGATGGCCAGCTCCGGGCACGGGGCTGGCACAGCTTTGCCTGCAGCCGCGGTCGCAGCTGCTGGAACGCGGGGAGGCAGCAACAGCCCGGGAGGAAAGGTTGAAGGTGGTGGCATGATGAGCCTGGCTGGGCTGGATCTGTGCTGTCCTGGCTGCTGCCATGGGATGGTCAGCTCTGTCTGCCCTGTGCAAGCTGTTGGAGGCAGGTGAGGGGGGTCCCGGGTGCCTGGGGAGCGCTGCCAGGCCGGTCCCAGCTGCTGGAATAAATGTCATGGGTTGTTAACAAGCAGGGTGTCAGGCAGGGCAAGATGTAATACTCCATTTTTTGTTTAATTACTGGAATTAACAGAATCTGGCACTAATTTCTACAGCTGCTGCTTCCCCCCCTCCCCCCCATCCCCGAACACGGAGCTTGATTTGTGTTCTTATTAACTTTGTCCTATAAGTGACCTTGCAAGGAGAGTGGTTCTGGAGGCTAAGTGAAACAATGTCTATATTTTCTGAGGCTCCAGGCTAAGTTTTATTAATGTAATGTCTGAGATCTTTGAAGTTGTGACTTTACCAGGAAAATCATAATCTCCAAACCTTTCTTCATAATGGGTATGACTTCCAGGGGGAACAGAATACCTGCTGTGCTAATTATTTCAATTATCAGCTGCTCCTAAAACACGTAATGGATTCTCTCTGCTTCCACAGGTGAGAGGCATGGCATTGTGGAGCTCAACTCTGATGCTGTGAACTTGATCTCCCAAGCTACCCAGCAGAGATTAAGAGGGCTCCTAGAAAGACTGACTGTAATTGCTCAGCACAGAGTATCAACCCACAAGGTAAAAGGGAATCACTGAGCAACTTCTTGCTCCAAAGTTTGCCTCGTCAGGGTGGCTGGAGAGCAGCCAGGCAGAGAGGGACCTGGGGGGGGCTGGTTGATAGTAGGCTGAACATGAGCCAGCAGTGTGCCCAGGGGGCCAAGAAGGCCAATGGCATCCTGGCCTGCATCAGGAAGAGTGTGGCCAGCAGGAGCAGGGAAATCATTGTGCCCTGTGCTCAGCACTGGTTAGGCCACACCTTGAGTCCTGTGTCCAGTTCTGGGCCCCTCAGTTTAAGAAGGACACTTGAAGGTGTCCAGAGAAGGGCAACAAAGCTGGGGAGGGGTCTGGAGCACAGCCCTGTGAGGAGAGGCTGAGGGAGCTGGGGTTGCTTAGCCTGGAGAAGAGGAGGCTCAGGGGAGACCTTCTTGCTCTCCAACTCCCTGAAGGGAGGATGTAGCCAGGTGGGGGTTGGTCTCTTCTCCCAGGCAGCCAGCATCAGAACAAGAGGACACAGTCTCAATCTGTGCCAGGGAAGGTTTAGGATGGATGGTAGGAGAAAGTTCTTCCCAGCAAGAGAGATTGGCCATTGGAATGTGCTGCCCAGGGAGGTGGTGGAGTCACCATCACTGGATGTGTTTAAAAAGAGCCTGGATGAGGCACTTGGTGCCATGGTTTTAGTTGATTAGATGGTGTTGGGTGAGAGGTTGGACTTGATGATCTCTGAGGTCTTCTCCATCCTGGTTAATTAAAGTCTAGTCTAGTCTATTCTTTGCATTCTGGAAGGGAAACCTCTTTCAGGTACAGGCACACCCTGTTCAATATATGTGTGTGTACAGGCCTGGGGGCCCCAGCACAAGAAGGACATGGAACTGTTGGAGTGGGTCCAGAGGAGGCCACTAAGATGATCAGAGGGCTGGAGAACCTCCCTTATGGGGACAAGCTTAGAGAGTTAGGGCTGTTCAGCCTGGAGAACAGAAGGCTCTGGGGAGACCTTAGAGCAGCCTTCCAGGGCCTGAAGGGGACCTAACAGAAAGCTGGGGAGGGATTTTTTTATAAGGGGTTGTGGTGCTAGGATAAGGGGCAATGGCTTTAAGCTGGAAGAGGAAAAATTTAGACTGGAGATTAGGAAGAAATTATTTGGAGTGAGGGTGGTGAGACACTGGCACAGGTTGCCCAGGGAGGTTGTGGATACCCCTTCCCTGGAGGTGTTCAAGGCCAGGCTCGATGAGGAAGGTGGCCTGGTGGAAGGTGTCCCTGCCCATGGCAGGGAAGTTGGACCTAGATGATCTTTAAGGTTCTTTCCAACTCAAACCATTCTATGTGCCTTTTCAGTGTCTACCAAGAGCTGGTTTTGTTGTATCTGCTTATAGCCTCTAACTATTCCTTGTGTTTTCCATTCCACTTGTTGGATAGCTGCCCTTAAAGCCCAGCATGAGAGTAAATGTATGGGTTTGTTCTCTTCCCAGTGACTGCTACACAAAATCACTCCTGCACAATAAATGCAAAGCTATTTTGGAATGCTCTTGGTTGTTGGGTTGATTCAGGGGCTGGTGTCTGCCTTATGCATTTCCTGGTGATGAAGCTGCAGTGCTGGCTCAGTACACAGCCTTGGGAAACCAAGTGGAGTATTTTATTTTTAGAAAGTGCTCCATGTGAAGGCAGAGACCCTTTTGATCTGAACATTTCTGGAACTACTTGGGTTTTTTTCTCTGCCAGTGCTACTTAAGATTCCCTTTCCTCCCTTTTGCATTAGCTCCATTCGCTGTAAAGGGTATTGGGTTCCAGTAGCCCTTCAGATTCTTGTGTACAATAGAATAGAGTAGAGCAGAATAGAGTAGAGTAGGTTGGAAAAGACCTTCAAGATCATCAAGTCCAACCTATCACCCAACACCATCTAATCAACTAAAACCATGGCACCAAGTACCTCATCCAGGCTCTTTCTAAACACCTCCAGTGATGGTGACTCCACCACCTCCCTGGGCAGCACATTCCAATGGCCAATCTCTCTTGCTGGGAAGAATTTCTTTCTCACCTCTAGCCTAAACCTCCCCTGGCACAGCTTGAGACTGTGTCCTCTTGTTCTGGTGCTGGTTGCCTGGGAGAAGAGACCAACCCCCACCTGGCTACAACCTCCCTGCAGGGAGTTGGAGAGAGCAAGAAGGTCTCCCCTCAGCCTCCTCTTCTCCAGGCTAAGCAACCCCAGCTCCCTCAGCCTCTCCTCGTAAGCCTTGTGCTCAAGACCCCTCTCCAGCTTTGTTGCCCTTCTCTGGACACCTTCCAGCAGGTCAACATCTTTCCTAAACTGAGGGGCCCAGAACTGTTCACAGGACTCCAGGTGTGGCCTCTAACCAGTGCTGAGTACAGCGCAGAATGAGTTCCCTGCTTCTGCTGGCCACAGTCTTCCTGATGCAGGCCAGCAAATGGGATGCAATAACCTGCTAGCAGCCAAAATAGCTCTTTCAGGGTTGGGTTTGCTGTTGTTGTCATTCAATAATAAAACATTAGTCCTTACTTTTTTTTCCAGCATCAAGCTCTTTTAGAATGAAACTGGGACTTGGAAGCAGATTGTCAGCTCCTAAGTTCTTGTTTGTGTGGCTGGAAGTTAGATTATCTTTTAGCTCCTAAATTGGAAGTTAGAGGCAGATTATGTGTCAACTCCTCTAAATTCTTGTTTGTGTGGTTGGGTTTTCTGTTTGGTTTTGTGTTTGTTTGTTTGGGATTTTTTTACAGGAGCTTCATACTTCCAAGGATTTTAACAAGAGCTAACTGATGAATCACAGAATCATAGAATTGTCAGGGTTGGATGGGACCTCAAGGATCAGCCAGTTCCAACCCCCCTGCCATGGCCAGGGACACCTCACACTACAGCAGGTTGCTCACAGCCACATCCAGCCTGGCTGCAAAAATCTTCAGGGATGAGGCTGCCACCACCTCCCTGGGCAACCTGTGCCAGTCTCTCACCACCCTCATGGGGAACAATTTCTTCCTCACATCCAGTCTGAATCTAGCCATAGGAGTTATTTTTGTCCTCAAGACTTGTTATAAGCTTTTAAGTGCTAGACAAGCAGCAGTAAAAAGCAGGAAGTCTTTGGAAACTTCCAAGTATTTATAGTGATGTCTGGAGCAGTTGGAGTATGATGTTCCTTGGCAGAAGAAGATGCAGTAGGGAAAAAAGCCCAAAAGAATACAAAAATAGAACAGAGGGGTTTTTTTATGAGAAGCCTTTAGGAGTGTCCAGGTTCTGTGGTGTCTCTACAAAGTGTGAGACCCACTGGAGCCCACGAGCAGAAGTGAGGTGAAAGCCAGACATCGAATCATGAAATGGTTTGGGTTGGAAGGGAGCTCCGAAGATCATCCAGTCCAACTCCCCTGCAGTCAGCAGGGACATCCTCCAGTAGAGCAGCCTGACCTTAAATATCTCCAGGGATGGGGCCTTGACTGCCTCCCTGGGCAACCTGTCCCAGTGTTCCACCACCCTCATGGTACAGAACTTGTTCCTAACATCCAATCTAAATCTGCTCTTCTCTCATTTCAAACAATTGCTCCTTCATCCTCTCCCTGCAGGCCTTTGCAAACAGTCCCTCTGAAGTCTTCTTGTAGGCCCTCTTCAGGTACTGGAAGGCTGCTGCTAGGTGTCCCTGGAGCCTTCTTTTCTCCAGGCTGGAGAACCCCAGTACCCAGTAGGATCTCATGTCTTGCAGACACCAAGGACAGAAGGGCAGTGGGCTTGATAGGGCTGATTTCTTTCTCATTGAACTTAAGTAATAGAAAGCTTGATAGATTTCTATCTAGATGGAACTGCCAGAAGCAATGATGAGATTGGAGGACTGCAGTCAGCCTGCTTGCTTTTCCTACTTGTCTCCAAACCAAACCAAAAATGATTGAGCATGATAATCCCAGAGGCACAGGTACCCCCTTCTGTCAGGAAGACACTACAGAGGAGTGTCCTACAGCACTGTGTTGATGCTGTGATACTCTTGTGAGGATGCTGACAGGCTTTTAGGTGTCTAAATTCAAGAACAGAAGAGGATTTTGGAGCCCTGCTGCGTATTGAGTAGCTGTCCTGCAAGGTTCTGGGGGTGGTCTCTTCTCCCTAGTATTGAGTGATAGAACAAGGGGAAATGACCTCAAGTTGTACCAGGGGAGGTTTATGTTGGAGATGAGGGAGAATTTCTTTGCTGTAAGAGGGGTCAGGGATTGGAAGAGGCTGCCCAGGGAGATGGTGGAGTCCCCATCCCTGGAGGTGTTCAAGAAACCTGTGGCCATGGCACTCTGGGACGTGGTTTGGTGGCCATGGTGTTGCTAGGTTGATGGTTGGACCTGATGACCTTAGAGATCTTTTCCAGCCTTAATGATTCTGTGATTAAATTTAGCTCAGTTAAAAGTAAACCAAACTTTGTTAACTGGCAGATCTACAAAGTTCAGCTTTGGCACATCCAAACCTAACCATGCTCTGTGTGGTGGTTCTGTGCTGTATCTGTCTGTGACTTAAACTCCAGCCTCAGTGTACACCTGTAACAGCTACAGTTGTAGCTGGGGACACTTTGTGCTTCTGTGAGGAAGTTAACCTGGTGTATGGACCAGGCTGCCCAGGGAAGTGGTGGAGTCTCCGTCTTTGGAGTTGCTCCAAACCCACCTAAATGCCATCCTGTGCAACCTGCTCTAGCTGAACCTGCTCTGACAGGATGGAGGTTGGACTAAATGATCTCCAGAGGCCTTTCCAACCCCTTACCACTCTTTGTGGGCAAACACTGACTCCAACTTGCTTCCTCAGCAGTAATAGCTGCACATTATGAACAGATACACAACACAGATACATGATATTCTGTCTAAGCAACTTAGTGCTAAATGATCACAGAGAACAAGCTCATTGAGCAGGACAAAATATAACTGCAGCTGCTCCTCTTCTAGAAACTCCTGAAATAAGTTCTCTTAAGCCAGTCACTGATGAGCTGAAATCCTCTCATGGATGCACCCATTTCTTGCCACCATAAGCTCATGGTAGGGCCTTGAGTTGAGGGCCTTGAGGGCCTTGGTTGAGGGGCTTGCATTCCTAATTGGCATAGGGTCTTGGACTTGGCTTTGAAAACAGCAGTCTCTGAATCTGACTTTGGCCATTCCAAAGCAAAACACTTCTAAACTTTGGGGGGAAAAAAGTAATCTTCTGGTAATAAGGCTTCCTCCTTTGTCCCTTTAAAGGGATTGTGGCATGGTGGTGGATTATCATCCTCCGCTGCTTAATCATATATTGTGCTAATGCTCTGAGGCTGGCTCCAAGGAGGGCAGTAGAAAACCACCCCAAAGCACCTCGAGCAGCCACAGAAGAGGAGGCAAAGGTTTGCTGAGCTTGTTTGCAGAGCCACAGACTCTGCTTCTGCAAGAAAGTCTCCTTGGTTGCAACACATGGTATGATCTGAGCCACAACTGGTGCTGTGTGACAATGTGGTGGCTCGTTAAAAGGGACCAAGCCTAACACCAGAAGAGGGATTGATTTTTGTGTGCTCTGGCTGGGTTGTGAGAATTCAGCCTGGGAGAAAACAATGCCCCACAGGAGGACTTGTGCTCTCCTCCCAGATTTAAATTTATATGACTGACCACCTGTGTGAGATCACACCTGGAATGCTGTGTCCAGTATTGGGCTCCCCAGTTCAACAGGGACAGGGATCTGCTGGAGAGAGTTCAGCAGAGAGCTATGAGGATGCCTGGGGGGACTTGGACATCTCTGCTGTGAAGAAAGACTGAGAGACCTGGGGCTGTTTAGTCTGGAGAAGAGAAGGCTGAGAGGGGATCTGGTCAATGTCTATAAATATCTGAGTGGTGGGGGTCAGGATGAAGGTGCCCAGTGATAGGACAAGGAAAAATTGGTGTAAGATGGAACACAGAAGTTCCACCTCAAAATGAGGAGAAAATTCTTCACTGTGAGGATGATGAAGCTCTGGAGCAGGCTGCCCAGAGAGACTGTGGAGTCTTCTGCAGAGACTTTCAAAACCTGCCTGGATGTGTTTCTGTGTGACCTGCCCTGGTTGACCCTGCTGGGGCAGGGGGGTTGGACTTGATGACCAGGTGGCCAAGAAGGCCAATGGCATCCTGGCCTGCATCAGGAATAGAGTGGTCAGAGGAGCAGGGAAGTCATTGTGCCCTATGCTCAGCACTGCTTAGGCCACACCTTGAGTCCTGTGTCCAGTTCTGGGCCCCTCAGTTTAGGAAAGAGGTTGAGATGCTGGAATGTGTCCAGAGAAGGGCAACAAAGCTGGGGAGGGGTCTGGAGCACAGCCCTGTGAGGAGAGGCTGAGGGAGCTGGGGTTGCTTAGCCTGGAGAAGAGGAGGCTCAGGGGAGACCTTCTTGCTCTCTCCAACTCCCTGAAGGGAGGTTGTAGCCAGGTGGGGATTGTTCTCTTCTCCCAGACAAGCAGCACCAGAACAAGAGGACAGAGTCTCAAGCTGTGCCAGGTGAAGTTGAAGCTGGAGGTGAGGAGAAAGTTCTTCCCAGAGAGAGTAATTGGCCATTGGGATGTGCTGCCCAGGGAGGTGGTGGAGTCACCATCCCTGGAGGTGTTCAAGAGGGGATTGGATGTGGCACTTGGTGCCATGGTTTAGTAGTCATGAGGTGTTGGGTGACAGGTTGGACTCGATGATTTCTGAGGTCTTTTCCAACCTTATCGATTATATGATTCTATGGCCTCTGGAGGTCCCTTCTAAGCCCTACCATTCTCTCATTGGTTGTCTCTAACAAACTTCTCTTCCCAGGGCAATGACAGGTACATGGTATCTAGTGACACCAGAGCACAGCTGAGGTTTCTTGAGAAGCTGGACCACCTGGAGAAGCAGAGGAAGGATGAAGAAGAACGTGAAATGCTGCTTCGAGCAGCCAAGGTAAGGGCTTCGCTCCTTGCTTTCCAAGGATGTAGTGGTTGAGACTGGGGAACATCTTCAGGTTCCTCCTCTTTCTGCTTTAAGTGTAGTGACCAGTAACTGGAAATCCATCATGTTTAGGATAGCTTAGGCTGCACAGAAAAGGATGTTGAGCTTTTCACAGTCTTCTAAACAATCACAGGAGTCCTTGCAGATGTCTGGGGGGAGGAGGAGGAGGGGGTGGGCTCTTCTTTTGAAATTATTCCTGCTGGCCAAAATGAAATAGCAGAAGGATTCACATAACAGTAAACATCCATCCTGACTCCATTTCTGGCCCTGAAATTGGTCTGCCTTTCTCCAGATCCCTTTGAAAATATGGCTGCACTGTGCTTGTTCAGGTTGGTGGGGCCCAACTGCTCTGCCAGATGTTTCTTTTCCACGGTCAGATCAGAGGGGGCAGCTTTGGAGCTGGTACCCTCACAGCTGCCAACCTCTGATGGAGCCACTGCTGCTAGTACAGACCGAGTGGCTTTCTTCCCTCTTCCTTCCCCTCAAGAGCAGGAGCAACAGAAAAACAATTGGTAGGTGTTGTTCCATCATGTGTGGCTCCACCAGCCTCTCTTTGCTGGGGTTGTTTTGTTTTGTTGCAGGCTGAATTCAGGAGCCCCTTGGGGGGGAGCCTGCTCGGGAGTTGAAAGAATCACGTTGGACTTGCAGGAGTACGACTCCCTTTCTTTCCTGTACTTCCTGTCCTTTTTTCAAGTGTCTGCTGCTGACATGAACAACATCATGCCTAGACTGGACCTGACTGACAGTGTTAGCATCATTTTCAGCTTAATCTTGCTTCAGGCTAGAGCAGAGGCAGCCGGCCCAGATGAGGAGGGGGGGGTGCGCGTATGTGCGCGGAGCGGGGAGGGAAGCCAGTCTGGATTGAGGCATTCACCCCTGCAGCTAAATCTTTCAATCACCAGAGAAAATTGTCATTTATTAAATATTTAAGGGATAGGATGCTGTTTGGATGCCAGTAATTTCTGTTCCATCTTTTCCCCTCTTCCTTTGGTAGAGCCGTTCCAGCAAAGAGGATCCAGAACAACTGCGGTTAAAGCAGAAAGCGAAAGAGGTAAGCGAGGGCTTCCCAGTTACCATGCCTGCCTTTGTGTGTTGAGAGGAGGTTGGCAGCCCTGTCCTGGCAATTAGGTCAGGGTTTATTTTGCTGCTGCATACCATTTGCAGAGGCCTTGGGGAAGGACAGGAACTGCCACAGGCAAGGGCAGCGCTTCAAATGAGGTCAATGAATTATGAGGCTCTCTCTTTTCTTTTTCGCAGCTTCAGTCCTGTCTAGAAACAGCCCTTTGTAAGCTGCAGCAGTACACTGGGTAGGAATATAATGTGGGATTAGGAAGAGGGAGGTGGGGGGGGGGGTGGTGAAAAAAAAATAAAAAGAGAGAGAAACTTTGAGATTTAGCATCTGGGACTGTACAATAGGCTACATTTTTCCAGGGTAATTGTTCGTTTTGTAAATCTGATACTGCTTATAATTCTTTGGCTGGGAGGCGGTACTGGGATTTAGTTTTAAATGGAAAACGCCTCTGGCTTTTAATTTTCTGGGCCCAGCAGTTTTCTGTTCTGGAATGGAGCCCTTGTTTCACACAGTTCATGTTTAGCTGCAGGGGTTTTAGTTTATAGCTTAGACTGGTTAAGCTTTTACTCCCAGAGGCCTCTGCATAGCAACTGTAGAAATCAACAAATAAGTTCATTTATGTCTGCAGCCTCCTCTCAGTAGCTGACTTTTTACATTTCCCAATATCCATTTCCTGACTTTTCTAGCCTGAGAGAAAAAAGCTCCACTAATTGGAGCTTATTTTAATTGAGCCTTAATATTGGATCTCGCTGGAGCTGCCCCCAGAGCTACTGGGAACAGAATGAAATGAAAAGTACCTCAGGTTGAAGATGTGTGTGTGTGTGTGTGTGAGAGAGAGTGTGTGTGTGTGTGTGTGAAATTTTTCACTTGACCTACAGATTCTTTTCCCTGCTGAATAAATCATCAAGCCTGCTCACATCTCTGATTAAGGATCTGACAGCAGACCATAATAAAGACAATTGAGGTGTGAGACGTGTGATCCAGAGCTGAAGAAATTGGTTTCTATAGTTACTTGACTGATTTCATGCAATTTTTTAAGGATCTTTGTGCTAAATGAGAGTGATGATTTTTTTTTCCCCCCTCTTTTCCCTTAACTGTGCCTCTTGAACTATGAAATTTGTTGTTGCTTAACATTGCTGCACTTGGCTCCTAGGTGCCAGCAGCAGCAGCAGCAGGTTATTTATGAATGCTTTAAAGGCCCTTATTGTTTGGATTAATGGAGGAGCCCAGGCAAAACAAATGGAAATCCAGTAAAATAGTATTGGAATCGATGCTCTGGGTTGGCACCACAGCAGCAGGAATTTGTGGAGTAAGAGGAGAGGGAAGGAATTTGCTTCTCTGTGTATCTTTTAATTGTTTTCTTTCTGCTTGCAACTCTTCCTGCTTGCAATCTGCGAGGACAAAGTTGCCCCGGAGCCCTTCCCGGTTTGCCTGTAGTGCCACCAGGCTCAACAATCAGTGGGTGATGCTGATTTGTCTTGTTTTGGAGGTGGCTTTTACCTCTGCATCAGGAGGTCATTTCTGGTGGTTCTTTTCTTTTGCTGAAACACCCTGCAAAGCAATTTGTTCCTGCAGCTCCTTTTCTCTCTTCCTCTCAACAATAAAGGTGTAGGAAGCTTGAAAAATGCCCTGTGATTCAGATGTTTAGAACAGAACTTCGTTAGATGTGGGTGCTTTGAGTCACCTTTTGAGATTGATTGGTATTGTTAATGAGATCTCTTTTTAAAAGTCACATCTTGGTGTACAAAAAAAGGAACCAAAAGGTGCCTGAATTTAGTACTTAATGTTCTGTTAAGTGCTGGAGAGATGTTGGAACAGGTTGCCCAGAGAGGCTGTGGATGCTCCCTCCCTGGAGGTGTTCAAAGCCAGGCTGGATGAGGCCTTGAGCAATCTGGGCAAGTGGAAGGTGTCCCTGCCCACGGCAGGGGGTTGGGACTGGTTGATCCCTGAAGTCCCTCCCAACCCAAACCATTCTGTGATCATGAATAGACATGTGTGCTTTCATGTCCATGAGCTGGAAATAGAGATCTCAGTTCACACCCTTCAGTGCATCTTGTCACTTCGTCACCCTGATCCTGCTCATTTCTCCAGCACTCCTGGTGCTGCTTCCAGAGTGATGGCCTCCCAACTGCTTCACACAAAGCAGAAGAGGCAGATGTGCCTCTTGGGACAACACAGATCTCTGTGTCAGGATTGCCTTGTCTTCAGTCCTGCTGCATTGCTCTCTGGAGAATAAGGCAGCCAGAACTTGTGCAGGCTTCCCAAGCTGGATGGGAAACCCCCCTTCTGTGCCAGGGGGGCTTTCTTATCTGTGAGACCCTCTCAAGCTTAAGTGGAAATGAAGCCAAATGCAGCTGGTCAGCTTTGGAGCTTTATTGAGAGCATGGAGTGGAGTGGTTAGCAAACATTTGCATTAACAAATGCAAACTGGATTGAGAGCAAAAGAAAAGAAATCAAAAATGCCAGGCTGAAGCTGGCAGCACAGGGGCACAGTGTACACTGGGACCAAAGGCTGCAAAGAAAGGCTCACCATTGTCTGTCTGTCTCGTTGTCTTGTGAGTGCAGCCTGCTCCTTAAGAAACAGCACTTGGGGATTTTGATCCCTCTGTCAGCTGGAATCAGATCCCTTCCAGGCCACTCTGGTTGAGTGTCCACTGGAAGGCTTGCTCTGATCCACTTCAAGTTCTTCAGCCGTGAATATGCTCCTTCCTTCCTCAGAGCTGTCTCTTACATGTTGATGGTGACCTCCACCAGGGAGCGGGTGTGGGGTGATGGCACTGGAGCGTGTTCTAAAGCAACGCTTCCCAAAATGCAGAGTGCACATCCTAACAATGAATGCTCATAAATCCAGGGTGTGCTGTCATCCACCAGCTGCAGGCAACATCTTCACATTGCTGGAAGTACAGCCAGAGCCTCGGCAGAGGCTTCTTTGATCCGAAGGGCTCTGCATAATTGCTGTGACCTTTTCATCCCTTTTTGCATGACCTATTGCCTCAAACTTCCCCTCTGCTAAGTCATTTACTGTCCTGTATTCTTAGTCTATGAATTAAGTCTTTATTTACTTCCTCCTTTCACCTGTTTCAGCAGATTTTAATACCTATGGAGAGTGCACATTCCTTCTGAGACAGCTGCAAGCCAGGCTTGCCCCAAGCTGCTCCTTTGTGCACTCAAGAATTTAGTCCTCGCTCCCCTCATGGGCCAGCTCTTTGTGCTTCTTCAGCCTTATCTGCCACAGCAAGCTGGAAGGATAGAGTCCTTACAGTGTCCCCTGATGCTTGCACTTTTAAACCATAACTTTTTTAAGGTGCTTTCTGCTGTTTCCACTTCTGCTCTTAACTGCACTTCCAGTTACAAAGAAAATGTTCAGTTCGTAGATTCCAAGAATGGTTTGGGTTGGAAGGGACCTTAAAGATCATCCAGTTCCAACCACCCTTGGCCATAGGCAGGGACACCTTCCACTAGCCCAGCTTGCTCAAGGCCTCATCCATCCTGGCCTTGAACACCTCCAGGGAGGGGGCATCCACAGCCTCTGTGAGCAACCTGTTCCAGTGTCTCCCCACCCTCATTGAAAAGAATTTCTTCCTAATCTCCAGTCTAAATCTCCCCTGTTCCACCTTCAGTCCATTGCCCTTCTTCCTATCACTACAAGCCTCTGTAAAATGTCCCTCCCCAGCTTTCCTGTAACCCACTTCAGGTACTGGAAGGCTGCTCTAAGGTCTCCCTGGAGAAGTTCTTCTGCCTGTATTTACACTTTTATCTCTGGCTTCAGCCCTTTTCTGAAAGGAGCTTATTTAAATGGAGTCTGTATGTAGGATAAAAGTGCAAACATATGGACAGTGCATCCCAGAAGAGCTGTAAAAACATCAGTGTGAAGCAGTGTGTACTGGAGGTTTAAACAAACCCCCTTATCTCTTGTACTTCTGTCTCTCGTCTTATAAAGGCAGTGTGCTCGTAGTGCAGCTTCAGGAAGCTTAAGGCTGAGGCTGGGCAAAGCTTTCAGTTCGTGTGTGTGCAGGATGGCTGCCTGGGTTGAGCAGGTCTGGCCTGCATCAGGCATGGTGTGGCCAGCAGGAGCAGGGAAGTCATTGTGCCCTGTACTCAGCACTGGTTAGGCCACACCTGGAGTCCTGTGTCCAGTTCTGGGCCCCTCAGTTTAAGAAGGACATTGAGACTCTTGAATGTGTCCAGAGAAGGGCAACGAGGCTGGGGAGAGGCCTTGAGCACAGCCCTGTGAGGAGAGGCTGAGGGAGCTACCTATCTATCTATCAGGGAGTTGTGTAGAGCCAGAAGATCTCCCCTCAGCCTCTACTTCTCCAAATTCAGCAATCCCAATGCCCTCAGCTGCTCCTCACAGAATCACCAAGGTTGGAAGAGACCTCAAAGTTCATCAAGTCCAACCTGTCACCACAGACCTCATGACTAGACCATGGCACCAAGTGCCACGTCCAATCCCCTCTTGAACACCTCCAGGGACAGTGACTCCACCACCTCCCTGGGCAGCACATTCCAATGGCTAGCAACTCTCTCTGGGAAGAATTTTCTCCTCACCTTCAGCCTAAACCTCCCCTGGCACAGCTTGAGACTGTGTCCTCTTGTTCTGGTGCTTCTTGCCTGGGAGAAGAGACCAACCCCCACCTGGTTACAACCTCCCTTCAGGTAGTTGTAGACAGCAATAAGGTCTCCTCTGAGCCTCCTCTTCTCCAGGCTAAATAACCTGATGGTTTTTTTCCAGCCTGGTGGTTTCCTTTTCCTCCCTGCACTTCTTGTGCTGCTTCTGTACTTTGTCTTCTGGACCTAATGGTTCAAAGTCTTTAAGACCACTCCTGTGGCAGGGGAAAAGGAAACTCCCTGGTTAAATCATACCCTCTCAAAGAAGCAAAGAGGATGCTGCAAGCAATAGATCTCATCACTATCAGTTGGCTTTTCATGAGCCTTCAGTGAGATCCTGAGAGCTTCTCCTTAATTATCTGATTTATATGATCTTTATTGCTCTCTGGTGTTTCTTGCCTGCTTCTGCATGTTTTGAAAGCAGAGCAGGATTATGGACCAGGCAACCTGTGACAGAACAAGAGGACACAGTCTCAAGCTGAACCAGGGGAGGTTTAGGCTGGATGTGAGGAAGAAATTCTTCCCAGCAAGAGAGATTGGCCATTGGAATGTGCTGCCCAGGGAGGTGCTGGAGTCACCATCCCTGGAGGTGTTTTAAAACAGCCTGGATGAAGCACTTGGTGCCATGGTTTAGTCGGTTAGATGGTGTTGGGTGATAGGTTGGACTTGGGGATTAAGCAGTTCTTTTCCAACCAGCTTAATTCTGTACTCTGTAAATGTTGCTGCCCTGCAGTGTTAGCCTCACAGATAGCAAAGGGCTACCAGCAGGGCTGTGCAGAAAGTCAGGGATGGAAGTGTCCTGTGAAGTGTTAGGTTATTGAGCAAACTCAGCATGACCACTGGGTAATGAATTGGTTGGATGGTTGCATCTAAAGGGTAGAGGTCAGTGGCTTGATGGCCAGCTGGAGATGGGTGACAAGTGGTGTCCCTCTAGGCTCTGTATTGGGACCAGAGCTGTCCAATATCTTCATCAATGATATTGGCAGAGAGATTGAGGCACCCTCAGCAAGTTTGCTGGTGATTCCAGGCTGAGTGGTGTGGCTGGTAAGTCTGAAGGATGGGAGGGGTGCCATCCAGAGGGACCTGGACAGGCTGGAGAGGTGGGCTGAGGAGAAGGAACTTATTACAAGGGCTTGTAGTGACAGGACAAGGGGAGGTGGATTTAAACTGGAAGAGGGGAGATTTAGACGGGAGTTAGGAAACAATTCTTTCCAGTGAGACACTGGAACAGGTTGCTCAGGGAGGCTGTGGATGCTCCTTCCCTGGAGGTGTTCCAGGCCAGGCTGGATGAGGCTTTGGGCAACCTGGGCTGGTGGGAGGTGTCCCCATGGCAGTGGGCTTGGAACTGGATGATCCTGGAGGTCCCTTCCAACCCAAACCATTCTGTTACTCTGTGATAAGCAGGGACATCCCCAACTAGATCAGGTTGCTTGAAGCCCCATCAAGCTTGCCCCTTAAAGATGTGCAGCAAAGGGTCAGGAGCAAGGAGCCATGGAGGTGTTCAGGTTCTTTTTCCACTGTTCATCCTGGGAAACAGCAAATGTTGATTATTTTGCCACAAGTGGCTTGGAATTTGAATGAATTTGTTGCTTAATTTCTTTCTGGTGGAAGCTGCAAGAACCAGGGGGTTCTGCCTTTTTTCTCTGCCTCCTTGCTTCGCTTTTAATCCCCCACAAGTCTTATACAAATTCTTGTTCATCTACTTTAGTGCTTTTATTACTCCTGATGTACTTATTGCTGGGTAGCACACATAACCCTTAGGCATACATTAACTTGTCTTCAGCCTTCCCTGGTTTCCTTTTCTGCCAGTTCTTCTGCTACTTTAAATATTTATTTAATCTCTCCCCTGCTCTGTCAGCCTCCACTGTCATATCTGGAGCCATCCCCACTTGGGTTGTTGTTTTGCCTTTCCCCTTGATGTTAAGCCCAGTATCTTGTGCATGCACCTTGTAAGTCTTCCCTTTGTATCAATTAGACTAAGAGCAGAATTGTGGTGTTCAGCTTCCCCACCTGTCTCACCAGCATTCCTTCTGAGCTCATCTGCATCCACAGGGCTGCATGGATTTGTTACTCTTTTGTCAGGGCTGCTTTGGGAGGGTGTATTCCTAAACAGAAGTTCCTAGCAGTTAAACTTGAGAAGCAAGGGGGAGGGTGGGGAGGAAATCTCTATTCATTTTATTTGCTAGTGCTCTGTATAGTGAAACTCCTGCAGGAGTGGCCTGTGGCATGAGAAGAGTCCAGAGAAGGGCAACCAAGCTGGGCAAGGGTCTGGACAACAGGGCTGGGGGTGAACAGCTCGGGGGACCTGAGGGTGTTTAGCCTGGAGAAGAGGAGGCTGAGGGGAGACCTCATTGCTCTCTACAGCTCCCTGAAAGGAGGCTGCAATGAGGAGGACTCTTCTCCCTAGTAAGAAGTGGCAGGAGGAGAGGAAATGGAGAAACCTCTTCCTTGAAAAGCCTCTCAAAGCCTGGAACATGGGAGGCCTTGAGCAACCTGGTCCAGTGGGAAGTCTCTCTGCCCGTGGCAAGGGGTTGGAACTGGATGATCTTTCTAATCTCCAGCCTGAATCTCCCCTCCTCAAGCTCAAATCCACTTCTCAACCTATCACAACAACCCCTTGTGAAAACTACAAGGGGAAAAATTAATGTTTTCAAGTCACAAACCTGACTATGGCAGTTTGTATTTGTGTCCTATTTTAGTCAGGGACACCAATGTTGGTAAAACTGGCCCCTAGAAGACTGGAGAGGAGGAAGAAATTCTTTGGAGTGAGGGTGATGAGACACTGGCACAGGTTGCCCAGGGAGGCTGTGGATGTCCCCTCCCTGGAGGTGTTCAAGGGCCAGGTTGGAAGAGTCCTTGAGCAACCTGGGCTGGTGGGAGGTGTCCCTGCCCATGGCAGAGAGGTTGGAACTGGATGATCTTTAAGGTCCCTTCCAACCCAACCCATTGTATGATCTGCAGCAGAGCATGGATTTCCCTTTCTTCAGTTGTGTTTAGGGGACTTTTCCTTTGCCTTGTTTGGGGAAACTCTTGTATTGGAGGTCTGGCAATGCCACCACCCACATTCCATGTCCTTGTCAGTGAGTTTCAATCAGCCTGGCAGTATTGCTTTACAAAACCCAGGTCTCAGCCTCTCATAGCTGAAGGACTTTCTGTCTTTCTATGCAACTTGAAACTGTAGGATTGGCTATTCAAATGCCAGCAAAAATGTCTTTGGGGTAGCAGGAAAAAGAGCTTTTGCCTGTTGCCTGAAATTTAGAGGATGGGAGGCTGTGGTGGTTTAGGCTCTGCTTTTAAAAGTCTGTTACACATTTTTAACAGAAAAGTAGAAAAAGATAAATAAATCACTATGGGGAGTGAAAAGGAAAACCAGGGGTAGCTCTAGAAAGGATTCCATTGGAGAAATATCTGCTGCAAGGCTGCCTGTAGCAAAACAAGCTTTCCTCTTCTCAGCTCTTCTCTGCTGGCTTTCCTTGGGAGAGATTAACCTGCTTCTGCTTGACCTTGGCTGCATTGTTTTGGGATGAGTCTAACAGCTACTTTCTCTCTGCTCCTTTCTCCCCTTTGTGCTGCCCAGGGAGGTGGTGGAGTCACCATCCCTGGAGGTGTTCAGAAAAGGATTGGATGTGGCACTTGGAGCCATGGTTTAGTTGTCAGGAAGTGTTGGGTGACAGGTTGGACTTGATGATCTCTGAGGTCTTCTCCAACCTTATTGATTCTATGATTCTATGACAGGGGGTGGAGGGGCAGAGGGACAGCTTCCCTGGTCTCTGACCCAGGGCCTTCTCCTCTTGTTTGTTAATTGTAAATATCTGTAAATATTGTAAATTATAGAATCAATAAGGTTGGAAAAGAACTCAGAGATCATCAAGTCCAACCTATTACTAATACCTAACACCTCCTCACAACTAAACCATGGCTCCAAGTGCCACATCCAAGCCTTTTCTGAACACCTCCAGGGATGGTGACTCCACCACCTCCCTGGGCAGCACATTCCAATGGCCAGTCTCTCTTGCTGGGAAGAACTTTCTCCTCACCTCCAGCCTAAACCTCCCCTGGCACAGCTTGAGACTGTGTCCTCTTGTTCTGGTGCTGGTTGCCTGGCAGAAGAGACCAACCCCCTCCTGGCTACAACCTCCCTTCAGGTAGCTGGAGAGAGCAAGAAGGTCTCCCCTGAGCCTCCTCTTCTCCAGGCTAAGCAACCCCAGCTCCTTCAGCCTCTCCTCCCAGGGCTGTGCTCCAGACCCCTCCCCAGCTTTGTTGCCCTTCTCTGGACACCTTCAAGTCTCTCAATGTCCTTCTTCAATTGAGGAGCCCAGAACTGGAGACAGGACTCCAGGTGTGGCCTAACCAGTGCTGAACACAGGGGCAGAATGACTTCCCTGCTCCTGCTGGCCACACTGTTCCTGGTGCAGGCCAGGATGCCACTGTCCTTCTTGGCCCCCTGGGACATTTTGTACACATTCATTGCATTCCATTGGAGATTGCAGTTTTGCCTGTAAATCCAGCTTTTCATTTGCTTCCAACTGGGTTAGTCTGGCAAAGTTAATGTCGGTTGGGGGTGGGGATTTCAACCCACCACAGAGGTGAGTGAGATGGAATTTCTGTGAGCAGGAGCAGAAATCTTTTGCAGAGCTGAGGCCTGAGCAAAGAACGAGAGAGGTCAGTTGGCAGAGCTTTCATTTCGTGTGATTGCAGCCACGCTGCAAATGCCATTTCACTAGGAGGGAGGACTTTCAAACCTACCTTCCTGCCTGATTTGTGCTGCAGGTCAGATTAACTCAAATGGTTATTGTGTCACCTGAGAGACTCCTGCTTGCTGCAGGACCAGACTTTAAACCCTATTTTTATTATTAAAAAGGCCAGCAGCAACAAAGACCATTTTACCAGGCCTGAGACATTTTCATAGCAATTTGATCTTTATACACAGGTTTTGTAGAACTCTTTGTGCTGCCATTCTTAGCCCTGTGTTAAAACTCAGAAAGAGGAGAGAAGGGGTATGAGATTGAACACATCCAAGCTCTGGGTTCTGCACACTGGCCACAGCAACCCCATGCGGTGCCACAGGCTGGGGTCAGAGTGGCTGGAGAGCGGCCAGGCAGAGAGGGACCTGGGGGTGCTGGTCGATGGTACGCTGAACATGAGCCTGCAGTGTGCCCAGGCAGCCAAGAGAGCCAATGGCATCCTGGCCTGCATCAGGAACAGTGTGGCCAGCAGGAGCAGGGAGGTCATTCTGCCCTGGTTAGGCCACACCTTGAGTCCTGTGTCCAGTTCTGGAGCCCTCAGTTTAGGAAGGATGTTGAGATACTGGAAGGTGTCCAGAGAAGGGCAACAAAGTTGGGGAGGGGCTTGGAACACAGAAGAAGAGGAGGAAGAAATTTTTTCCAGTGAGGGTGGAGAGACACTGGCACAAGTTGCCCGGGGAGGCTGTAGATGTCCCCTCCCTGGAGGTGTTCAAGGGCCAGGTTGGATGAGGCCTTGAGACCTTGGAAGGTGTCCCTGCCCACGGCAGGGGGGTTGGAACTGGCTGATCTTTAAGGTCCTATCCAACCCAACCCATTCTCTGACTCCACGAAACCATGAATCTCGAAGGGAAGCAATATTAGATGCAGCTTCTCTCTGTCCTGTTTTGACACTGCTTTGACTGCTTCTTTTGCTGCAGTGATCTTTCTGCCCTGACTTGTGTGCTACAAGACTGTCTGCTGGAGAAAGATCCAAGTCAACACAGTTGCCTCCTGCTCCTTCTGGATCTTGTTGAGGAAAACCCAGCCGTAGTTAGCCAGTGTCCTCGGGTATCCCTTCATGTTATCTGCATCTCTTCTCCTTATCCTGTGCTTTTAAGTGCTCCCACAATGTTTGGACATTTAATCTCACACTTTTTAATGGAACAGAACTTGATGAAAAGATGATTTTTACTGGCTTCAGCAGGGTGATTTGGATGCCTGCCCGCGGCGCTTAATGGGGATCTGTTGAGTCCATTATGGAGTCTTGAGTGTTTAAATTCATTTGTCTTAATTATGTTCTTGGAAAAGTCCCCAAGATGTCTAGAATGCAGCCAGGCTCTGATTCCTCCTTTTTTCTCCCCCCCCCCTTTTCTTTTTTCCCTTTTGCTCTGAAACACTGGTGAGATTCTGCCTGCTTTGAAAAATGCTGTGAGTGGTTTACGAGGTGGAAAATGGCTTGGGGAGAGCAGACGATGGTAGTGACAAGAGCTTCCAGCATTGTCTGGAGCACTACGTGGCCAAAGCTGATCAGCTGTGTTTCTAGAGAGCACATCTTGTTCATGCCATCCACCAAGTGGCACCCCAGCCTTCCTCTTGGTGGCTTTGTCCAGTTCTGGGCCCCTCAGTTTAGGAAAGATGTTGACCCGCTGGAAGGTGTCCAGAGAAGGGCAACAAAGCTGGGGAAGGGTCTGGAGCACAGCCCTGGGAGGAGAGGCTGAGGGAGCTGGGGTCGCTTAGCCTGGAGAAGAGGAGGCTCAGGGGAGGCCTTCTTGCTCTCTGCAACTCCCTGAAGGGAGGTTGTAGCCAGGTGGGGGTTGGTCTCTTCTGCCAAGCAAGCAGCACCAGAACAAGAGGACACAGTCTCAAGCTGTGCCAGGGGAGGGTTAGGCTGGATGTTAGGAAGAAATTCTTCCCAGCAAGAGAGATTGGCCATTGGACTGTGCTGCGCAGGGAGGTGGTGGAGTCACCATCACTGGAAGTGTTTAAGAAGAGCCTGGATGAGGCACTTGGTGTCATGGTTTGGGTGATAGGTTGGACTTGATGATCTCAAAGGTCTTTTCCAATCTGGTTAATTCTATTCTATTCTATTCTGTTCTATTCTGTTCTGCTCTGCTCTGTTCCGTTCCGTTCCGTTCCGTTCTGTTTCTGTTCTTTCTGCCCCCCAAGAGCAGTGCTCATCCTGTGGGGCACCTGTGTTGGCAGCAGTCTTTGGCAGCTTGAGTTGCCGTGGGTAGCTGGTGATGGTGGCCAGGTGCCACCCAGTCCTTAGCCAGAGCAGCGTTCCAGTACTCCACCAAGAGGCACTGAACCCATCCAGTCCTCTCCATTCTTTGCTGATGCCAACCCAAAGCCCTCTCACTATTTAATTCATAGCTCTGTCTCCTGTCAGCTTCTGGGCTGAGGAACCAGCAGCAAAGCTCCAGTTAAGACTGCATTGATGCTACAATGTGGTCTCCATAAAAAGGGTGGCCTACACCATGCTATCTACAGGGCCATCAGGGCTCAAGGCTCTAAACATGACTGACTATGGGAACTGAAAGACAGGAAACCATGCTGTGAAATAATTTGTTTCCCAGGGACTCCAGAAACTGCTGGCTGAAGCTGCCCCAAAGAGAACCAAGACCTTCAGGACACTGTTTCATAATTAATGTAAATGTTTTCTTTTGCAATTAGATGCAACAAATGGAGTTAGCACAGATGCAACAAAGAGAAGCCAACCTCACAGCTTTGGCAGCCATTGGACCGAGGAAGAAAAGACCATTGGATTCATCAAGTGGTGAATCTGGGCTGGAGGTAAGGAGGTGACTTAGATGTGGCTGGATCTTCATGTTGACTTCTTTTTATCTTTACCTGTCAGAAGTGAGCACTCTGGGTAGGATCATCAGGGCATGCATTAGGTACTTGAGAGTTTCTGGTGCACTCACTGGGGATGTTTCATGGTGTGCTTTAGGAGGAGCTGTGGATAAGAGCACGGTGTGTGAAGGACTGTCTGAAATGAGGGCTCAGAGAAACTGCCATCTGCAGGGGAGAGTAGTCATGGACTCATCATCCAACCCCCCTGCCATGGGCAGGGACACCTCCCACCAGGCCAGGTTGCTCAAGGCCTCATCTGACCTGGCCTCGAACATCTCCAGGGAGGAGCATCCAACAACCTCCCTGGGCAAGCAGTGCCAGGCTCTCACCACCCTCATGGAGAATAAGTTCTTCCTAACATCCAATCTCAATCTACCCATTTCCAGTTTTGTTCCATTCCCCCCAGTCCTATCACTCCCTGACACCCTCAAAAGTCCCTCCCCAGCTTTCTTGGAGCCCCCTTCAGATACTGGAAGGCCCCAAAAAGGTCTCTTTGGAGCTTTCTCTTCTCCAGACTGAACAGCCCCAACTCCCTCAGTCTGTCCTCATAGCAGAGCAGCTCCAACCCTCTGCTCATCCTTGTGGCCCTTCTGTGGACACCTTCCAGCACCTCCAGATCATTCCTGGAACAGAGGCTCCAGAACTGGACACGGAGCTCCTGGTGTGGTTTCAGCAGAGTGGAGCAGAGGGGGTGAATCACCTCCCTGACCCTGCTGGCTGTGCTTCTCTTGCTGCAGCCCAGGCTCTGCTTGGCTCTCTGGGCTGCAAGTACTCACTTGCAGTCCCTGCCCAGCCTATATCAGTGCTTGGAATTGCCCTGACCCAGATGGCTTTTGAAATGTTTCTTGCTTTGGCTGTGGACTTTTCTCCATGCACAGTGCATAGTGCCTCCTCAAATATGCTGTGAATTCACCTTGGCAAGGTGCACAACCCCTCCCCAAGAAAGAAGGAAATAGAGCAAGTTAGCCCATGCAAGAAGGCAGATCACCTTTCCTGCCTCGTGCTGCAGTTTGAAAGTGCCTAGAAAGCTCTTTTAGCAAACCTTGGCCTGAACAAATCTCTTCATGCTCTGGAGATTAAGTGTTTCTAGGACTTGGGAAGCTTATGGGGCTGCAGCAGTTCCTTCCAAGGAGACAATCTGCAGACAGGAGAAATGTGTTGGGAGCTGCCATTCAAGTGGTGCTGCCAGCTTTGCCTCTCTTTCTCATGAAGCCTCAAGGTCTCTGAGGTGGACAGCTGGTTGGCTTGGGAGCACAGTGGACAGAAGCCTAGAAAGTAACTCTTCTGTGGAAGAAGTGGTAGGGAAGTTTTCCCAGCTGACAGACCTTAATTCCTTTTCATTCTTGTAGCCCAGGAAGCTGAAATAGCTGCTAGGAGTGCCAATGCCCTGGCACTTCTGCATGCTGCAGTCTGGAAGGACCTTGTACAACGCTCAGTTATTTGCAGTGCAGCTTTGGGGCAGTAGTGGCATCTGTCCTGGAGGTTTTGGTCAGGGTGGCTGGAGAGCAGCCAGGCAGAAAAGGACCTGGGGGGACTGGTTGACAGCAGCTGAACAAGAGCCAGCAGTGTGCCCAGGGGGCCAAGAAGGCCAATGGCATCCTGGCCTGCATCAGGAACAGTGTGGCCAGCAGGAGCAGGGAAGTCATTCTGCCCTGTGCTCAGCACTGGTGAGGCCACACCTTGAGTCCTGTGTCCAGTTCTGGGCTCCTCAGTTTAGGAAAGATGTTGAGTTGCTGGAAGGTGTCCAGAGAAGGGCAACAAAGCTGGGGAGGGGTCTGGAGCACAGCCCTGTGAGGAGAGGCTGAGGGAGCTGGGGTTGCTTAGCCTGGAGAGGAGGAGGCTCAGGGGAGACCTTCTTGCTCTCTCCAACTCCCTGAAGGGAGGTTGTAGCCAGGTGGGGGTTGGTCTCTTCTGCCAAGCAAGCAGCACCAGAACAAGAGGACACAGTCTCAAGCTGTGCCAGGGGAGGGTTAGGCTGGATGTGAGGAAGAAGTTCTTCATAGAAAGAGAGATTGGCCATTGGGATGTGCTGCCCAGGGAGGTGGTGGAGTCCCCATCCCTGGAGGTGTTTAGGAAGAGCCTGGCTGAGGCACTTGGTGCCATGGTTTAGTTGATCAGATGGTGCTGGGTGAGAGGTTGGACTCAATGATCTCTGAGGTCTTTTCCAACCTGCTTAATTCTGTATTCTGTATTTTTTCCTTCAGCTGGACTGTGACCAGAGACCTCTGTAAGGAGGTGAGGCAGGCTTGTTTCTCTGGCTTCTTTGTTGTGGGGTTTGGGCTTTTTGCCCTTTGACATGCAGACACAGTTTGCTTCTTGAGTGCTCCCTGTTCACCACAAGCCAAGCAATCTGTCCCTAACCAAGCTGCAGAAAGCAGCATTCCCAGCTTCTTGAGCAGCTGCTTTTCACTTCTTTGAAGCTTTTAGAGGCACTTTCCCATGAAGCTGCAGGTACAGTTATTTTATTGTTGGGGTTTTCTTTACAAGGCCACTGGAAAAACTTGAAGAAAACCAAACCAAATGAGTCTGGCACAAGGAGAGTTTTCTTTCTCCTTTTCTCCTCTTCCCCCCCAAGCTTCTATCTAGTAACCATTCCTGTTCTTCGTGGTGGTTTTCTGGTAATTGTTGCCAGATTTGTTTCTGAATATTTAATAAGTCAACCTCTTAGGTCCTTTTCAGCTCTCTCTCATCATCTGCAGTGTA
Organism: Dryobates pubescens; assembly: GCF_014839835.1. Lineage (NCBI taxonomy): Eukaryota > Metazoa > Chordata > Aves > Piciformes > Picidae > Dryobates > Dryobates pubescens. The sequence continues at coordinate 10,931,387 of NC_071614.1, read as the reverse complement.
TCTGCTTGATGAAAAGCTTCCTGAGGTTGTGGCCAAGCCACACAGATGACAGTGCTGCTGCTGGGAGCTGGTGAGCCACTATTTACATTGTCAGATAGAAACAACATGGACCTAGGAGGCTCCAAGCCTGGAAGTGCTGAAAGCCAGGTTGGCTGGGGCCTTGAGCAGGCTGATGGAGTAGGAGGTGTCCCTGCCCATGGCACAGAGTTAGTATTAGATGGTCTTTAAGGTCTCTTCTGACCCAAATCATTGTCTCATTCTGTAACTTGAGGCCTAGGTTCAGAACACAGAATTAACTAGGTTGGAAAAGACCTTTGAGATTGTCAAGTCCAGCCTATCACCCAACACCATCTGATCAACTAAACCAAGCACCCCATCCAGTCTCTTCTTAAACACTTCCAGTGATGGTGTCTCCACCACCTCCCTGGGCAGCACATTCCAATGGCCAATCTCTCTTGCTGGGAAGAATTTCTTCCTAACCTCCATCCTAAACCTTCCCTGGTGCAGCTTGAGACTGTGTCCTCTTGTTCTGATGCTGGTTTCCTGGGAGAAGAGACTGTCAGTCTCAGTTTTGGGCCCTTCACTCCAAAAAGGACATTGAGTGGCTGGAGTGGCTCCAGAGAAGGGCAACAAAGCTGGGGAAGGGTCTGGAGAACAGGGCTGGGGAGGGGCAGCTGAGGGAGCTGGGGGTGTTTAGTCTGGAGAAGAGGAGGCTGAGGGGAGACCTCATTGCTCTCCACAGCTCCCTGAAAGAAGGTTGGAGCCAGGTGGGGTTTGGTCTCTTCTCCCTGGTATCAGGTGAAAGAATAAGAGGAAAGGACCTCGAGTTACTCCAGGGGAGGTCTAGGTTGGAGTTCAGGAAAAATATCTTTGCTGCAAGAGTGGTCAGGGCTTGGAACAGGCTGCCCAGGGAGTCCCCATCCCTGGAGGTGTTCAAGAAATGTGTGGCCCTGCCACTGTGGGACATGGTTTAATGGTCACAGTGGTGTTGGGTTGATGGTTGGACTCAACTCTCTTGGAGGCTTTTCCCAAGCAAAACAATTCTATGATTCTTTGGCTTTTTTAATGTGCCTAAAGCTGAGCAGAAGCCTTGACCATGTTTTGTTGTGACAGATTAACAGCTGTGCTTTAACATGCTGCTTTCCTTGGTTGCTTTACTCCACTGAGCTCTAAAGGGCAGTGGAATCATAGAATCTGTAAGGTTGGAAAAGACCTCAGAGAGCAGGTGACAGCAGTCCTCCCAGTGACACTCCTTTTGTCTCACATGCAAGCCTGCATTCCAGTGCCTGGTCCTTAGGCTTCATGCTACCAAAAAGCAGCTCCCTGCAGACCCTGTCTGAAATGATGCAGGATGGCAAACTTGAGAGGGATGCTCAGACTTGGACTTTTAAGCGTCCCAATACATCTGAGGCAGGATTTACTAGGCTTAAGCCTTCTCATGTAGAATAAAGAATGGTTTTGACAAACACTCTCTAGTTCAAGGAGCAGAACATTTGTAATGCATTCATGATAACATGGCAAAACATCCCGAGCAGTAAACAACATTCCATTCTTCAGAGATGAAAGGAGGCCTTTGAAACTGAAAGCAAGTACAAGATGGCCTGAGGCTGCTGTGCATTTTGGGCATCTTTAAAACCATCTTTTTGGGCAACCTGTCTGAGCATAATTTAAGCAGGCAGGGTGTGCTTTTCTCATCTCAAATGGCAAACACAGACAGCTTTGCTCTCAAGTAGTCTTAAATGTCAGAGCTTCCTGACTATGCCGTGGCAAGGAGGAGAGCTGTGCATAATACTCCTGTGGCCATTTATTTCTGTGGGTTTTTGTAAGCTTAATATCTGGGTAGACAGGTGTGATGGAAGGAGTTGCTCCTGAATATGAATCATCCTTTCACAGCATGAATTGAAATCCCTGGTGCTAGCTGCAGCTGGCTTTTTAACTAAGACTTCAACTTTGCTTGGCTGATGTTTGTTGCACGGTGTTTGTGTCTCCTCTGTCCGGCTCAGAGCAAAGCTGGCTCTGTTCAGCTCCTTGTTAGCATTGCCTCTTGCAGTAATTAAAGGAGAGGAATTGTCTCAAGCTGTTATTGAGGTAAACTGAAGCCCAAAGGTGTTTGGGGAGGCAGGGATGAAATAATCAGTTGCAGTATGTGTTTAAAAAGCGAAGCTCTGTCAGGAACTCTGTTGCATATTTGCTTTGCTTTATTTAGTCAGTACCAAAGTGTAATGGGAGCTGGAAGAGTGCAGCTCAGCAGGCTGGGTTGGTATGGATCTGCTGCCTTTTGTTACAGCAATAGTAAGTGTTAAGGGCTAAGAAAACATCCCAGGCTTCCTTTCTCCACAAATGAGTATCTGCTTCACCCTGGGCGTATCCTGGGCTGCATCAAAAGCAGTGTAAGCAGCATGACAAGGGAGAGGATTCTGCCCTCTGCTCTCCTCTGCTCTGCTGAGACCCCAGCTGCAGCACTGCATCCAGTTCTGCTGCCCCCACCACGAGAAGGACCTGGAACTGCTGGAGCAGGTCCAGAGGAGGCCATGAAGGTGATCAGAGGGCTGAAGAACCTCTGCTATGGGGATAGGCGATGAGAGAGTTGGGGCTGTTTGGCCTGGAGAAGAGAAGGCTCTGGGGAGACCTTAGAGCAGCCTTCCAGTACCTGCAGGGACTACAGGAGAGCTGGGGAGGGACTTTGGACAAGGGCTTGGAGTGACAGGACAAAGGGCAATAGATTGAAGTTTGAGGAGGGCAGATTTAGCCTGGAGATTAGGAAGAAATTCTTTGGAGTGAGGGTGGTGAGAGGTCGCTCAGGGAGGCTGTGGATGTCCCCTCCCTGCACATGTTCAGGGCCAGGTTGCATGAGGCCTTGAGCAACCAGGGCTGGTGGAAGGTGGGTTGGAACTAGATCTTTATGGTCCCTTCCAACCCAACCCATTCCATGAATCAATGAACTGGGATGGTTCTATGGCCCTAGGTATCTACACCCTCTGTACTCTGCCACCTTTGCTCCTCTTCTAGAAAATCTTTGTCCTGGGATTGCTGGATGCCTGCTTCCTGCACGTTCCTCCTGTCTTGTTCTCTGACTTCTACTGTCAATCATTTGGAACCTAAAAGCAGTATAAAAGGAGTGAAGTATATCTTGCCATGATTATTGCTTGAATTGGCAGCAGAGGCAAATCCATGAAGGCCATGGATTGGGGAAAAGAAAAGTGAAACTCATGTTCTAGGCTTAATTAAATAACAGCAACCACCAACTAAACACACAAGGAGGAAAAACCCCCTCAGTGTTAATTCTTTTCCCCTTCTGATTGGAAACAGTGGGATGGGTTCACACTTTTTCTTCCCTGCAACTTAACATTTGAATGGTATTGTTCAGAAAGAGTAATTGGAGGCAGCCCTGGTAGGGGAATCCCTCTGTCATGAAAATGTGTTAATTGGAGCCACTTTTATTCCAGAGGTGCTAATATCTTCATCTCTCTCCTTCTGGGCCCTCTGGACACTTGGATGTGATGAGTGAGAGGCCTTTGGATTGCATTCCTAAGTGGGTTTTGGTTTGTGTATGTGTTATCCACTTCTTTCTGCCTTTTTTGGGGGGCCATGTCATGAGCAGTGCTGCAGCAGCGCAGGCTGGGAGGTGGTCTGCTGGAGAGCAGCCCTGTGGAGAGGGACCTGGGGGTCCTGGTGGATAACAAGTTCTGCCTGGGACAGCAATGTGCCCTGGTGGCCAAGAAGGCCAATGGGATCCTGGGGTGTATTAAGAAGAATGTGTCCAGGTTCTCCTCCCCCTCTGCTCTGCCCTGCTGAGACTGCATCTTGAGTACTGTGTTCAGCTCTGGGCTCCCCAGTTCAAGAGGGACAGGGATCTGCTGGAGAGAGTCCAGCAGAGGGCTACAAGGATGATGAGGGGACTGAGCACTGCCTGGTGAGGAGGGGCTGAGGGACCTGGGGCTTTTTAGTCTGGAGAAGAGAAGGCTGAGAGGGGATTTAATCAATGTTTATAAGAATCTGAGGGCTGGGGGTCAGGAGGGAGGGGACAGGCTCTGCTCACTTGCTCCCTGGGATAGGACAAGGAGCAATGGATGTAAGCTGCAGCACAGGAGGTTCCACCTCAACACAAGAGCAACTTCTTTACTGTGAGGGTCACAGAGCCCTGGAGCAGGCTGCCCAGAGAGGTTGTGGAGTCTCCTTCTCTGGAGTCTTTGCAGCCCTGTCTGGATGTGTTCCTGTGTGACCTGTGCTGGATTCTATGGCCCTGCTCTGGCAGGGAGGGTGGACTGATCACTTTGGGTCCCTTCCAACCCCTGACATCCTGTGAGCTGTGAACAGTACTGAGTGAAAGGGTGGGAAGACTGAAAACTTAACTCATCCTGAAAGGGGAGAACACTGCTAAAGCAAGTGGGGAAAAGTCAGCTTGAAGCCCCAGGTCTATCCCAGTTCTGTGTTCTGTTTCATAGCTTTTCCTGGTTGGTAACATGCCCCAGAATGCTTTCAATGCTGAGAAACACTCAGGGATTATTTGGGATTAAGTTCTGCTGCTTTTCTGATGACAAAGCTGTTTTGCAAAGAGCTCTCTCTCACTGTTTGACAGCCCTTGCAGGTATTTAAAAGTTTCTTCCTGTGAGGAAACAGGCTGTGCCTCTGAGTCCTTAAACTTCCTCTCCTTGTATCCAAAGGCCCACCAGGTCCCAGGTCATCTTTGGCCTTGGGCTGAAAGCAGTGTAACACATAAGGGGGGAAACAAGTCTAGATGTGGTTTGGAAAATAGCAGTAAGAGACTGGTGGTGCCCAGAGATGGATAAGGAACATTAGGGATAATCAGAGAATCAGCCAGGTTGGAAGAGACCTCCAAGATCATCCAGTCCAACCCAGCCCTATCCAATCAACCAGACCATGGCACCAAGTGCCTCATCCAGGCTCTCCTTGAAGATCTCCAGGGACAGTGACTCCACCACCAACCTGGGCAGCACAACCCAATGGCCAGTCTCTCTTTCTGGGAAGAACTTTCTCCTCACCTCCAGCCTAAACTTCCCCTGGCACAACTTGAGACTGTGTCCTCTTGTTCTAGTGCTGCTTGCCTGGGAGAACAGACTGGTCCCAACCTGGCTACAACCTCCTTTCAGGCAGTTGTTGAGAGCAAGAAGGTCTCCCCTGGGCCTCCTCTTCTGCAGGCTAAGCAACCCCAGCTCCCTCAGCCTCTCCTCACAGGGCTGTGCTCCAGACCCCTCCCCAGCCTTGTTGCCCTTCTCTGGACACCTTCCAGTACCTCAACATCTCTCTTGAATTGAGTAGCCCAGAACTGGACACAGTCAGCACTGGTTAGGCCATACCTTGAGTACTGTGTCCAGTTCTGGGCTACTCAAGAGCAAACTTGTCATCTTCTCTTCTAGGACTAAGTCTCTGCCACATCTGATCATTGCTAGCAGAACTTAAGCTTAGCCTTCTTGCTTTTAAGCCTGTTGACTAAACATATCCTGTGGGGGGGTCTCTGAGGAGACCTTACAGCTACATTTCAGTGTCTGAAGGTGACCTATGGGAAGGCTGGGGAGGGACTGTTTAGAAGGGCCTGTGGCAAAAACATGAGGGGCAATGGTTTGAAACTGGAGCAGGGCAGATTTGGGTTGGACATCAGAAGGAAGTTCTGCACAGTGAGGGTGGTGAAATACTGGAACAGGTTGTCCAGGGGTGTGGTTGAGGCCCCATCCCTGGAGACATTCAAGATCAGACTTGATATGGCCCTGGGCAGCCTGCTCTTGTTGGAGGTGTCCCTGCTGACTGCAAGGGGCATTGGACAAGATGACCTTTGAGAGTCCTTTCCAACCCAATGCAGCCTGTGATTCTGTAAGCTTTGGAAATGCTCTTTAGGCTGACCTAGGAAGAGCTAAGCCTTTGACCAACAAGTTCTTTTCTGTAGAATGAAAGAAGCCTCCCCCCCTGCCAGAGCAGGAGCAGAGAATCCAGCACTTTCCAGATGGGTCTGGAAAGTCTCCAGAGAAGGAGACTCCACAACCTCTCTGGGCAGCCTGCTCCAGTGCTCTGGGACCCTCACAGTGAAGAAGTTCATCCTTGTGTTGAGGTGGAACCTCCTGTGCTGGAGTTTCTATCCATTGCCCCTTGTCCTATCCCAGGGAGCAAGTGAGCAGAGCCTGTCCCCTCCCTCCTGACCTCCAGCCCACAGATATTTATAAACATTCATTAAATCCCCTCTCAGTCTTCTCTTAACACCCCCAGGGCTCTCAGCCTCTCTTCACCAGGCAGTGCTCAGTCCCCTCAGCATCCTGGTAGCTCTCCCTTGGACTCTCTCGAGCAGATCCCTGTCCTCCCTGAACTGAAATCATTTGGGAATGCTCCTGCTGGCCACACTCTTCCTGATGCAGGCCTGGATGCCATTGGCCCTCCTGGCTGCCTGGGCACACTGCAGGCTCATGTTCAGCCTACCATCAACCAGCACCCCCAGGTCCTTCTCTACCTGACTGCTCTCAGCCACTCTGACCCCAGCCTGTAGCACTGCCTGGGGTTGTTGTGGCCAATGTGCAGAACCTGGTACTTGGATGTGTTCAATCTCATGCCTTTGGCCTCTGCCCATCTGCCCAGCCTGTCGAGGTCCCTCTGCAGAGCCTCTCTACCCTCCAGCAGATCAACTCCTGCCCCCAGCTTGGTGTCGTCAGCAAATTTACTGATGATGGACTCGATGTGCTCATCCAGATCATCAATAAAGATGTTCAAGAGCATGGGGCCCAGCACTGATCCCTGGGGCACACCACTGGTGCCTGGCTGTCAGCTGGATGTGGCACCATTCACCACCACTCTCTGGGCTCGGCCCTCCAGCCAGTTCCTAACCCAATGCAGTGTGCTCCCATCATGTAAGTAATAAGTTCAGAGCCAGAGCACAAAACTTCAGAGGATTCCCTGTGTCTCTTTCTGTCTCCCATCACCCTCTTTCTGTCTCTCTATCACCCATTGCCCCAGCCCAGAGCTCTGTAGTGATACAGGAGGGATTTTTTTTTCTCTTTGCATGAGCATAACACACAGAATCACAGAATTGTTTGGGTTGGAAAAGACCTCCAAGATCATCCAGCCCAACCATCAACCCAACACCACCGTGGCCCTAAGTGCCATGGCCACAGGTTTCTTGAACACCTCCAGGGATGGGGACTCCACCACCTCCATGGGCAGCCTGTGCCAATCCCTGACCACTCTAGCAGCAAAGACATTTTCCTGATGCTCAACCTAAACCTTCCCTGGAGTAACTTGAGGCCCTTTCCTTTTCTTCTATGCCCTGATACCAGGGAGAGAGCACCAATTCCTACCTCACACCAACCTCCTGGGAGCTACAGAGAGCAATGAGGTCTCCCCTCAGCCTCCTCCACACTAAACACCCCCAGGTCCCTCAGCTGCCCCTCACCAGCCCTGTTCTCCAGACCCTTTGACAGCTTTGGTGCCCTTCTCTGGACCTGCTCCAGCACCTCAGTGTCTTTCTCTGCACACAGGAGTCTGTCTGCAGGCTCTTGATTTCAGTTTCTGCCTTTTATTCAAGCTATTGGACAACTGAAGAGTCAGCAGCATGGTCATACCTCTGGGGAAGAGAGGAGCCAGAAGTGTTCCTGCAACCATAAACTATGGCTTCAGCATCTTACTTACCTGCTGCAGGAGCAAAGCCTGGCCCTGTTAGCCAGGGAATTTCCCTTTCAGCACTCAGATTCCTGGCTGCTGTCACTCTGGGAGATACATTTGATGGGGGAAGTGGTGACTTCCCCTACACTGGACAGTTTAAGTACTCAGCTTGACAGGCTGCTGGGCCAGAGCTTTTACTCTGTACTGTTACCAGATGATCACTGGTTAGGCCACACCTCAATTACTGTATCCCTCAATTTAAGAAGGACATTGAGACACTTCAATGTGTCCAGAGAAGAGCAATAGGGCTGGGGAGAGGTCTGGAGCACAGCCCTGTGAGGAGAGGCTGAGGGAGCTGGGGTTGCTTAGCCTGGAGAAGGGGAGGCTCAGGGGAGACCTTCTTGCTCTCTACAACTCCCTGAAGGGAGGTTGTAGCCAGGTGGGGGTTGGTCTCTCTCCCAGGCAAGCAGCACCAGAACAAGAGGACACAGTCTCAAGCTGTGCCAGGGAAGTTGAGGCTGGAGGTGAGGAAAAAGTTCTTCCCAGAAGGAGGAATTGGCCATTGGGATGTGCTGCCCAGGTTGGTGGTGGAGTCCCCATCCCTGGAGGTGTTCAAGAGGGGATTGGATGTGGCACTTGGTGCCATGGTTTAGTTAGTCAGGAGGTGTTGGGTGACAGGTTGGACTTGATGATCTCTGAGGTCTTTTCCAACCTTATTGATTCTATGATTCTGTGATCATCAGGGTCCCTTCCCACCTAGCATTCTCTTTTTTCCCCTCACATGAACAGTCAAAAATCTCCTCAGCTGCCATTCACACGCTTCAGCAATGCACTCCACTGGCCCCTGTCTTGCCTCCTGTGCTCTGGAGATGAACTTAATTCTTCTGTGTGAAAGATATCAGCAATTTAAATGACTAATTGCACCCTGGCTTTAGGCTGAACATATTGGGAAGGCACCGACGCTGATGACATGTGAAGGGGTCAAGAGATTTATCATTTACTTGACAATGCATTGCTTAAAATGATGTGGCAAAGAGCCAGAAAATCTCAGCTTAATAATTGTCTATTAACTAAGATGACATATTTGTCTAGTGTTCATTACCTCCAGGTACAGATGAAGCAGCTGATGTGGCCACACGGAGCGACATGCGTAGATGGAGCTGGGGCACAGGAGGGGATGAACTGACATCACATTGCCAGGCATTTGTTTCAGGATGTAAAACATGCTGCCTACAGTTGAAAGGACTTGTAGGAATGTTGCAATGAAATCTGAGGGGGGGGGATGGGGAAAGGAGTAGTTGAACAGTGTTCTCTGTCAGAGAATCCTGGCGGCTTCCTGAGGCCTCTTTGTATGCTGAAAGCATGAGGGGCAGTGGCTTGGAGCTGGGATAGGGGAGATTGAGACTGGAGATTAGGAGGAGATTCTTTAGAGTGAAGGTGGTGAGACACTGGAACAGGTTGCCCAGGGGGGTTGTGGATGTCTCCTCCCTAGAGGTGTTCAAGGCCAGGCTGGATAAGGCCTTGAGCATCCTGGGCTGGTGGGAGGTGTCCCTGCCCATGGCACTGGGGTTGGAACTGGATGATCTTTAAGGTCCTTTCCAACCCAAACCACTCTGTGATCATGAATAGACATGTGTGCTTTCATGTCCACGAGCTGGAAATAGAGATCTTGGCTTGATCTACCCTAATGTTCTATAAGAGTTTAGAGAAATAATCCCCCAAACCCCAACCACCTAAACACAACCAATCTCATTAAAAAATCATCACAGAATAGGTTGGGTAGGAAGAGACCTTAAAGATTATCCAGTTCCAACCTGCTGCCAGGGGCAGGGACACCTCCCACCAGCCCAGCTTGCTCAAGGCCTTATCCAGCCTGGGCTTGAACACCACCAGGGAGGAGCATCCCCAGCCTCCCTGGGCAACCTGTGCCAGTGTCTCACCACCCTCACTGGAAAGAATTTCTTCCTAATCTCCAGTCTAAATCTTCCCTCTTCCACCTTCAATCCATTGCATTGCTCCTCATCCTGTCACTATAGACCCATGTAAACAATCCTTCCCCAGCTCTCCTATACTGGAAGGCTGCTCTAAGGTGTCCCTGGAGCATTCTCCTCTCCAGGCTGAACAGCCCCCACTCCCTCAGCCTGTCCCCACACCCTGTCCCCACACACTCATAACCATTGAGTGATGAGGGGTTTCAGTGCTGTGACTGTGGCAGTGTTTCTGTCAGACTGAGCCTTGTTAGACTCAGCATCAGCATCACCAAAGTCATTCCAACTTCCTTCTCTTTGCTAAAAGTACCTCAATCAGGTACCTTTCTGTACAAACAAAGCTGTCACAGTTCTGGCAGAGTCTCTTCTTCCCCTCTGCTGCTGTGGGAGTCCAAGTGAAGCATTTGAGCACTGCACAAAGTGCTAATGGCCTTTCACCTTGTTTTCCTCCTGTGAGACAGGGATGGATGTGTCCAGTGGGAAACTGATGTGCTGGATACCACCCACCTCAGGGTGGCTGTAGGTGACAGAGCTGGGAGGGGGTTGAAGAACCTGGATGCTTTTGCTTCTGTTCACTGAGTGCTCTTAGCACCTTTCACCATGTCTCTGCTGCTCACAGCTGTCATTTTGCAGGGCAGATGTCACTGAATACTATCCTGTGACTTCACTTCCTTCTGCTGGTGGGATTTGTATGGTGTGGAGCGGAGCTGCAATGGCAGTTTGAGCTCTTGGGATCTTGGTTCTGGGACAGGGACATGTTTGTGCCACACCAAGAATTGAAAGGAGAACTACTGGCTTGACATTTAACATGAGACAGAGCACCTTGCTCCCTCCGAGTGCCCCACTTCTCAAGAGTTTGAAGCTGTGAGTGTGGTTGGTGTGAAGCCATTGAATTTGAGAGGGGAGCTCCACCAGGAACAGCTCACTGAGCCTGACCCAGACTTGGTGGGAAGGAAAGTATCTGCTGCCCCCTCTGAGCTTTGTATCAGGGCCTGTAGAATAGCTCTGATCAGCTTTGATATCCTTATTAGTCCCTATGATCCAGATTTGTGGATCACATGCTCCAGATACCTTGGGGGCTGGGAGTAAGGGGGTGGGGGTGGTAGCTCAGGTAAGGGAAGGGCCTGGTAGTGAGCTGTAGCTCTGGGTCAACTTCACTCCTGTCTTTCCAGGCTGGTATTTAATTCTCAGTGCAGCCACTGGAGAGAGCTCTGGAGATCTTAAAACAGCTTCCAGGAGGAACCTCTCCACAAAACGAGCTGCACACCAGGTGTGGGACTAAAGCAGAAGCACCACAGTCTCTGCTGCTGCTGCCCAGATCAGTGAGAGCAACTGATCCCCATCAGGTGCTCAAGAATGGATCCAGCCTGCAAGGATCAGGAAAGGGTGACAGCATGTTGGCAAAGCTGCTGGTTGGATTTGGCTCTGAGGGCTGGCTGAAAGCAGGACTGCAGCTGTTGTGGCCTCCTGGGGCTGGTTTTAAGCCAGCTGGTGGCCTTGGTGCTGTGAAGGGTCATGCAGCACCTTGCTGGCTTACCAACAGGGTCTGTCAGCTCCTGATCCCCAGGCTCACTGCTGGTTACCCCTTCAGGGCTGCATGTCTGTGTGGCATTTGCCTTTGAGAAGGAAAGTGTGGTGCCTGGGGTTCAGTGAAGGGCAGGAACTGCAGGGCATGGCTGTCATCAAGAGATGATGAAAAGAGGGAAAAATCCCAAGAAGCTGGTAGTTAAGCACAGATAAGTAGATGCTGCAGAAGAAGGTGCAGGCTGGTCCCAGTACCCTTGGCTAGGATTGGTTCTACAGGGGTGCATTTCATGTTCCCTTATCTTTGCACTTCCCTGTGGCCTAGTTGCAAAGCAGCATTTGTCAGCTCCCCTCAGAGGAGGCTCACACAGCTGCCTTAGGGCTGGCTGAAGGCTTTTGCAGTGAAGAGTCCTCCAGAATAACAAGATGGCAAGTGGTGGCTGCCCAGCTGGGAGGAACAGAGGGCTGGAGCAACTCTTCTGTGGAGACAGACTGAGGGAGCTGAGGCTGTTCAATCTGGAGAAGAGAAGGCTCCAAGGAGACCTTATTGTAGCCTTCCAGTATCTGAAGGGGGCTACAAGAAAGCTGGGGAGGGACTTTTGAGGGTGTCAGAAAGTGATAGGACTGGGGAGGGGGATGGAACAAAGCTAGAAATGGGGAGATTCAGATTGGATGTGAGGAAGAAGTTGTTCCCCATGAGGGTGGTGAGAGCCTGGCACAGGTTGCCCAGGGAAGTGGTGGAAGCCTCATCCCTGGAGGTGTTTGAAGGCCAGGCTGGATGTGGCTGTGAGCAACCTGCTGTAGTGTGAGGTGTCCCTGCCCATGGCAGGGGGGTTGGAAGTGGATGATCCTTCAGGTCCCTTCCAACCCTAACAATTCTATGATTCTATGAATGTAATGGAGATGTCTGGAAGCAAGGAGTGGGCTGGTGTTGTCCTGACCAGGATATTTAAGCCTCTGTGCAGGAAGGGCTACATGAGATGTAAAGGAGAGCACTGCTGACTGTTGCCTAGGGCCAGGCAAGACTGACCTGCTGCCCAATGGGAAGTTGCTCTGAGAACTGAGCAGCAGTGTCCTTGTGTCAGCTGGAGAGCTCATTGCTGGGTGTTTCTTAAATAAGGTCTTGGATGTTAACAGAGGCACCTGTGGTGGTTCATTTTGATGTGCAGATGGCATCTTAACTTCAAGTGTTTGCTCTTCTGGTTCTGTACATGTTTCATTGCAAAAAGACAGGCAGGACATCACCCTCCATTGCCTGGGCCAAAGTACAACCATGAGGGAGCAGTGTGGAGGACAATAGCTAAATGTAGTGCTCACCCCCATACAAACTTAGCTCAGAGAGAGCTCTGCAGCACAGTCCCAGTCTGGACTGCAATGACCTAAGCTGTCTGCTGACTTGTTTAATTTCAGCCCATCATAGAATTGTCAGGGTTGGAAGGGACCTCAAGGGTCATCCAGTTCCAACCCCCCTGCCATGGCCAGGGACACCTCACACTACAGCAGGTTGCTCACAGTCACATCCAGCCTGGCTGCAAACACCTCCAGGGATGAGGCTTCCACCACCTCCCTGGGCGACCTGTGCCAGGCTCTCACCACCCTCATGGGGAACAACTTCTTCCTCACATCCAATCTGAATTTACCCACTTCTAGTTTTGCTCCATTCCCCCCAGTCCTATCCCTCCCTGACACCCTCCAAAGTCCCTCCCCAGCTTTCTTGTAGCCCCCTTCAGATACTGGAAGGCCACAATTAGGTCTCCTCAGAGCCTTCTGTTCTCCAGACTGAACAGCCCCAACTCCCTCAGTCTGTCCTCATAGGATAGGTGAGAGAAGGACCTTCTCCTTTAGCTTGGATGTGGTAGCAGCTCTTGGTTTAGATGTGTTCAGTAACTAACCAGAGAGCCCCTGGCCCCTGCAGTGCTGCACTTGGTACCTCTGCTAAGCTGGTGTGATGCCACCTGAAACGTCCTGCTGGGAGCTGGCTGTCAGCGCACAGGAGCCCAGGACAGGCTTTGGCTTTGGATGTGGTGTTGCAGCATACCGTGGCTTCATGCCCCTGTACTGGGCATGCTGGGTAAGAATGTAAGAATAAACAAATCCATAACCCTGCCTCAGATGCAGGCAGCTTGGACCTTCTCACACCATCATGCAGCTCCAACAGCTTCCAGAGCAGGCTGGGGGGGGGGGGGTGGTCTGTGCTGGCTGCATCCTTCTGGTAAGGGAGCGAGCAGGACTGAGGTGGCCTTGCCTGGCCTCTTTCTCAAGGTAAGATTTCTAGTCTAATGACTGTTTAGAGAGAAAAATACTTTCACCCCAGTAAAGTTCTTTGAATTATAAAGGGCATTGCTGATGGGTTGCAGGAACCCCTTGGGCTTTGTTTCATTTATAACACCGCCTCCAGGCCTTCTGCTGCATCCTGTTGGACTGACCTCCTTTTCAACCCGCGCTGGCAGCTGCATTGCAGAGCTCTCCGTCTCGTTGGGTTGGTTGGGTTTGGTTTATTTTTGTGGGTTGGGTTTTGGGGTTTTTTTTTCCCCTTTTCCCTGGATCCTTCAGGGTTGTCATATGACAAACTTGAACTGTGACCCTTTTGTGTCTTTAGCAGGCCGGCAGTGCCCAGTCGGAGCGCCGTGGCCGGCAGTCCCGCTCCCCACAGCACGCCTTTGTTCCAGGCCATTTAACAAACTGAAAGTTCCAAACGATGGCAGTTCAGAGTGTTTAACAGTATCGACTGCAAAGCAGATGAAATGCTGCTGAATGCCCTGCCTGCTGCTGCTGCTGCTGCTAGCAAGAAATACAGCTTCCATTTCTGCAATGTGCCCTGGCTTCTCTGGCCTGGCTCTCTGCTGAATCTCTTGCTGTGGTCCTCTTTGGGTTTGCTTTATTTCTCTTTTCACTTCATCCATCTCAATGCTTCCCCCCACCCTAACAGCAGCAGCAGTCACTGCTCCATCCAGCCCTGCACTGGTAGTGGTTTCTAATAGATGGGAGCAGGGTATTTTTGGTTTGGAGGGGGTTGTTTGTTGGGTTTTTGGTTTGGGTTGGGTTTTTTGTGGGGTTTTGTTTTGGTTTGCTTTGTTTTTTGCAACAAAGCTGGGGAGGAGTTTGGAGCACAGCCCTGTGAAGAGAGGCTGAGGGAGCTGGGGTTGCCTAGCCTGGAGAAGAGGAGGCTCAGGGGAGACATCATTGCTCTCTCCAACTCCCTGAAGGGAGGTTGTAGCCAGGTGGAGGTTGGTCTCTTCTCCCAGGCAACCAGCACCAGAACAAGAGGACACAGTCTCAAGCTGTGCCAGGGGAGGTTTAGGCTGGAGGTGAGGAAGAAGTTCTTCCCAGAGAGAGTAATTGGCCATTGGAATGTGCTGCCCAGGGAGGTGATGGAGTCATCATCACAGGAGGTGTTTAGGAAGAGCCTGGATGAGGTACTTGGTGCCACGGTTTAGTTGATCAGATGGTGTTGGGTGATAGGTTGGACTCGATGATCTCTGAGGTCTTTTCCAACCTGGTTTATTCCATTCCATTCCATTCCATTCCATTCCATTCCATTCCATTCCATTCCATTCCACTCTACTCTACCCTACTCAACTCTACCCTACTCTACTCTATTCTATTCTATTTCAATGCTTTCCTCCCTAACAGCAGCAGCAGTCACTGCTCCATCCAGTCCTGCCCTGGCAGTTGTTTCTAATAGATGGGAGGAGGCTTTTTTTTTTGGGGGGGGGGGGTTGGTTTTGGTGGTTTCTGTTAACCAGATTTCTCTAAGCAAAGTGGGCAAAGCCATTTTTGCTGAAGTCTTGCAGAGAGTGTTAGGGTAAGAACTGATACAGTTAACACAGCAGCCAAGCAACACCATCATCATCTCCAAGTGGTGTTGATGCTGGCAGGCATTGCCTGGCTGAAGTTACAGAGACTGAGCACTTGTGTTTGTACAAATTGCATTCATTACCAGCAACCCTCCAGTAGTGATAAGAGACTGGCTGTGCAGCAGAGATTGGCTCCAAGATAAGTAGCCAGTCTATTGTGCAGCTCATGGTAATCTTCCTCCTCCCCACCCCTAATAATAAATCTTGGGGCATTTTGGAATGCGTGGGGGTTGCTCATTCCAGTAGCCTGAATGCAGAACTGCTAAGCAGCAGCAGCAGCAGCTCCTACCACTTGTGCTTTTGTAACCAGCAGAGGCAGCCAGCTGGGATGGATAGGCTCAGGCACAATGCTCTCAACATGCAGGTGCTCTGACTCCCTGCATTTGTTGTCCCCCTGAAGGACAATGCACAGGTGATGGCCAGGGTAAGAGTGTCTCCTGGACATATTTCAGGGCTAGAGCACACTCACAGTGATGGTTTTCTTCAGGAAGAGATGGGAACAGCTGGAGCCTGGGTGTTTGCAAGTGGTACATCCATGAGCCATGCACAGCCTGGGGCTCTGCATAGGAGCTTCAGCCTGGAGAAGAAGTCCCCAGAGGACTGGCTGAGTGAACTAGGATTGTGCAGCCTGGAGAAGAGGAGGCTGAGGGGAGACCTCATTGCTCTCTACAGCTCCCTGAGAGGAGGTTGCAGTGAGGTGTGAGTTGGGCTCTTCTCCCTAATCTCAGGTGATAGAAGGAAAGAAAATGGCCTGAAATTGTGCCAGGGGAGGTTTGTTTTGGAGTGCTGCAGGAGTGGTCAGGGATTGGCACAGGCTGCCCAGGGAGGGGGTGGAGTCCCCAATCCTGGAGGTGTTCCAGAAACCTGTGGCCATGGCCCTTGGGGACATGGTTTAGTGGCCATGGTGGTGTTGGGTTGATGGTTGGGCTCAATGACCTTGGAGGGCTTCTCCAAGCAAAACAGTTCCATGGTTCCATGTAGCTGGTTGTCCTTTCTCAGTGGAAGTGGCTGCAGTGGCACAGGAGTTCTTTGTCTTGCATCCTTTTGGAGAAAGAATTTTCTGGTTGCCTTGACTGCAATGAACCACCAGCTGGCAAGTGCTTGCTTGCTCTTGTGAAGTATCTGATGTGTCTCTGTTACCTGTGGAGCATCTGATGTGTGTCTGTGAAGTACCTGGTGTGTATCTGTAAAGTATCTGGTGTGTGCTTGTGAGGTATCTGGTGTGTATCTGATGTGTATCTGGTGTGTACCTGTGAGTTATCTTATGTGTATCTGATGTGTACCTGTAAAGTATCTTGTGTGCTTGTGAAGTGTCTGATGTGTATCTGGTGTGTACCTGTGGAGTATCTGATGTGTATCTGTAAAGTAGCTGGTGTATACCTGTGAGGTATCTGATGTGTATCTGGTGTGTACCTGTGAAGTCCAAGGACTTCTGGCTTGCTGGGGTTTGGTGTGTAAAGCTGAACATCAGGACACAGTACCACAGTACATCAGAGGTTGGAAGGGACCTGCAGAGATCATGGAGTCCAACCCCCCCTGCCAGAGCAGGGTAGTCCACACAGGAATGCATCCAGACAGGTTTGTAATGTTCACAGGGTCACAGATTGCTCTGAGTTGGAAGGGACCCCCCCAAAGGTCATCTTGTCCACCCCACCTGCAGTCAGCAGGGACACCTCCAACGAGCTGTGTGCGAGCAGGCAGCATGATCCAACTGGTATGGCTAAAACCCTGCATCTCCATGGAATTCTGATTGATTGATGTATTTCTCTCTCTCCCTCCCCCATGTAGGGCTTGAATGGCAATGGAAGTGCTCCTGGATCAGCAGGTTTCAGCCTCTCCAAGCAGCTGCTCTGCCCGAGAATCACCCGCGTCTGTCTCAGGGACTTGATCTTCTGCATGGAGCAAGAGCGGGAGATGAGACGCTCCCTGACCTTGTACCGTGCCCTGCTGAAGTGAGCTGGGGCTGGAGTCCCACCTGGCTCCCTACTGCCAAAGAAAACACTGAAGCATTGTTGCACTCTCCTGACATTCCCATTTCTGGGAGCTGATCCGTTGTAAGGGCAGCTCTTTGTTTACAGATCAATGTTTTTATTGAGGACCTGTAAGCTTAGCACCTGGAGGGGGTTTGATGATCCTTGGCTGAAACCAGCCTGGAAACCAGTCAAAAAACCACTGAGCTGCACACACTGGCACCTGACTACCTGCTTGCATTTAACTGTCTTGATACATGTCCCTGGTTTATGTGTGATGTTGCTTGTCGTACTCCAGAGTCTGCAACAGCTGTTCTCCATGTAGTGCCTTCTGATCCAACCTTATTTAGGGGAGGGGAAAAAACAAACCACAAAACCAAAACACTTTCAAGGCACTTCCCAGCATGACAACTGTGTTTAATCATGAGCCAGCAGTCAACATGCTAATGGATAGCCTGACTCAGCAGCTCCTCACATTCTGAGTTTGGAATTACTCCTGGGATGCTCATTTGTGGAGAGCAAAGTAGCAGGCTGAAGGAATGAGGGGAGCTTTCTCCTCCCCACCTGGCCTGAGCTGCCCTCCTCCTTTCCTCTGGGAAAGTGACCGAGGGAAGGTGAACAAGTTGGCTGTGGTTGTGATTGAGGTACCTGGGACAGTGTGGCTCAGGCATACTTCACTGTTCAGGGAAAGTTTGCAGTTACTAAAGTGGAACACAAGGGGAGAAAGAGCCTAGAAATGAAGGGTAAGCAGAAGGAACAGTTCAGCCTTCTGTAGATACTAAGCCCAGCACTGAGCTCAAGCAGAGATGTAGAAAGAAATGAACAAAGTCAATTTGCTGACTGCAAAAGGGGACAACTTTTGAGATGCACTGGAACCTTGCAGCTGGAGCCCGAAGGGGGAAAGCAGTGTTTGCAAAGCTTGGGGCTCCCTGCTTGGTTCCCAATACTGAGTTCATACCTTAGTGTGACATAACAAGGATCCATCCAAAGAGTGTTTAGACAGCTGCCTGGTTCCCATGCAGTGGTGAGGAGGACTCCAGGTGATTAACACTGGTAGGGTAAGGCAAAGCTTCTTCCTCCTTGCTGGTAAAGACCAGCGTGTGGTGGAAGGAGAAGCCTCCAGATCACTCCCCCCACAAGCCTCCAACCACTTCTTTTCCCACCCATGACACTGCATGGCTGTTTCCCAGGTCTGGTGGGAAAAGGAAAACACACTGGACTGTTTGGAAGGGCTTCCTGCTGAAACTTTGTCCTTTGGAAGGGGCAAGCTCCCTGTGCTGATTTGCCATGCTGCTTCCAAACCTCCCGGCGCCCTCCTCTGTCAGGAACCGCTGGGGATCGTTACCCAATTCACTGAGGTTTGAGTTGGTTAGGGTTTGGTTGGGTTTGTTTTGGGGGGTTTTTTTGTTGTTTCTGTTGAAGCAGTAGTAAACCAATCCAGTTATTGAATGCTGTAAATTAATATATATGTATATATAGCACACACACACACATATATATATAAGAGAAGCAGTACTTAGAGCTCTCGTTTGCAAGCTGTTGATGGCATCGGGCGAAGTTGTTTCCTAACCACAAAATGCTTGGCTTTACTTTTTCTGTAAAGTGCAGCATTTTCCATCTTTCTGTACTGTACCTTCTTGACCAGAGGTTGAAAATTATTTTAAATACTGCATTAAAACAACTATTTTATTAAAATAAACTAAAGCAGGGGGGTTTTGTTTCCTCCAGGTGAGAAAGGCAGCGGCCGAAGCTGTCACCGCCCTGACTGGGAGCGAGCCCCAGCTCTCTGCCCCTCACAGGCATTGGCACCCTTCTGCCCCCACCTCATGTATTCACCAGCAGCATCTCTGTTGGAAGGGGTTTCGACAGAATGAGGTGCCAGAGCAAAGGAGGTGGTTGAATCCCCATCCCTGGAGGTGTTTGGAAGACATGGAGATGTGGTGCTGGGGGATGTGGGTTACAGAATGATAGAGGTTGGGGAGCTTGAAGGTTGTAGCCAGGAGGGGGTTGGTCTCTTCTCTCAGGCAACCAGCACCAGAACAAGAGGACACAGTCTCAAGCTGTGCCAGGGGAAGTTTAGGCTGGAGGTGAGGAGAAAGTTCTTCCCAGAGAGAGTTGTTAGCCATTGGAATGTGCTGCCCAGGGAGGTGGTGGAGTCACCGTCCCTGGAGGTGTTCAGGAGGGGATTGAACATGGTACTTGGTGCCATGGTTTAGTCATGAGGTCTGTGGTGACAGGTTGGACTTGATGATCTTTGAGGTCTCTTCCAACCTTGGTGATTCTGTGATTCTTCTTTTCCAGCCTGGTTAAGTCTGTGATTCTGTACTGGATGAGGCACTCAGGGCCATGGTTTAGTTGATTAGATGGTGCTGGGTGATAGGTTGGACTTGATGATCTCCAAGCTCTTTTCCAGCCTGATTAATTCTGAGATTCTGTGGATTCTGTGACCTCTGGGGAATATCCAGTCCAACTTCCCCACCAAAGAAGGTTCACCCAGAGCATGCTCCACAGGATAGCATCCAGGCAGGTTTTGCAAGTCTCCAGAGATGGACACTTCACCACCTCTCTGGGCAGCCTGTTGCAGTGCTCTACCACCCTCAAAGTAAAGAAGCTCCTCCTCATGTTTAGATGGAACTTCCTGTGTTCAAATTTGTGCCACATTACCCCTTGTCCTGTCACTGGGCTCCACTGAAAAATGCCTGGCCCCCTCCTCCTGACCCCCACCCCTGAAGTGTTTGTAAGCATTTAGTATCATAGTATCGGTCAGGGTTGGAAGGGACCACAAGGATCATCCAGTTCCAACCCCCCTGCCATGGGCAGGGACACCTCACACTAGATCAGGCTGGCCAGAGCCTCATCCAGCCTGGGCTTAAACACCTCCTTTATGAGGTCTGCCCTCAGTCCTCAGGCTAAAAAGCCTCAGGTCCCTGACTCTTTCTTCATAAAAGAGATGCTGTACCTCCCTCACCATCTTTGTAGCCCTTTGCTGTACCCCCACAACCAGTTCCCTGTCCTTGAACCACCAAGTCCAGAGCTGGATGCAAGGCTGCAGATGAGGCCTCACCAGGGCACAGCAGAGGGGGAGGAGAACCTCTCTCAGCCTGTTGGCCACACTCTTCTTGAGCACCAGCCTTGGCAGAGTGAGAGAATGGCTGGAGTTGATGATCTTAAAGGTCTTTCCCAAGCAAAACAATTCTGTGGTCCTATGATTGCTTGGCTTGGGGATGTGCAGGGAGAAGAAGTATCTTTTCAGTTGTCTGATTTCCCCCAGTCCGTCAGCACAGAGGCTGGGTTGGGTTTAGTTGGGTGTGGGTTGGGTCTTTAAACAGCTGGGCAGAGGTGAGGCCTCTGCACATGTCCTGGGAAGCACAGACAGAGGAACCATCTCAGGCTTCAGCAATGTGCAGTGGAAGCATTGTCCTAAATTAATGCCACTCATGCTTAATCAAGTGCAGGTTGGAGAACAAAGAGGAGCATCTGCACGCTGGCCTGTCTCTGTCTTCTTTAAAGCAGCGTGGTGCTGGAATGAAAGGTCCTGAGCTGATAAACACAGAGTGTGACAATGGTTCAGGTGCTCTTGTGGCCTGCCAGCAGCACAGGCTTCATGCTTCCACTGCTGCCATAGCAAATTGCCTCCTGTGCCAGCGGCTCCTCGCTGTGTGCCACTTCTCCCACACACAACACACAGCCCAACCCCCAGACTTGTGTCCTCTAAGGAGGGGCAGATGTTTTCAGAAGGGTTTTCAGGAGGTCTTTGGGCCTAATTTTAGACAGGGACAGATGAGGCTTTGGTGCAAAGGATAAAAATACTTTTCTTCCTCCCAAGGGCTCAGCCTGGCCCTCCTTCCAGTTCAGCTTTGCTTCTGAGAAGAATAAGTGCCCTCTGAAGTGCCTTCGTAGAATCAAAGAAGCGCCATGGCAGGGACTTTAATGATCATGCAGCTCCAAACCCCTGCCATGGGCAGGGACACCTCCTCCCAGCCCAGCTTGCTCAAGGTCCCAGCCAACCTGGCTTTCAGCAATTCCACCCTTGGAGCCTTCATGACCTCTCTGGGTAACCTTTTCCAGTGCCTCACCACCCTCACAGAGAATTTCTTCTAATGTCTAATCTTAATCCAGCTTCTTGCAGTCTGAAGCCATCACCCCTGGCCTGTCACTCCATGCCTTTCTTAAAAGTCCTTTTCCAGCACTCTAGGAGGCCTCCTACATGTACTGTGGAAGGCTTTGTAAAACATTCCTTGGAGACACTTAGGCTTTGCTCAGCCACAGCAAGAGATAAAGGAGGTGACCAGGGGTTCACTTCCCTCCTTTTCCCCAATACTGCTGCCCTTGTGAGAGTCCTCAACCCCAGTCATAAGGTGATGAGCACCACCCCTGCCATTTTGCTCCCTTTCTTGCAGTTCTTGGCACATTCATGTGTTGGGAACCTCACAGCACCAATCCTGCAAGGGGTCTGAAGCTTGCTCTGGGCCCTCATTGCTGTCCAGATGGCCTCCTAGCCCAGGGGCTGTATCTGATGCACTGAGCTGCCTGGGCAGCCATCCCTGCCACTCAAGTATTCAGTCTCTAGACAAGGCAGTGCGTGGGTTGTTGTTGCTGGTTCTTGAGTGCTGCTGTCTCAGCAGCCTGGCATGCCAAGCTGTGTGTGGTGACAAAAGGGACCCTGCTCTCTTTCTCCTCCAGCTGCTTCTTTTCCCCAGTCTCACTCCTGACCCCAGCACTTTGTGCTGCCTCTGACTCCAGCCTTCTTCTGCCCCTGGGACAGACCATAGCTGTGGTGCACTAAGCCCTGCAGCTCTCTTCAAGGTTTAATGAGGAGGTAGCAGGAGCCTGTGAGACCTTGCTGGATGGTTCCTCAAAGCCATTGCACTCTCTTGGCCACCGACAGGAGCAGCTTAAGGCTACTGTTTGCATCAGGTTGTTCCAGGCCCACCTGTGTCCTGCCATGGGAGTGCACTGTGTGCAGCCAAAGGGCTCTCAGCTCTTCCCAAGGCTCATCCCTTTGCTCTGCTCTTTGCTTTCCTCTTCGTTTGTAATCACTGGGCTGAAGAAGGAAAGACTAAAGCAAATGAGGATGTCCTGGAGGGGCAGACAGTCCAAGTGCAGGCCTTGGTGAAATGGGCTTGCTCCCAGCAACTTTTCAAATGAGCTCTGCTGTGTTTCTGAGGCCATGATGCACACAGCGCCTGCACACAGCCCTTTTATCCCAAGTGCTCTGGCTGGAGCCTGCAGCTCTGCAGGTAGCTGTAGTTCCTAGGGAAGCCTTTACTCCTTTGATCAGTGCAAAACTGAGTGCCAAGGCTGAAGTATGTTGCACACTGGACCTCTCTGTTTTGCTGCTTGGCTCATTACCACCTGTCAGTGGCTTGTCCAACCCTGCCGGCCAGGGTCAGGGTTGCACTTGCCAGACAAGGACCCCTTTGGGCTTTGTAGCACTTTGAAGGAATAATAAAGAAACTTTGTCTTTTCCTTCCAGATACATCAGCCCTTGTTCCTACCACCTCTCCTTTCCTCTTCTGCTTACAGGCATGATCTGGCCACTCCTGGCCTGCTCTCTAGCTGCTCTGATGTGTTGGCTGCTAACTTTGCCACTCAGTCTGCCTTCGGGCTGCCCCACTTCAGAGTTCACAGGTAGCCTCCAGACAGCCTGCTTTGGAAAGGGGTTTTGCTGTGAAGAACAGAGGAAGAGGAGGAGCTCCATCCTGGACTTGAAAGTTGAAAGGCTGTTCTGGAGTGGAAGGAGGTGGTGGTGCAGGTCAGCTGATGTCAGCCCCAAGGTTGCCACTTTCTGTGCAGGGAGCAGATCCTCGCAGGACGTTTGTGTTTTGTGGTGGCCAAGCATCCTACCATTAGGTGCTACTTAGAGCAAGAGTTTTCTATAAGGCCCTTGCAGCAGTAGTTGCTTCCCACCTTCCAAGGGATGTTTCCCTGGCAGAGCCACCTCAAGTTCCTGCTGGAGCCCCCACCAGAACCCATCATCCATTCTCTTCCCCAAGCTCTGTCCCACAGCTCTTCCAGATACCTGCTCTGTCGGACTTGATGATCTTTGAGGTCTCTTCCAAGCTTGGTGATTCTGGGTGATTCTGTGTGTGAAAAGTAGGAAAGGGGACAGAGCCATGGCTTGTGTGATCCAGGTGGGCACTGGGTGATAGCCAGACCTGCACTGAGGCCCCAGGGAGTGACCAGTACCTGTTTCTCCAGAGCTCTGCCCACCAATGGTGTCACTGAAGGACTGCCACCCCTGGGGCTGTGCCCCAGTGGGAGAGAGAAAAAGAAGGGTCCTGGCTACTGATAAGGTGAAAAAGTCATCTTGATCTCAGCAGCTAGGCCTCCTCCTGCTCCCCAGGCTTTCCCTGAAGAACTGTGCTTATCAGTTTCTCTCTCTCTCAACCAAACCACAGGGAATATTGTTTGAAACCTATGTGGAATGAAAAATGATCTGGCAGATGATCTCTGCCTGTTTTGGACAGGTAATTCCTGGTTGCATGAGATATTTGCACTTCCACTTTGAAGTGCTCAGCGTGACAGGGTTGGTTTATTGACAGTTATTTGAAGGTGTTTCTCATTTGCTGTCCTTGGAAACTGGGGAGGAGGAGGAGAGGAATTCTCCTCCAGCTAATTATTTGGGACTGTCCCTGCACTCAGTGTGCAGACAGGTGGCTAAGGAACTGGAGCAGGGGAGATTGAGGTTGGTCACTAGGAAGAAGTTTTTTACAGTGAGGGTGGTGGAACACTGGAACAGGTAGCCCAGGGAGGTGGTGGAGGCCCCAGCCCTGGAGACATTCAAGGTCAAACTTTATGGGGCTCAGGGCAACCTGATCTAGTTGGGGATGTCATAGAATCAGTAAGGTTGGAAAAGACCTCAGAGATCATCGAGTCCAACCTGTCACCCAACACCTCATGACAACTAAACCATGGCTCCAAGTGCCACATCCAATCCCTTCTTGAATACCTCCAGAGACAGTGACTCCACCACCTCCCTGGGCAGCACATTCCCATGGCCAATTACTGTCTCTGGGAAGAACTTTCTCCTCACCTCCAGCCTAAACTTCCCCTGGCACAGCTTGAGACTGTGTCCTCTTGTTCTGGTGCTGGGTGCCTGGGAGAAGAGACCAGCCCCCCCCTGGCTACAACCTCCCTTCAGGGAGTTGGAGAGAGCAAGAAGGTCTCCCCTGAGCCTCCTCTTCTCCAGGCTAAGCAACCCCAGCTCCCTCAGCCTCTCCTCACAGGGCTGTGCTCCAGACCCCTTCCCACTCTCACTGCTCTTCTCTGGACACCTTCAAGTGTCTCAATGTCCTTCTTAAACTGAGGGGCCCAGAACTGGACACAGGACTCAAGGTGTGGCCTAACCAGTGCTGACTGCAGGGTGTTGGCCAAAATGACCTTTGAGAGTCCCTTCTAGCCTGACGCCATCTGTGATTCTAACCAGCAGCTGAAGCCCAGTGCAGCAGTCCAGCCACTGCAGGATCTGGGACAGGAGGACATGTGCTGTCCAAGGGAGTTGGTGGCCTGACTGATACTGAAAGAAGAGGCTAAAATGAGCAGGAGGTTCACAGGCTCACAGATTGCATCAGGTTAGAAGGCAACCTCTAAGTCATCTTGTCCAGCCCACTGCAGTCAGCAGGGACACCTCCAACCAGATCAGGCTGCCCAGGGCCACGTCAAGTCTGATCTTGAATGTCTCCAGGGCTGGGGCCTTAAGCACATCCCTGGGCAGCCTGTTCCAGTATTTCACCACTCTCCTTGTGCAGAGCTTCCTCCTGATGTCCAACCTAACTCTGCCCTGCTCCAGTTTCAAACCATTGCCCTCATTCCAAGCCCTTCTAAACAGGCTTGTTTAGGGGATCTGCAGGTCCCCTTTAGATGCTGAAATACAGCTCTCAGGTCTCCCCAGAGCCCTTCCTTCTCCAGGCTGAACAGCCCCAGCTCCCTCAGCCTGTCTTCACAGAGGAGCTGGCCCAGCCCTCTGATCATCTTGGTGGCTGCTCTGGGCTCTGGGCTCATACCAGCTGTGCAGACACAGCACAGGCTACTGAACACCCCGGAGCTGAAGCTCTTCTCCTCTGCTGCTGTGAATAAACCACGGATGGAGGCTTACAGCCCAGGTGACGATCTCCCTGGCTTGGAGCTGACATGGGAATCAGGGCTGTGCTGCCTCTTGCTGGGGCCAGGGCTGTAATTTTCTGCAGCCTGCCTTTCCCCAGCTGATTCATTAGCCCTTTGCAGCAGGGCTGGCGGGCGGTGTGAACCCAGGCAAGCTTCATCTCACACGGCTCTCAGAGGCTGTGCTGGGTCTAATTTGAAAGCTTTCACCTTCTTTATTACAGGGGGGGGGCCGGGGGGGGGGAGGAAGGGAAAAAAATAATTAATTGAAAGTGACCCAAACTTCAAGTACAGAGGGCAAATAGTAAAAGTAAGGTTGGTTTCTGCCTTTGAAATTCCTCACTCCTTAGAGACTGGTGGTGAGTGATGATGCCCCAGAGCTGGGGAGGATGGCTCCAGAAAGAGATCCCCTCAAGAGCAGTCTGCTGGGGATGCTCAACCAGAACTCAGGGTTTCAAGTTTGGTTGTGGGTTGTTGTGTTTTTTTCCTTTCCCATGCTGTAAAGAAGAACCTGTGGGAAGGTTCTGCCTCTGTCCTTACACAAAACCAGGATATCCAGTAATTAGTGCGAGATACCTCCAGGGCAAGCTCAAATTTTGCAACACTTCCCAAGGCAGGGAAGGTGCCTTGGGCTAGGGCAGTCTTGGGAAGAGAGTGAGTCAGGAGGGGTTTGGTTGGTTGGATGTCTTTTATTCCCCCCCCCCCCCCCCTCCAGTCTTGATCAAGTCAAAACTCAAGAAAACTTTACAGAGACACAACTCTTCCACACCTCCCTGTACCTGGGGGAGGCTCCTCCACCCCCTGAGCTAGCCAGCCGCCCTTGCAAGCTTTTTCTCTGTAAGAGGTTAAACCTTTCGCAGCTCTGAGCCACCCGTGTGCTCTTGAGGACGGCTGGGGGTGAGGAATCCCCCAGGGGAGAAAGCTGGAAGGTGCAGCCCATCCCCTGCAGGGCGGCCAGGGTAGGGTGCCGCCTCTTTAGGGGACTTTTTCCTCCCCGAGACAGGTTTCTGCTCAGGATTAAAAACCCCAAACAGATGCCACTTGCCTCGGGGGGTGCTTTGGCACATGGAAGCCGAAGCTGGCTCGGGTTGGGGCAGGGTGGGGGGCAGGGGGCCGATGGGTGGTGGGAGCGACTCGCCCGTCACCGCCTCCTGCGCGGGGACCTGGCGCTGGGAAGGGCGCTGGGGCTGCGCTGCCGGAGACAGCCTTGAGCAAGCGCCTGCTTGGCCGAGAGCCCGGAGGAGCCGGCGCCGCCCCGGGGCCCCTGGGCATGCCCAGCCCAGCCCAGCCTGCCGGGGC